>NC_143526.1:26942177-27268427 GCF_031878675.1 Megascapheus bottae | reverse complement strand
TGTGGCTCAAGTAGTAGAGCACTAATCTTGAGCACCAAATTCAGGGACAGCGCCCTGGCCCTGAGTTCAAGTTCTAGGACCAGCAAAGAAGTGTAAAAAGTCCTTCACTTTTGATTCTGATAGTTTGATTATAATGTATCTGGGTGTGATTCTTTCTGTAGACTTCTCTAAAGTTCATTGAACTTTTTGAGTGTTTATATCCTTATCTTGGAGAAATTTTCAGCTATTAATCCTTTATATTGTCTCTCCATTCTCTCTCTCTCTCTCTCTCTCTCTCTCTCTCTCTCTCTCTCTCTCTCTCTCTCTCTCTCTCCTCTCTCCCCCCCCCTCTCTCTCTCTCTCCCTCTCTCCCCCTCTCTCTCCCTCTCTCTCCTCTCTCCCTCTCCCTCTCTCTCTGTTCTGAGACTCCCTAGTTGGTCAAGCTGATATTATACCACAGGTCTCCTGGTCTCTGTGCACTTTTCTCTGATCTTTTCTATTTCTCTTTTTCAAATGCAATTGTTTCCATCTTCAGGTTTGTTGATTCTTTCTTCTTTCTGCTCACATCTGCCTTTGAATCCCTCTGGCAGATTTTTAATTTTAGTTCTTGTACTTTTCAGCCAGAGAGGTATTTTTTATTTTTTTCTGTCATCATAAGGCTTGAATTCTGGGCATTGTCCCTGAGCTCTTCAGCTCAAGGCTACCGCCCTACCCCTGGAGCCACAGCACCCTTCTGGTTTTCTAGTGAGTCTCACAGCTACACATAGCTGGCACTGGTCTATTTCTCGGGTCTGAAGGTATACATAGAAGCCCACCACCAAGACAAGTGGTCTGATTTATACACAGACGCTAAGCTGTTTCATCAGCGTGTTCAGTGTCTTCAGACTAGCTGTGGAGACAATAGGTCATGGAAAGGTATATGAAACTATGGCCTCTTGACCCCCACAGACTTCTCAACTGATGGGGAAGGATGGGGTGAATGGCCCAGATCTAAAGACAATTCCATATCTCTTCATGATCTGTATGAAGACATTCCTCACCCCCTCCCTTTCTCCAGCTGCCTCCTCTCCCAGTTATAACTTCTTATCCATTTGGAAGCTGGAGGAATTCTACAATGAACATTGTAGTGGTTAACTTTATGTGGCAACTTGATTGGGCAACAAGGTGCCCAGATATTTGGTCCAACAAATTATTGTGGATGTTTTGGTATGTGTTTAGTATTTAACTTGGTAGAGTAATGAAGTAGTATGGATGGGCCTCCTGTCATCTGTTAAAGACTTAAGGAGGACAAAAAGACTGAGTTGCCTCCACATAGAAGGAAATGCCTCCTTTCTGTCTTGGAGGTAGAGCATGGACTTTTTCCTGCCTTCAGATTTAAGCAGACACAGGAGCTGCTTTTCAGTCTCAAACCTGCCAGCCTAGATAGCCTGAATCCACACCATTGGCTCCTCTTAGTTCACATGCCTTTGAACTTGACCTTGAACTAAACCTTGGGCTCTCTTGGGCCTCCAGCTTGTTTACTCATCCTGCAGCTCTTTAAGACCTGTCAATGTCTACCATCCTAAGAGCCAATTCCTTTCAATAAATAGGCCCATTTGTTTTGTTTCTCTGGAGAATCTTGACTAACATAATCTCCAGTGATCCTTACCAGTATACACATAATCTCCCCTCCATGAGTATCCACAGAAAGCCCACGAAGGAGCCCATTCCCATTAATTACATTGGAGCACATGAACAAAGGAGGTTACCCTGCATGGCCAGACACAATCAGATGAACCTTTGGAAAAGGAAAACGTTTTCTCTGTCTGGTCACTGAAGGGGGCATCAGAGACCTGGTAGACCAGCTAGTCTACAGGAAAGCAGGCCCCCTTGTGGTCTACTGCTCTTGGGGATCCCTGTGGCTACGATCTAGGAGCTCTGAGATCAGTACCCTGCCGCCAGCCAACCAAGAATCAAAGCCCTCAGTCCTATAATGTCTCAGCTCTTCCAATAATCTGAGTAAACTCAGATGAAACCAGTCCTGGTCGACTACTCGGTTTCTACCAAAGGAGAGCCTTGAAAGAAGAATTCAACTTCACTGAGACTTCCCCTTTCAAACACTGTGATATAGGAAGAGCGGGTCAAATTTTGTGTTATAATTTCTGTATGTTCATCCCATAACCCATGCATAGGAACACAGACTCATATTTTCTTGAGAAGTTAAATGTCAGATCAGAACATTTTCAAAAGAAAAATCACACACACACACACACACACACACACACACACACTGTTAAGAGTTTTTAAAGGGAACTGAACAACTTTATAGGGTGGAGAAAGGGAGTAGAAGAAAAAGAATGGAATCATCAAAGTAAAAAGGCAGAAAAAAGCAAATGAGGCCCTAGTTCTCCCTCAAGAGAGGTGACTTCTCTTAACCAGACCAGTGAGATGTTGCACTCGCTAATCCAAAATAATGCCATGCAAGTAGATCAGTGGTTTTCATTGGGATGAAATTTACATAACATAAAATCAACCACTTGAAAGTGACCCATCCAATGGCTTTTACCGCATTCACAATGTTGGGTAACTACTACATCTATGTGGCCCTAACATTTTCATTCCTCTAAGCGAGCCCCATGAGTAAGCGAGCATTCCTTGCCCCCGCCCATCCCTCTCCCAGGGCTTGACAACCACCAACTTCTAGTTTCTATGGTTTCTACTTGTTTCAGTGTATAAAATATCTACAGGTGGGTGGTTCACTATCTGTAAATCAGGAGGCTGAGATTTAAAGATCACAGATAGCAGTTCAAAGCCAGTCCAGGCAGGAAACTCCATGAGACCCTTATCAGCAATTACCTAGCAAAACGCAGAACTGGAAGTATGCTCATATGGTAGAGAACCAGCAAAGGGAAAAAAAAGGCTAAGTAACAACACCCACAACCTGAGTTCAAATCCCAGTACTGGCACCAAAAATATCTATGTTGTGGTTTGAACTCAAAGTCTTGAACTTACTAGGCAAGTAAGTACTCTACCACTTGAGCCATGCCTCCAACCCTTTCTGTGTTGGTTATTTTTTCAAATAGGGTCTCACACGTTTTGCCCAGGGTGGGCCTTTCAATGCTACTTCCGTCTCCCTTGAAGGTAGAATTACAGGCATGAACCACCATAACCAGCCTGAATATAATCTCTTCTTGCCTGGCTTACTTTTTTCTGTGCTGCAGAATGTCCTTCAGGAGCTTCTTCCCAAGAAAGAACTCCTGGATCTCCTTTGGCCACACTGGGTTTGAACTTAGGACCTGATGCTTGCTAGCACAACCACGTCTCTTTATTTGACGTCCATGAGCCCCTCAACCCCAACCTAACTGATGGAGGTGTCTCTCGGATTGCCCAGGCTTTCCTGGAATTCTGCCATGAATATCAGCTGCTTTTCCTCATTGCCAGACCAGGCAGTTTTTTTCAGATCTCTTAAGTCACATGTCAGCCTTTCCTCTGCCCTCCCCGCCTCCCTTGGTTTTTCTGATTCTCCCTCTCCCTGGCTCTCCATCCTTGTGCATTTGTGCTTTTGTGAAGACACTCTTTTATTTTTAGTTTCCACACATAGCAATTGTACATAGGGTATTTTTGGAGTGCAATACCACCTCAAACGTTTACCAATTCTTTGACTATTGAAGACAGTCCAACTCCTCTTCGAGCTATGTGATATAATAGACGTGTGTATGTGTGTGTGTGTGTGTGTGTGTGTGTGTGTGTGTGTGTGTGTGTGTGTGTGCCAGTACTCAGGCTTGAACCCAAGGCCTGGGAACTATTTCTGAGCTTTTGTGCTCAAGGCTAGAATGCTACCACTTGAGCCACAACTCCACTTCTGGCTTTTGGCTGGTTAATTGGAGATAATAGTCTCATGGACTTTCCTTCACCAGGCTGGCTTCAAACTATGATCTTCAGATCTCAGCCTCCTGCGTAGTAAGGTTTACAGGTGTGAGCCACCAATGCTGGATTGAAATAAGCAATTGTTGTTGCTCACTGGTGAGGTTTCCATAGAACTCTGTACACACTCTGGCATCTGTGCCTGCAAGCCCCTTGACCCCTCTGACCTTGAAGCTCTTAGTGATAGGTTTTTGTGTTGGCAGGTGACATTTCTATCTGGCTTTCTGCAGCAGCAGGGGTGAGCATGATATGACTTATTCTGGCCTTTACACAACCAACGCCGGAAGACGATAGCTCCTAATTGTTTCATATTTCCCTTCCTTTCTCATCTCCCTTTACGAATTTGAAGAATTCTTGAGGGACAAAAAAATATTGGGAATTAGATTGTAAGAGTATTTTTTTCCGTCTGATTCCATTTGAGATGTAATAAAAAAGCAGTTAAGATACACAGGAAGAGCATCATTTTCCCAACAGAATGAAATTACTTTTATTCTGTTTCCTAGGAAACCTTTGCTAGAAATGTCCTCTGCTGGCTCTCAGCTATCACAGCCCTCTGCTTCTGCATTTCTTAGGAATCACCCCTTTCTGCCCTGGGTTGGCATAATTAATGTGTGTTTTTGCTTTGTTTTCTTTTGAAGGATTTTTTATTAGTTGTCCAAGGTCCATATAGATATATAATGTACCCCAATCAAGTTCACCCCCTCCATCTCCCTCCCTCATCCCTCCTCAAAAAAGTCCAACAGGTTTCATAGTTCTATTTTCATGCTGCATATGGAGAACTCTGGCCACATTCACCCTCTCTGTCACCCACTCCCCTCTCCCTGGTATCCGTCCCAACCATTCATTTTTGTCAGCATATTAAATAAAGAGGTGTGGGAGAGAGAGGGGGGAGAGAGAGATAGACATATATATATATATATATATATATATATATATATACACACACATAAATCTCTCTCTCTTTCTCTCTCTCTCTCTCTCTCTCTCTCTCTCTCTCTCTCTCTCTCTCTCTCTCTCTCTCTCTCTCTCTCTCTCTCTCTCTCATCCTCCCTGACGTATCTCTAGAGATCTCTGGCTACAGCTTACACTTACCTCCATGTCAAGTCCATCAGGCCTGCCTCCAGCTTGTTGATGGGAATTTGAAGAGTTTATTAGACCTGCTGAACTGGTGGCTCATGTCTGTAAACCTAGGTACTTGGGAGGAGAACTGGGCAGGAGGAGACCAACCTGGGCAAAAAAGTTGGTAAGATCCCTTCTCAACAGAAACAAGCCCTGAGCGTGGTGGTTTATGTCTTGCATTCCAGCTATGTGGGGAGCATATACAGAGGATCGCGGTCAAGGCCAGCCTGGACAAAAAACAAGACCCTAGCTCAGCGTAAAAAGTGCAGGAGGCATGATTCAAATGGGAACGTGCCTTGAGTTTAAACTCTTGAGCTGAAAGAAAGTGGGGGATGATGCTAAATTCCTTCCTAGCAATGCCTAGTGCTTTCTTTTCTTTTCTTTTTCCAATACTGGAGATTGATCTGGTCCAGGCATCATAATTAGCAGGCAAGCACTCAGCCACAGTAGGCACACCCCCAGTCCTTTTGTGTTTTACTGTTTCTCAGATAGGGTCTGGAGCTGGTTTCTAATCAATATCCTTTCATGTGCTTCTGCAGTAGCTAGAATTCCAGGCCCATGCCCCCACACACAGCAGCAAAGCTTAGCTTTAAAGACCAATGATTTTAGGAAAGCCAAAAGAAAACAAAACCCAGACATCAAAGCACCTAACAAGGCAGCCAGTCCACGATGGAAGTCATTGTTATTGGGTCCCCTGGGCCCTCTCCCTGAGTCACTAGAACAATTTGGCTCAGTCAGGAGTTCCAGGTACACTGAATTAACAGAAAATACAACTGAAAACATGTCAAGAACACTCTTCCCTTTCCAGAATGAGTGAGCTAGTGTGAGCCAAGGGGAAGCTCTAGAGTGGGTATATGTAAAATAGCCCCAAGCCATTGTCACCTCAGTAGACTGGCATGGTTTGTCCTTCAATGGGCACCAGAAAGTGTTTGCTAAAGGAATAATGGAAGGAGTAAGGGAAGAATGGATGGATCAACAAAAGAAGATTCTGAAGGAAAGGAAGTTCTGGGCATCTAGAACAAAACTAGAGCATGCACTGAGCTTTTGGTGGCTTCCTAATAGCTTGTAGAATCCCATAATGCTTTGATAGATGGCTACATGGATAGGACAGACAAGACCTGGACCCTGGACTGGGTAAAGCCGCCTCTATTTTCCCTCCCATGCCTTGGATGTCCAGGTCACTGACGAGGGGTGGGGATGTAGAAGTGAGCATCATAGTTCTTCATTAACTCCCCAGTGACCTCACCCAAGCTGGGAAGGGGGAGGTGTCATCTTCATTTTACAGCTGGGTTTCCAGAGGCCCAGAGGGGCAGGGATAGCCTGCCAATGGCCAGTCCAGATGAGTCTTCCTGATTCATTGTCTTGTGAGGGTGACTCTCTCAGGAGGCAGTGACTCCTGGGTAGAGCACACAAGATCCCACATCCAGCTGGCTGCTCAGACATTGGAATCACCCAGGGGCAGTGCCAGGCCTATGGGTCTTGACACCACCGAGTTTGGTTTTCAACAGCACCAGAAGGTCTGGCTGCCTTGGATTTTTCTGCTGCATGACCTTACCTTTAGCATTGTCCTCCTCCCCTGTGATTTAGGTCTGTGACATTTTCTTTTTCAAACTTTTTGTGTATGTATAGGAGTACTGGGGTTTTGAACTTAGGTGTTATCCCTGAGTGCTTTTTTTTTTTTTTGCCAGTCCTGGGGTTTGAACTCAGGGCCTGAGAACTGCCTTGAGCTTTCTCAAGGCTAGAGCTCTTCCACTTGAGCTGTCACTGCACCATTTCCAGCTTTTTCTGTGTATGTAATACAAAGGAATCAAATCTGGGTCTTCATGCATGCTAGGCAAGCACTCTACCACTAGGCCCAACTCCTGGCCCCATATCCCTTAGCTATTTTGTTCAAGGCTGATGCTCTACCACTTGAGCCACAGCCCCACTTCCAGCTTTTGGATCATGAATTAGAGATAAGAGTTTCCAAGCAAAATCCTCAGATCTCCTATTCCTGAGTAGCTAGGATTACGACATGAGCCACAAGCACCCACCCTATTTTCATATCTTTTATTGGTTCATAGTAATAGTAAAATGAGGGAGATTTTCTTGCCGTATTTCTTTTTTTTCTTTTTTCTTTTCTTTTTTTGTGGGTCATAGGGCTTGAACTCTGGCCCAAGCGGTCCCTGAGCTCTTCAGCTCAAGGCTACCACTCTACCCCTTGAACCACAGCCCCACTTCCCATTTTCTAGTGATTAACTGGATTGATAAGAGTCACAAGGTCTTTAGTGCCTGGGCTGGCTTTGAATCATGATCCTCAGATCTCAGCCTCCTGAGTAGCTAGGATTACAGGCATGAGCCACGGTGCCTGGCTTTGTTTATTTTTTTTTAAACTTCGTGTGTGTGTGTGTGTGTGTGTGTGTGTGTGTGTGTGTGTGTGTGCGTGCCAGCCCTGGGGCTTGAACTCAGGGTCTGGGCTTATTTGCTCAAGGCTAATGCTGCTTGGACCTTGAGCAAAAGTTCCACTTCTGGGTTTTTGGTGATTAATTAAAGATAAGAAGTCTCGTGGGTTTTCCTGCCCAGGCTAGCTTTGAATCTCAGTCCTCAGATCTCAGCCTCCTAAGTAGCTAGGATTGCAGGTGTGAGACACTGGACCCCAGCTTGACATTTTTATTAGCATTAATTAGTTGTGCATGGGAAGGGAGTAACCATCGACAGGTCAATATGTACACACAGTATACCCAGATGGGGCCTTGTTTTATGGTTCTGGATTTATTTAGAGAGTTTTGCTTTTTTTTTTTTTTTGGTTGGGGATTTTTGTTTTGTTTTAAGGGGCTAGGGATTTCTGCAAATCTCTTTATCTAAAGGAAAAGTTTAATAGAGAACAGATGGGTCCTCACAGGGCCTTCTGCTTGCAATTTTCAGCAATATCATATATCATGTAGCTTCTAGAAAATTCCACGTATGAGAGAACAAGAATGAAATAGGAAAATAAATAAGTGAGAAAAACCTCAATTGAGTTATGACATTTCCTCCAAAGATCCCTCCCTTGCAGGACCACTGCTGGAGGTGGAGCTTTCCAGAATGTAACGTGCACCAGAATCATCCCTGGAACCCTTGACATGCAAGATCTCGCTCACAGACGGGGCTGGCAATATCCTAGTACTGTAATCCTGGAGGTAAGTCAACTTTTACGAAGATAGACAGGTGCTGGAATCCTAGCTATTTGGGAAACTAAAATCTGAAGATCAACAGTTCAAAGCCAGCCTGGGCAGGAGAAAGTTCACAAGACTCTTGCCCCCAGTTAACCATCCAAAGCTAGAAGTGAAGCTAGGATAAGATAGGTGGCCTGAGCTTTCAAAAGGTTCTAGGGCTGGGTGCCAGCGGCTCACACGTATAATCTTAGCTACTTAGGAGGCTGAGATCTGAGGATGGTGGTTCAAAGCCAGCCCAGGCACAAAAGGCCATGAGACTCTTATCTCCAGTTAACCACCAAAAAAACCAGAAGTGGCACTGTGGCTCAAAGTGGTAGAACACTAGTCTTGAGCTGAAAAGGTCAGAAAAGACACTCAGGCCAGAGTTCAAGCCCCATGATCCACCAAAAAGAAAGAACGAAAGAAAGAAAGGAAAGAAAAAAGGAAGGGAGGAAGGAAGGAAGGAAGGAAGGAAGGAAGGAAGGAAGGAAGGAAGGAAGGAAGGAAGGAAGGAGAGAACAAAAAAGGCATAAGGCCACCCTAATCCACACAATTAAAACAATAAGCTTAAAAGTAAACAAACCTGGGGCTGGGAGTTTGGCCTAGTGGTAGAGTGCTTGCCTAGCATGCATGAAGACCCAGGTTCGATTCCTCAGTTGTGTGCCTGTTATCCTAGATACATCAGAGGCTAAAATCAGGAGGACTGTGGTCCAGGCTGGTCTCAGCAAAAAGTTCATCAGGAGCACCTGCCTAGTGAATACGAATCCCCAACTTCAAACTCAAATGATACCAAAAAAGATTCATTGCTGATTTTAATAATATGCCAAGTTCATATAGTAGTCAATCAACTTCAGCAACTATGAGCAATGCTGATAATTACAACTAATACTTGTCGGCTACGTGCCAGGCACTACACTATTCTAAGTGTTGTGCATTACAAGCGTTTGAATTTCACAACTACCCTATGAGGCATACTACTTTTACCTTTCATCATGCCAGGAGGAAACTGAAGCACAGAGATATTGAATTATTTCCCAGCAGGGAATGGAACAAGCTGAAATTTGAGCCAACAACTCCATAGCCAAACCTGTAACATAGATAACACCCCCCAAAAAAAAACATTATTTGCACCCATCTAAATAACTCATTCTTAAATCTAACTGTGAACTGTGTAGTCTCCTACCAGAGCACTTAGGAGAAGAGACAGTTATTAACAAAATATCATTTTGCTTTGTTATATTTATTTTGTGAGGTGCGGGGGCTTGAACTCCAGCTTCTCTGTCTCGTTTTTCTCATAGCTGACACTCTTCTACTTGAGACTTCCACTTGTCTGGTACTTTACTTGTTCATGGAAGATCAAACCTTGTGGACTTTTCTGCCCAGTCTGACTTCCAGGGAAGATCCTCTAGGTCTCAGTTTCCTGAGTAGCTGAGATCATAGGCATGAGCTACTGTTCAGCATTTTCATGTGACCTGTGTGACCTGGAGGTTGCTGCTGAGCCGGAGTAAGGCAGAGTATTAAGAAAAACGCAACAACAATATACCACTTGGGAAAAGTTACAATTGTGTTATCAAAGTCATTGAAGGCCACACTAAAGGCCTTGAACTTGACTCAATAGCAAGAAGCAGCTATCATACATTCAGGATCTGAGGAGTTATAATATTTTAAAAAGAATGCTGCTTTGAAAATACATGTGGCTATTAAGTGAAGATCAGTAAAAATATTCTCTTAAAGGATCTACTTAAAAGACAGTATATATAACCATATAGTAAAATATTCCCAGACCTTAAAAATCAAGTTTTTCCCTACTCTTGGGCTCTACCGCTGAAAGGAAGAAAGACAGGAGGGAGGGAGGGAGGGAGGGGAAAGAGGGAGAAGGAAGAAAAGAGGGAAAGAAGGAAGGAAAGAGGAAAGGAGAGAGAAGGAAGGAAGGAGAGAGAAGGAAGAAAGGGAGGAAGGAAGGAGAGGAGGAAGAAAGGAAGGAAGGAACAAAAGAAGGAAAAAAGAAACCTAATTTTCACTTTTAGCTCACCAAAGGTACCTGGATCAGTCCACCTTTGTTCGTTGAATAGCTGTGGTATGTATATTTCATTGAAAGCATTTCAGGTGGTTTAACCTACTGTGGGAGACACGAACGCCTGCATTTGCATTGGTACTCATGTGGTCATGACGTCCTTATACAAAAGTCGGAAGTCATCTGGCAGACAAATTTCTGTAGTTGAAATTGCTACCTTGAAGAATGTTCCATCTCAACCATCTCAGAAACTACTGCATTAAGGAAATACACAAAACACATGCAAAAGATATGCAATTTCTTTATAAGGACAGGAACGAAAATGACATAAATCCCTATGGATTTTTGAAGCGTAAGCTCCATCATATCCAAGACAGAAGATTGGCACCATCCTATGACATGAAAAAGGACAAAATACTACCAACAGGCTGGTAGTAATAATTAATAATAATAATAATAAATAATAACCTACGTGCAGTTAAAACTGTGTAAATACATTCGCAAATGTTTGTGGTGAAGCTCATGTGTGCTTTCTTGTGTCTCTGTATCGCTTGAGTCTTTCTATATGAGTATCTTTATTGTCCTGAGAGCAATTAAACTACATTTAAAACATCTGATTGCTCCATAGGAAAGGACTTTAATTCCCAATGCACTCACTGTGTTCTGGCATTCCCAGGGGTACACTGAGTTACCCCCATCTTTATTTCCATCAGTTATCTCTAGTCTGATTGTTCAGAATCAAAAGCCAAACACTGGTGGCTCATGCCCATAATCCTAGATTCTCAGGAGCCTGAGATCTGAAGATCATAGTTCAAAGGTAGCCAACATAGACAAATCCAAAAGACTCTTTTTTTTTCTTTACCATTTTTTTGCCAGTCCTGGAGCTTGAACTCAGGGCCCGAGCACTGTCCTTGAGCTTTCTCAAGGCTAGAGCTCTACCACTTGAACAACAGCACCACTTCAGGTGCTTCAGGTAATACTAAAAAATTGAACCCAGGTCTTCATACATGCTAGGCAAGCACTCTACCACTAGGCCAAACTTCCAACCCTCGAGAGACTCTTATCTTCAACTGAACAGCAAAAAAGCTAGAGGTAGAGATATGGCTCTTGAGAGAAAATGCTAAGGGAGAGCATAAAACTCTGAGTTTAAGTTCCAGTAGACACACACACACACACACACACACACACACACACACACACACACACACACGCACACACTGGCTAGCTCACACCTTACTTCACAAATAAGGGCACCGAAGCTCAAAGAAGATGAGTGATCTGCTGAAGATCACACAACATTTGTGTGTGAAATAACTGAGCCCAGGGCCCTACTGCCAAGCTACATTGGAGTATGAATCACAGAGGTATGATCTTGAATCTCCTGTCTCCTAGAGAGACTCTGTCCAGACAAACCCAAGATGAAACAGAAAGGGGCGAAATAAGACTGTCATTAGTGGGGAGGAGCCTGCCCCTGCACAGGCAGAAGAGTGGATTCATTAGGGCCCGGGGTCTGCCCAGCCATCAGGCAGCAGGCTTCAGGGCGCATGGAAGATGCCAGATGACAATAATTAGAAGGCAAATGACCCATTAACAATCTTGCTATGAAAAAAATAAAAATAAAAAAATCTTTCTCTGCACCCATTAGAACCCAACCTCTTCGCTACTTTCTAGAAGAAATCCAACCCCATGAAACCCTTTGGAGTTTTCTCACTCTCCTGAACTTTAGGGTAATCCCACAGATTGGGTGTCTCTCGTAGCACTGGTGTGGAGCCCTCTGCTCGCCCCTCCCTGCTCCCCTCACACAGATTGCCAACCTGCACGGCCCACACCCAGCCTCCGAGAGAGAGCCCCAAGTCACCCATCAAAGAGGAGTTTCCCGACCAGCTTCAATAAAAATAAAACCCCCTCCATTTAATTACACATAAGACTTAAGAGGCCTTGAATGCTAGAGTCACTGGGCCCAGAATCTTAAGACTTTGAGCAAAGATGCCTCCCCCCAGAATAATCTTCCCTCCTTCCTTCCTTCTTTCTTTCTTTTTCTTTTTTTGGTCAGCAATTGGAGTTGAACTCTAATTGGGAGGGCCTGGACACTGTCTCTGAGATTTTTGTGCACAAAGCTAGCACTCTACCACTTTGAGCCATGGCACCACTTCCAGTTTTCTGGGTCTAATGGTAGATAAAAGTCTCAGTGACTTTCCTGCCCAAGCTGGCTTTGAACTACAGTCCTCAGAACTGGGTCTTCTGCATAGCTCTGTCTTCAGCAGGAGATACTCTCTGGCTTCTGGGAGGGGAGAGGGCTTGCCCACAGTCAGGGACACCTGTGGAGGCCAGGTCTCAAATTCCAGGTTGGAACCAGCTCACAGAGTGAGCAGGTAAGCCTTGCCTCTGAATCAAAGGCCTTGTTCATTTCTGTCCTCCTCCTCCTCCTCCTCCTCCTCCTCCTCCTCCTCCTCCTCTTCCTCCTCTTCCTTCTTATTCTTATTCTTTTCCTAAGAGTCCAGGTCAAAGGGAGGCCCTGCAAGATATCGGAAGGACAGAGGACTCAGGGGAGAAACCAGGTGAGGGCCTTTTTCTGGTTTCTGGAGTAGTGGTGCCCCAGGCAGAAACCAAAGGATATAACTACACCACTTTCCACCTCAAAGCTCCGAGGTCCCGGGTGAGGTGGTTTACATACAGCAGAAGGAATGATGGGCTCTGACAAACAGTTCAGTCTCCAACTTATGATTGCTAGTCTGAGTGTGCCATGCTTACTAGGGGAAAAGCTGGTGAGCTATGCTCCTTCAGCATCCAAACTCTATCCACAAGGTAACCTAGTAGCCCCCTTAGAGCTACCCTCTCCATGTTGCTGAGGCTTGGGGGACTCCATCAGGAAACCTGGCCTGGTCACAGCATGAAGTGAGCAGGAGGACCTGGGCTCTGGACCAAGCGTGGGATCCGAAGCTGCTGAGTCTGTCCATGTGGATGTACAGAAGTGCAGGTGTGTGTTGGGGGGGGCTGTTGGGAGCATGTCCCTGCAAGATTGGAAGCCAACTCTTCTGTGGGTAACCATATAGATTAGAGGACTCTGGCCCTAGGATTCTTCTCCTCTCACCCAGGAGGAAAAGAGCCCTGGATGGGGCATGGTGCCTGGTAACTCCTGCTTTCTGGTCCCAAATCTGCAGTTTATCCCCAGCTCAGCTGAGGTTTCCCATCTGAAGGTCAGAGGGGTAAGGATGGCTGCCTGCTATGGCCTTTAACTTTCCTCTGCATGCCCTGTCCTTTTTTCTGCTTTATGTGGGCCTCATGGCCTTTCTGAGCCTCAGTTTCTCCCACAGTGCAGCTCTCAACCCAGCCACTCCCACACTGGACACCTTCTAGGTGCAAACCAAGGCAATTACTGGGTGATTATGTGTGGTGTAGGTGTCACTGCTGGGGTGAGATCGGCCACACCTCCTCTTCAGAGCTCTGACTTCCCTGCCTCGGAGTGCCTCCGAGCTTCCTCCTGAACACAAGTTGGGCTAGAGACTCTGACACAGCGTCCGGACGGTCCACACACGGTTTGTGCAGTGCAAGAGAGTCTGTCTGACTGTCGCATGGCAGGTGAGTGTGCAGGGCTGGGGACTTGGGCCATGTGGCCTCTGAGAGGAGCTTTTGAGGGTACCTGTGAGGTAGAACTTGGATCATTAGGATTTGAGCTGTTCTCTTGCATCCATGAGAAAAATGGATGGCAAGAGCTGGACCCAGAGCCACCCTGGAAAATCCATGAGTTAAGGCTGAGAGTTAGAAACAGAATAGCGAAGGCAGAATCTTCAGCTTCCCACACCCTAGTTCACATAATAGGAATCCATAGGCACTTCTGGGCATGGAAGGTGTGGGAAAGAGAAAGAGGCTTCAAAGGCTGCATCCTCATTCCTACCCCAGGCAGATCTGGCAAGAGCAGCCCCATCTGACCTTGGGTAAGAGAATGTGCCCTTGATGTCTCTGTCTTCTCATCTGTGCAATGGGGGTTAGAATACAGATAATTTCTCACAGGCCTGCTGGGAAGAGACCAGCCAGCTACCTTCTGCCACCCTAACAGCTCATGTGGACCTTGTGGACTCAGAAAAAAAATGGGTTCCCTGGCCTCAGAAAAGAGAGGAGCAAACTTCTTCCCACTCTGACTACCCAGGTACTGTCCTTGGATGCTGGGTCATCCAGTGGAGATAGGCCCCATGCTTCAAAGGTCTCTGATTCCTTTTCTTTTTTTAGTATTAAGGATTGAATTCAGGGCCTTGCACTTGATAGGCATGCGCACTACCACTTGAGCTACTCCTCCATCTCCTTCTTGCAATGGTTGGATCTGACTTTATGCCTAGGGCAGCCTGGACTGTATTCCTCCTGCTTGTGCTCCCTCCTGTTCACCAGAGAATCCCAGGCACAAGCCATCATGTCCAGTCGGGGTTGAGATGGAGTTTCTTGAACTTGGTTCTCTCAGTTACCCTTCAAATGTGATTCCCCCTCAATCTCCACCCCAGCGATAGCTAAGATTACAGGCGTGAGCCACCGCACCCAGCTTAGGCTGTTTCCAATTTTACGCCTGCCATTTTCTATTATTCAGTAAGCAGCATGTGACCTTTCTGTGAATGAACTCTCGTTTACCTTTTGACTTTCAAAGGCAAGTATTTTCATCTCCTTGTCTTATTTCAAGTTCCTCTTCATATTTCCTCCTGGCTTTGTTACTAAGTAGCCAGGCTGTCTGGCTCCTGGGATGGGTGTACTCTGCAGACTGACAGTACCCCCATACATCTGGAGCCACCTTCCCAGCAGCCCTAGTGGATCAGAGCAGGCTTTGCTCCTGCCAACATCCGATTTTCAGGACTTTTCCTAACCACTTAACAAATAGCAGTGTTAGAATTGACAGGACTTAGCTTCATTGTTGTGGAAGAACAAAGGTGCTAGGGAAAGGGGGCTCTAGGGTGAACTCTACAGCTAATTTGGTGGGTTGACCACACCTCTTTCTGAACCGCCTAGAAACCATTGGGATTGAGCCAGGTACTGGTGGTTCATGCCTACAATCTTAGCTACTCGGGAGGCTGAGATCTGAGAATTGTGGTTCAAAGCCAGCCCAGGGAGGAAAGTCCATGAGATTCTTTTTTTTTTTTTTTTTGCCAGTCCTGAGGCTTTAACTCAGGGCCTGGGCACTGTCCTTGAGCTTTTCTCAAGGCTAGCGCTCTACCACTTGAACCACAGCACCATTTCTGGCTTTTTTTCTATGTATGTGGTACCGAGGAATCGAACCCGGGTCTTTGTGCATGCTAGGCAAGCACTCTACCACTAGGCCAAACTCCCATGTCCATGAGATTCTTATCTCCAATTAATCATCAAAAAGCTGGAAATGGAACTGTAACTTGATAGTAGCCTTGAGGGGAAAAGCTGAAGGGACAGCACCCAGGCTCTGAATTCAATCCCCAATACCAGTACAAAAGTAAAGAATGCTTGGATTGGATCCATCTTGCCCCTTGCATCAAGTATCTGGCGGATTAAATGCTATTCTCCAGGGTTTCTGGGTCCTTTAAGACTCTTAGGAGGGACGTTCCTCAGAGCAGCAGGCTGTACCTACTATGTGCTCTTTGCATGAATAAACAAGGTGCCTAATGGAAAAATGTGTCTTTCATCAGGGAGAGCTCGCTCCTCCATCCAGGATAGACATCACTAGTTGACCAGAGTGATCTTTCCTATAGAGCTTGGGTGTAACTCCAGATCTTCCCCATTTAGTGGAATTCTTCAGCAGTTCCTACCAGTAGAGGAGCGCTTAAACTAAGACCCTTTTCCCATTACTGAGCTTCAGCTCAGAACTTGAATGAGTGGCATAGTCTGTGTGGCTTTGACTCTGGGCAGGCCATTGGTTGGGGCTGATGACCACTGTCTAGTGGTGAGAGGCAGGCCATCAGCTTCCAACAGGACCAGGAAGGAAAGGGACATTAGGTAGTGGCCCAGGGAGGCCCCAGGCAACTCCCTAATTAATCATTTAGTTGGGGAGCTCAGGCCCTCGTGATGCATACTAAGGATGGAGTCATAATGGGACCATTAGAAACCAATTATCCTGAGTCCAGTTTGAGAGATATTGCTGGCTTCAGCACAGCTTCCTGGGCTCAGCCTCACTGGGTGCATGCCCAGGCCAGAGCGGGGCAGTGGACAGACAGGTATCATCCAGCTGATTGACACGAGAGAATATTATGGCGAGCTAGGGCGGGTGGGATGGTTGGGGGGGAAAGATTGGGTGGATGGGAGGAAGTCTTCTATGCCCTCTTTCCTGCAAGTAGGACTTTTTCTTAGGGCTCATCTCTGGGGTTGGCCGCTGGGTCAGGGAGCTGGAGAGGAGTGGGTAAAGTTGGCAGAGAAGGGGTTGGTAGCTAGGACCAAGGCCAGCCAGGGACCTTGATGCCAGCAGGATGTGTGTGGATCTCATGGTTCTAGAGGCCAGGAAATCACATATTGACATCCAGGCATTAGAGTATCTCTTCCAGTTGGGACTTCAGTTTCTCCATAGCAACAGGATAGACTGAATAGGATGAGCTGAAAATTGTTCCAAAGTAGTGGTAACCCTGAAGTCACTTAATCAAGACATGGAGGAGAGAAAAAGAGAAATAAATGTGTTAGGGATGGGAGGGTTGAAGTGATGAGCCCCTTATCAGGGACTACACAATCCCCTCTCCCCCAGCACTATGACTTAGTGAGTTAAGGAAGTTAGGAAGGGAGGGCAGGTTTGGGTATGGGAGAGCTTGAGAGACGGGAATTGTGAGATGGGGTGTGGGCACTAATCCTTAAGGGCAAACCCAGGATGCTGAAAATCAGTTTCCTTGTCACAAGCCAGCCAAGGGTCAGGGAGAGATAGTCACGGAGCATCTGTTAGAGCCAGGCTCGAACATCCCAGAGAGAGTGAGAACCATGCCTCATGGAGCTCTCCATTCAGTAAAGGAGACAGACAGTAAGCAAAGGGCTCTTAACAGCATCCCTGACCACAGGTCTCTGAAAGCAGGACCTGAGCTGAGCCCATAGATAGATGACATTGAGTTGATTTTGACAAGGAATCTAGAAACCATCTTGCACACACAGCTCCCTCCTCACCTTGGGCTCCTCTCCTCCTGTGCCCAGTGATCAGCCACTAGGACAGTCAGGAAGACATTGGTCAAGAAAGAATTGAGTAGTAATTATCAGAATGGTGCCTTTTTTCCTGCAGGACCCTGGACCCCACCCCACAAAAGGCAGATGACACTGATGGATGTAGATGACTTTGATTGCCTAAGGAGAAGCACTAGGGACAGATCACATGAGGACAGGGCCTGTGAGGTCCTGGGATATGAGCTGAAATGGGAGATAACAGGTCCAGATTTCTAGATTATAACTCTGTAGAACCTCCAAGGACTACAAGAAAAAGATGTGTTTTGATTTTTGCTTGGGGATGCTTGTATGTTTGTTTGTTTTTGTCCTACCACTTTGAGCCACAGCTCTACTTTGAGTTTTCTGTTGGTTAAGAGTTTCACAGACTTTTCCTGACTGGACTGACTTTGAACCACTATCCTCAGATCTCAACTTCCTGAGTAGCTAGGACTACAGGCATAAGCCACTAGCACCTAGCAAGATGTGTCCTTTGAAGTTAGTTGAGGAGCAGATTGTAGATAAATGAAGAGAAGAAGAAAGTCTTCGATTTAGCAGAGGAAGGACTTGCTAATGCAAAGCTGGGACTGTGATCTAGTGTCCCCAGAGAGTTTGATGAACTTTGACCCTGAGCAGGATGCTGTGAAAGAGATGGCCTCTGAGATTTGGGGATAACAATGATGATAGCAGTTCTGATTCAATCCACCCTCTCCTGCCCACCTCTGCTACAATGTTGATGTTTCAGAGAATGACAGGAGCTAGTTTGGGGTGTGGCCAACCAATAATTGAGTCCTCAGGGCTTGAACCCATAACCTGGAGTCCAAAAGCTATCATCAGATTCCAACCCCTTTTACATCCACCCAAGACCATGCCAAGGCTGAGATAATTACCACCTACCCAATAATGTCATTGCCTGCTCCTGACTCATCCCCCTATAAAAAAATAGAAAATAAATAAAAACCTCAAAAACATACTGTTCTGGCCTGCATCTGCCTACGCTGGGATAGCAAGTAGCAACTTGAATTTACAAGCAAAGAAATTCAATGCCCTTGGGCAAAAAAAACCCTCCCTCGTCCGTCTCTTTTTCTTCTCTTTTCTTCCTTTTTTGTGGTATTAGGGTTTGAGCAAGCCTTCTGCTTGCTCCGCTTCTTTGCTCAGTTGGCACTCTTGTCAGTTGAGCCATGCATGCAGCCTTCTTGCTGATTATTTTGGAGATGGAGTTTAGCATCTTTTTTTCTGCCTGGGCTGGCTTGGAACTTATCATTCTCTAGCTCTCAGAGCCCTGAGTAGCTTGGATTATAGGCATGAGCCACTGGTGCCCAGCTCCAGCTCTTTATATCTATGGCAGTAGGTGGGAACCGGAGCTTCTAATAGCTCTTCCAGTTGTGCTGTTTTCAGACAAATTCACACATGAGTCTGTGTTTTCAGTCCACCAAAGCTGAAAGTTCAGTGGTTTTCAAGGCCTGCGCCTATGTAAGAACTAATGTGACCAAATCTAGGGAAGATCCAAGTCCACTTTCCAAACTAAGAATTCATCTCAGCTTCAGGCACGTGGGGGCGCTATTGAACACAAGTCCTGTGTAGTCTTGTTCACCAAGCAGGGGTGGCAGGAGGAGCATCCAAGCTTGGTATGCCTATGTCAGCTGTGTGAATTCCTACTTACATGTGCAGTCATTACGCCATGCATGATGCCAAGCTTTTCCATAAATCTTCCATGGCACCAGTCCAGGCAAATCACAAGTAGAGACTAGTTAGGAGTTGTTGCTAAACTGCAATGAGAGACATGGCCCCTCTGTTTCAGTTATGTACCACAGTGTGACAACCACTCCCACACTTAGGGGCTTGAGACAACAACAATCATTCTTTTGCAATCTGAGCAGAACCCAGCAGGGACAGCTCATCTTTGCTTCATTTGGTACCAGCTGGGGCAGCGTGACTGGGGGCTGAAGGATCTGCTTACAAGTTGGCTCACTCCATGGCTGCCAAATGGGGGCTGGCTGTCAGCTGTCAACTCAGCAGGCTGGAGGCTGGAGGCCTTAG
Organism: Megascapheus bottae; assembly: GCF_031878675.1. NCBI lineage: Eukaryota > Metazoa > Chordata > Mammalia > Rodentia > Geomyidae > Megascapheus > Megascapheus bottae. Next base: position 27,249,083 of record NC_143526.1, on the reverse strand, counting down.
TTCCTCTCCATGTGTGCTTCTACACAGCCATTTAGGCTTGTTCATAGCCTGATGGCTGGGTTTCCAAGAACAAGAAATCAAGGGAGGCAGAAAGAAGCTGTATCAATGTTTATTATCTAGAAGTCCATGTCAGTATTGGAAGTTAGAGTATTACTCTGATCTAGCTATAAGACTTAACAGGAGGTGGTCTATTAACTGCACTCCTCAATGAGAGGACTGTCAACAATGAAGTGTAAGAGTGAATGTGAGGTGAATGAAATTGCTGCAATCATCTTTGGAAAATGCCCTATTCCCTGAACTAAAAGGTTATGTGATAGTGCTAGGATCTTTATAACGTAAAGCATTTTGACCTACCTTATCCAGACTGAGGCCCTTATCCAGACGAACCTATTGTTCTGATGTTCAAAGCTCAAGCTTATGTGGTGTTTTGGGTTCTGGCACTACTGGATCTCTGGTTCCTGTGAGGTCAGAGATAGAGGGGTTCTGTACAAGCACAGACTCAGGAGCTCCATCAATTCCAAGACCATGTGAAGGGTTACATGTCTCTGTTTCCTCATTGGCGAAGTTGATATAATATTCCTCACATGGTTTATAAAGATTGAAGAAAATAATATTTATAAAATAATGAGAAAACTGCTTGGTTCACAGGAAGCCTTACTAAATAAAACCTATGCAGTAGTTCAGAACACTGTGGTATTCCTAAGCACTAACGAAAATTGAGGGCCTGGGATGAAGCTCATGGGAAAAGCATTTGTCTAGGAAGTGCAATGTGCTGGGTTCAATCCCCAGTACCAAAAAAGGAAAAGACCAAAAAGAAAAATTAGAGGCAGGGGCTATATTGGAGGTACTCTTAGGCAGGGGGTAAGTACTTAGTGATATTACTAGATGGTTAAATTCATGTTCTGCATTCTTTTTATATGGTAACACCAATATACTTTCAGTGAGAAGTAGAGCATTTTTCCTTTCCTTGAATCTGAGCAGACCTTTCTAACTGCCTTGACCAATGGAATACAATGGAGGGAATGAGCATGACTCCAGATATCAGGTCATAAAAGAGGACAGCTTCTCCCCCTGTGTCTTAGATCACTTGTCTAGAGGGAAACCAGCCACCATGCCACAAGGACATAGAAGCAGTCCCAGGGGAGGCCTATGTAGAGTGGAAAGGTGGTCCTTAAGGCATGCCAGAACCAGTTCTCCAACTGAGAAAGTTAACCATCTTGGAAGTGTCAGCCCCTCCCCTGGTCCCAGGCAAGCTTCCAGATGAATGCAGCCCCTTTGATGTGTGACCGCATCTGCATAAGGACATCTAAGCATGAACTGACTATCTGGGCACAATCCAAGCTCTAGTGGATGATCCTGGTTTTCCTGAATGGAAACTTTGAGTCTGGAAAGTTGGCTAAGTAGTAACAGCTCTCAGCCCTGGCTGGGTCCTGGGTACTCATGTCTATAATCTTAGCTACTCCAGATGCTGAGATCTTAGGCTCATGGTTCAAAGCCACTGTGCTTGGAATGTGGTAGAGTGATAGAGTGCTTGCCGAGCATGCATGAAGCCCTGTGTTTGACCCCTTGGTACCACACAGACAGAAAATGGCACAAGTGGCACTGTGGCTCAAGTGGTAGAGTGCTAGCCTTAAGCCAAAAGAAGCTCAGGCTCTGAGTTCAAGCCCCAGGACTGACCAAAAAAAAAAAAAAACCTACCAAAAGGCAAGAAGTAGAGTAATGGCACTAGCTTTGAGTGAAAGAAAGCGCAGGGATAGCATCCAGGCTCTGAGTTCAAGCCCAGGACAGCACCAAAAAAGATTTTAAAAAAATATAAGTACATATAAGCTCTCTTGAATCCTAATGTCTTCTCCTTATGACAAATATCTTCTAATACCTTTTTCTATCCTGAAATCAAACTGATGCCTATTATAACCACTATGAGGCATTTTTTAAATGAGTATATCCTATGAAAGATACATGAGGTCTGAGAGTTTGGCCTAGTGGTAGAGTGCTTGCCTAACATACACGAAGACCCAGGTTCAATTTCTCGGTACCACATACATAGAAAAAGGTGGAAGTGGTGCTGAGGCTCAAGTGGCAGACCTCTAGCCTTGAGAAAGTCCAATGACAGTGCTCAGGCCCTGAGCTCAAGCCCAGAACTTGCCCAAAAAAAGATATATGAGAATAGATCACATCTTAGTTGGCAACATTTGACTTCACTGGAAGATATGACAAAGTAACCAGATGCTACTGCAGGAAGCACCATGAAGGTTTCACCTGCCAATGGTGACCCACTCCTGTGGGCTGTGCTAGGCCCTGGATCCACTCAAGAAACATTACCGTTTATGACAGGTCTTTCCAAAAGTCCTGGGAGTCTTTCCAACAACAAGGAGCCTGAAAAAGTCCCAAATAATGTAAGCGTATTGGGTATTTTCCTGATTGCTGTGACAGAATACCCGACATAAACAACTGAAAGAGGAATGATTTCTCTTGGCTCTGGGTTTCAGGAAGTTCAGCCCATGGTCACTTGGCCCAGGAGCTTGGACCAAACATCCTGGCAGCAGGAGCATGTGGTGGAGGAGAGCTGTTTACTTCATGGTGGACAGGAAGTGAGCGGGGAGAATCCAGGAAGAATCTAGGCAAGTTATAGATCCCAAGGAAACTTGTCTAGTGACCCATGTTCTCCAATTAGGTTCCATCTCCTTTTCACCACCTCCCAACAGTGCTGTTGCCATTTTATAACTCCATCAAGAGATTAATTCATTGATTAAGCCACAGTACTTAGACCCAATCACTTCTCAAAACTTACCAGCTGGTAAGCCAGGCACAGTGGCTCATGCTTAAAATCCTAAGCTACTCGGGAGGCTGAGATCTGAGGATCATGGCTCAAAGCCAACCTGGGCACTAAAGTGAGACTCTTATCTCCAGTTAACCACTAGAAAACCGGAAGTGGTGTTGTGGCTCAAGGAGTAGGGCAGTAGCCTTGAGCTAAAGAGCTCAGGGACAGCGTCCAGGCCCACAAATGACAAAAAAAAAAAAATCTTACCAGCTGGCAACCAAGCTCCTACTTCATGAGCCTGCAAAGGATATTTTATATCCAAACAACAACCTAAATGGCATAACTGTCAATTGCATAACAGTTGCATTCTTAGGAATTCAGTAAATTTTAAAATGTTACAAAACTAGCTGAGTATGCACATATAAAACAGTTGGATTTGGGGCTCAGATAATAATAAATAGATTTTTTTTCTATAAGAACATCCAGTGGGACATTTAAATATTGTGTGGACTGGAACATTCATCCTGTCCTTCACATTTCATAATGTCTGAAACTTAGGGTCTTTTTCCAACATTGCAGCAAACAAACAGGTTGGTGCCAATAGCCAGAAAGCTCCTGGGGGACATTCCCTTTGACCACTCCCAGTGATATCAGCTCTGTGTCCATGGAGAACAAAACCACCATCTTTCTTCTGTGCACCACCTAGAGAGAACGACATGTGCCAAGGTCCTGAAGAGGGAGCATGCCCATAGGTTTAAGGAACAGTAAAAAAAGCAGTGTGGACAAAGAGGATGCGAAGGGAGCAGAGGACCCAAAGATCCAGAAAGATATCAAAAGGCTGTGAGTCATTCTGCTAAGCAAGTCTGCCTCGGAGGTTCAAGGTAGACTTACCAACTACCGTGTTGAGAAGGCGCCCTGAAGCAGGAAGCCAGTAAACACTGGTTCCATCTAGAAAACAGGCAGAGTGGTATCACCTCCTTCATGGAACTGTCACCTGCAAAACTTTTGTGTTATTCCAAACCTAACAGCTGCTTCTACAAAAGAGAGACTGACTCCATTGGCAGCAGAGGGGCAGGAACATCTTCTCAGAAGACAATCAACAGCACCCCAACCACGAAGGGCCATATGACACAGTGAGGCAGGGAAGGGATGCTTGTGCCCATATGCCTGGGCAGAACATCATGGCAGCAGGAGCACATGTTGAAGAACTGTTCACCTCATGGCAGACAGGAAGTGAAGGGAAGGATACAGGAAGGAGCCAGAACAGGCAAGCTTCAGATCACATAAGCAGGAGGTTAGGAGGCCTGTGTGACACTGAAGGTCTAAGGATAAGGAGCAGGAATGAGAGGTGGGCTGCAGGGATGGGAAGCACGGAGTCTGCTGGGCCCTTTGTCTAAAATGAAGGCGTTTGGGAACATCCTAGTTTGTCAAATTTCAATGTGACCTCCTGTGGGGATTTGGGTACAAGCACACTTGTAACAAGACAAGAACACGGTTTAAGGGAGAAAAGCCCTTTGCTCCACAAAGCAGCTCAGGGGATATCAATATTAATCTAACTAATGTTCCACCCTGCTCAGAGGGATTTTCCCAAGGTGCAAATCAAATCACATCCAGCCCCTCCTCTAAATTCCTATCGAATTGCCATGCCTCTTAGGATAAAGAGAAGACTCTTCACCCCTCTCCAAAGTATTGGTGGTCTGGACTCTGCCTTCTTCACAGGATACTTTCTCCCATCTGTCAGAAGTTACCAAGCTCCCTCTATTCCTGTCTATGCCTGGCTTATGCTTATGCTTGTAGGCCAGGGCTAGGCCAGCCCTGTCTGGTGGTCCTGAGTTCCCTACACCTTTCTCTTGGGGGGGACTTTTCAAAGCCTAATCCTAGATTTGAGGTTTAATACCACTCTCCCCCACTAGGCTTTCAACTCCCTCTGTCAGGGCTAGTGTACATTTCATGATATGTCAAGTCCCCCCAGCACCTACTATATACCCAACACCTAAATGAACAAACCCCAAATAGATGAAGGAAGGGGATGCTGAGATTGAGGCCAGGCTCACTGTGCAATTCAAGACTCAGCCTAATGCTACCCTCTCAAAGAAGTCTTGTTTATCATCCATCAGATGACACCAGGCCCTTCTGTCATGTGTCTTTTCAATGTCTGTACTCCTCAGAATGTATCAAAATAGTAATTAGGTAGGTGGGGCCTTACCCACCCACATGTCACCCCAATAACTGCCCTTACTTACCTCCTACCTTCTAGGGTCACTCAGTGACAGGAAGTTTTCCTCTCAGCCACGGCACCCTTATTCCTAGTCTGCAGAGGGAGAAACTGAGGTACAGAGAAATCAGGTAGAAAATGGCTAACCCAGAAGCTGGGCAAATCTGGATTTGAACTCATGTCAGCGGCCCCCAAAGTCCCTGGTTCTAGCCACTGAGCCACCCAGCCTCATCATGCTCTTATCCATTGAAAGCAAGGCCATGTCTGTCCTGTTCACATATTTCCAGCACCTGGCAAAAGAATAAATAGTACATCATCACCAGTGTAGATTGTCTGTATGTTAGAAAATGTATTTCTAACTCCAAAATGTATTTTCTTGGCACTTTCTTGGTCATTCAAAAACATGGGCAGGGGAGAGAGAGAGAGAGAGAGAGAGAGAGAGAGAGAGAGAGAGAGAGAGAGAGAGAGAGAGAGAGAGAGAGAGAGAGAGAGAAGAGAAGAGAAGAGAAGAGAGAGAGGGAGGGAGGGAGGGAGAGAGAGAGAGAGAGAGAGAGAGAGAGAGAGAGAGAGAGAGAGAGAGAGAGAGAGACCTCCTACCTACCTTCATATTCCCAGATGAAGTTTAATAGGCATTGCTCAGACTTCAGGTTTCTGCTTTCATGCATAAGCAAATATTCCTTCTTGGTCCATTTAAATCCATGCTTTTTGTATTTCTGAGCATTTGGGTTGGTGATTTCACAGCTTACAACGGCCCCGGAGCTTGGGATGGCACGACTGTCTAGTGCTCTTAAGTGTAAAACGTCATCTAATTGCTCCAAGGCTATGTGGCGCCTTGCGGGGAACTGCGTGTGTTTTGGGGAAATATTATTCAGGCGTGAGTTACAATGCTACGTCTGCAGCAAGTTCAACGTTAAACTGACAGTGCATACTGACTAAAGTGTCTTTAAATGAAAACACATAATGCAAAGCTATATATTGGTGGGTTAATAAATAAGTTTGGACCCCAGAATTGCAAGGACCTAATCCTGAACAACCAGTTCAGACCTTGCTAATTCCGTGTTCACAGGGGCTGTAAAAACCTGGCTCCGGTGACTTAGGCCTATCATCCTAGCAACTCAGGAAGTGCACAGTTCAAAGCCAGCCAGAGTAGGAAAGTCCATGAGACTTTTATTCACAATTAATCACACACACACACACACACACACACACACACACACACACACACGGATAACTATTACAAATAAGGAGAATCAAAAGCAGATGATCAAGGGTTAAGATGAACCACAACCAGCAAAAGGAAGCATGGGAGAGCCACCCAGGCATCAGCTCACCTTCCTGTCCTTTCCCTGCACAGGGGTCAGAATCACCAAGGTGGACTGGCAGCGATCTGGGAATGGCGCTGCCCACCACACCGAGGAGTACCCTTGCTCAGAGCTGGTGGTTCGCCGGGGCCAGCTGTTCAAACTCACACTGGACTTGAGTGGAGTCCTGGGCAGCGAGGAGGCCCTCATGCTCACGGTGGAGACAGGTAACTGGACTCCCTAGCGCCCCCTGCAGCTGGATAGTAGGAGCGCTGTGTCTTACCATCTAAGACCCTGGTCCCCAGCCCAGGCTTAAAGGAAAGCTGACCTCTATGGGTGGGCTGAGTTGAGAACCCTGACAGTACCAGGAATCCAGGGCTCTGGAGCTTTTGGAGCCCAAAATCATCTTTCCTTTCCTGGACGGATATAAGGAAGACTTTGGGCACTGTCACTTTTTCCTGGTTCTAGGGTGTGGTTGAAGTCAGGGCGGACAAGGGAATCTTCTGAGCCACTGGCCTGCTTGTACTTGACTGGATCCTCTTCCCAGTTGTCCTGTGGCATTTCAAGAGTGATGGCTGGGCTTCTCCAAAAAGGCAGGGTCTCCTGATCCCTTCTCCTCTCTGCCAGGGGCCCAGGCATCCGAGGCCCTCCACACCAAAGCCATGTTCGAGACAGCAGAGCTGGAGGTAGGCCATGCCTGGACAGCAGCAAGAGAGGAGCAAACAGGGAACACGGTGACTGTTAGCCTTGCCAGTCCCCCCAATGCTGTCATTGGCCGCTACCTGCTGAGTGCCAGGCCTTCCTCCCGCCGGAAACACAGTGACCAGAAGCTGGGGGAGTTTATTCTCCTGTTCAACCCTTGGTGCCCAGGTAAGAACTGCAAGGGTGAGCCTGACGACCAGAGAGGCCCAGGAGTGGTTAAGAGCTGGGGTTTGGGAATCAGACCAACTCTGCTAAGTTGCTTCCTTCGGCTTGGCTCAGGTTTCCCGTCTGAGTTATGGGATGGAAAAACAGCCTAACTCTTGGGGATACAGTGGGAAAGCACAGAGCCAATGCTGTCAGGCACAAACTCATCACAGTAAGGGGCAGTCAGGGTGGGTATGCTCATTGACGTCTATGGAGTGTGAAGCTTCTGTTGGCATTGAGGAAAGCCACCCAAAGGGTGAGCACCCCCCAAGCCCTCCTTCCTTGGGTTAGTGAAGAAAGAACACCCAGGAAGGGTAGAGCTTGACAGGCTAGCAGCCTGAGGGCTGGCAAACCCCTCCTGCCCCATCCTATCCCAGTCAGCCTCCAGGCTCCATCTTGCCGCTGAGCCCTGTCACAGCCCCTTCCCAAGTGGGCAGGACCAGAGCCCCAGCCCACACCAGGCCTGATGACTGCTTTTCAGAGGATGATGTGTTTCTGGCCTCCGAAGAGGAGAGACAAGAGTACGTGCTCAACGACAGTGGCATCATCTTCCGAGGCGTGGAGAAGCACATTCGAGCCCAGGGCTGGAACTACGGGCAGGTCTCCAGGGGCCCAGACAAACAGGGATGGGGATGGGGCTGGGGCATGGGCAAAGTCAGTGTGGGCATTTTATTCACTCACCCCTTCCTGGGAGGGACCAGATGGGCGAGACTCTCAGAACAAATCCATCCACCACCTATCCATCCATCCAGTCACCATTCATTCGTCTGCTATTTACTGTTGGGCTGCTATGAACCTATGTTGGGTCCTCAGGAAGAAGAGATATTTTGAAGACAGTTTGGAAGTCAGTTCTGTGTGGAATGATAAATCAGTGCATCTTAAGCCACAGTGTACCTCAGAATCACATAGAGTGCTCCTTAAAACAGACAAGTGGGTTTCTCCTCTCCCCGCGTCACTGGGCTGAGCAGGTGCAGGACCAGGCCTGAGAATCCACATTTTAATGAGTTTCCAGCGATGCTGATAATTAGGGCCTGGAACTATACTTTGAGAGTCCTTATATTCTGAGAACCCATAGATGCAAAAAAGGGTCCCAGAAGAAAGCGAAGGATCCACAGGCACCCTGGAGACTGTGGAAAGTTTTCCAACACTAGGGTTGGGCCTCCAAAGTTGGGCAAGGCCTAGACACAAAAGGGGAAGAGTAGATGGGCAACTCCAGGTGGCAGGGAAATGAGTCCTGGGCTCCTAGGAGGAAGCTGGGGCAGATCCCTCTGTAGCTGAAGAATCTGCCACTGCTCACCAGTTGGGGGTTGAAAGCATTTGGATCTCAGAGGCTGGGTATAGATGATACACAGGCAAAATGAGATTCCATCTAAGGGCTAACCACTACTCAGCTCCCACTTGCTGTTGCCATGGAGACAAGTGAGCGCAGAAGTGACAGCCTTTCCACTTTTTCAGAGAGGGAATAAGAAATCAAATCTAATGTTTAAAATGTCTCCCAGTTTTTAAGTTTTGTCAATTATTCCAAATGTATTTGACTGAAAATATCATGTAGGCCAAAAAAGCCTATCCCAGGTATGGCTACAGAACCACAGGGTTTGTGATGTTAATGTCATGTGGGGGTTATTGAGAAAATGAAGGACACAGTCAAGGTTGAGTCTCTGGTTCCCCAAGTGATCCCTTGAGGAAGGGTTTCTGATGGTTATGGATGTTCTGTGATCCATCCAGGAAGTGAATTAGGGCAAGTTACCCTGCCTACATACACACCACTGACCAGGTGGGTTGTGTGAGGGTCTGGGGCCGTGGGGGGCTTCAGGCTCTAAGGACAACCTCTCTGGAAGCAGTTTGAGGAGGACATCCTGGATATCTGCCTCTCCATCCTGGATCGAAGCCCTAGTCACCAGAATGACCCAGCCACCGACGTGTCCCATCGTCACGACCCTGTCTATGTCACCAGGATCATCAGTGCCATGGTGAGGACCCCAATCCCAGACCTACAGGCAGAGGAAATTTTCCCCGTCATCCCTGTGTCTTAGTGTATGCCCAGCACCCTACATTACGTTCACAACTTCGTGATGAGGAATTGGGGTAGGGCTCTGAGAGAAAGACTTGTCTCCGCTCCAGGATGCGTCAGCTGGGGGGTGAGGAGTGCGGTAAATGGCTGCAGATGTCTGAGACTGTGTGACTGACCTTGAATCTGGGCCTGTTGTTCTGATTGTTTCTTGTTTGTCTGAGTCCTTTGGAGTCAATCTGTCCAAAATGGCTTCCTCATCCTCCTATAGGCCCCTAGACTGATGTGGCTGCATCAGAAGGAACTGGCTAGTGACCATGTATTCTGTTCTTGCAGCCTCTCCACATGGCTAGTGAGGGCTTCCTCAAAGCAGACTCACACATGGCAGCAGGCTCCTCCATGCCTGCAATGGTTTCAAAAAAGAGGAGGCAGTAGCTACTAGTACTCCAAGCAAAGCCTCAGCCCAGGATACTGGTCCAGCAACACATCCACTATAATCAGAGGTTTGAAGAATCCCAGGCCAGCTCAGACTCAGGGGGAAGAAACACAGGTTCTGCCTCCCTGGAGGAGAAGTGGTCACTGAATGGGTCAGCTCTGGGGTCTACTACCAGCATCTACTGGGTGTAGAGGTTAAGGCCAGGGATGGGGAGCTGAGGTTCCCAAACTGGTCAAAGCTATAATTCTTGTATTTCATGCTCTCAATTTCTCAAGATCTCAGAGACATGGAAGACAGAGAATTCACAGAGCTGACCAGTCTCTCACAGTAGTATGTGATAACCCAGTGGACAGCCATGCAGGCCCCAAGTCTAAGGTGTGAGCTCATGCATTCCCCACTTAGCTAGCTTGCTAAATGACCTGAACACATCCCTTAATCCCTCTTAGCTTCAGTTTTCTCATCTGGAAAGGGGAGAAGGCAGGACTAATAGAATTTATATTGTAGACTTAAAACACAAGTTAAATCTTAATGTGCACAAATGCCAACTGTCTTTGTAATTATGATGCCACTCAGAACCCCAAATTACAGAATGTAGATCATTCAAAACAGGAAATAGCCTGAAATAGTAGATGATTTTAGCAACATAAAATGGGAGACAGTTGCAAATTATAAATAGTACCCAAAAAAGTAGGCTAGATTTCTTTGGGGGATAGAGAACAAGAGAGAGAGAAAGAGAGAGAGATAGTTTTGAGGATCAAACTTCAAACTCCAGGCCTCAAGAGTGTTCTAATCCCATGATCTGATCTACTACTAAATCACATACCTGCAACCCATAAAAAAAAGCAGATATTTTAAGAGAGCAGAGTCCCCACCTGCCCCCGCATCAATTCCCAGTCAGTGTAAGCTGGCCCTGCTTCCTTTGCCCAGGTGAACAGCAACAATGATCGGGGCGTGGTACAAGGCCAGTGGCAGGGCAAGTATGGAGGTGGTACCAGCCCCTTGCACTGGCGAGGCAGCGTGGCCATCCTGCAGAAGTGGTTCAAGGGCAGGTACAAGCCGGTCAAATATGGTCAGTGTTGGGTCTTCGCTGGAGTCATGTGCACAGGTACCCATCACCAAGGGCCCCTCAGCCTAAGCTGGGTGCATGTGCTTATTTGCATATATTTACATGTATTTGCATTTTCTGTAATCAGTCTTCATTGACCAGGAAGAAATGCAAGTATGATGGATGAATAGAAAAACAGGATAGATGGTCTTGACTTTTTGGGGTGTGGGAGGGGCTAGGCTTGAACTCAGAACTATACAATGTCCTTTGATTTTTTTTCACTCAAGGCTAAGCATTCTACCACTTGAGCCACAGCAGCACTTGCAGGTTTTTGCTAGTTAATTGGAGATAGAAGTCTGGTGGATTTGTCTATCAGGGCTGGCTTTCAATTGTGATCCTCAGATCTCAGCTTCCTGACTAGCTGGGATTATAGACACAAGTCACTGGCCCTTTATAGTTGACTGTTGATCTTTTCTTTTGGCAAGAGTCCATCTGTCTCTGCCTCTAGCTTACTGAGTGGCTTGGGTGGGTCTTATGGCCCCTTAGATTTCAGGAGCATGGGTTCAAGATCTGCCCACTGGGAGAGAGGGATTGACAGATTCCCTGACAGGTCTGCACAAAGAATGGTAATATTTCTTTTTCCTTTTTCTTTGTCAGTCATGGGGCTTGAACTCTGGGCCTGGCATTGTACCTGAGCTCTAGCTCAAGGCTACCCACCCTATCCCTTGAGCCACAGCACCACTTCCAGTTTTCTAGTGGTTAATTGGAGATAAGAGTCTCATTGACTTTAGTGCCCAGGTTGGCTTTGAACATTGATCCTCAGATCTCAGCCTCCTGAGTAGCTAGGATTACAGGTGTGAGCCACTGCAACCAACTAAGAATAATATTTCTGAGGGCCAAGAGTCTTAGCCCTGCCCCCTGCCAAAGTGGACAACAGACAAAGACTAAGAGGAAGGAGGGCTGTGTACACCCTTCTGCTGGGGTCCAGGTGCCCCTCTCCAGGCCTGGGTCCTGCAACTTCTCTGACCTCCTAGCCCTCTGCTCTGTAGTCCTCAGGTGCCTGGGGATTGCAACCCGGGTAGTGTCCAACTTCAACTCAGCCCATGACACTGACAAGAACCTGAGTGTAGACAAGTATGTGGACTCCTTTGGGCGCACTCTGGAGGATCTGACGGAAGACAGCATGTGGTAGGTCTCAGGGCATTGTGACTCCAGGCTGAGGTTAGAGCTACTCTGCCCAGCCCAGCCCCAAATGCTCCATTCCCTCTCTCCTCACACAGACACTTCTTTCTGTATGGGACTTCCATCACCCAAATACTTCTCAAAGGCTTATATGGATACCATATAAGCAAGAGTTGGGTTTCCCTCTACTGTTCCTTCCTGTGTGACCTTGGGCTAGTAAATATCACTTCCTGATCTCATTATCTTGCCATGAACACACCCAAAGTTGAAAATAAATGAGGAACTCTTTCCCAGGGGTGACCCTACATTTATCACAGCCCAGAGATATACACATCGCATTCCTTGAACACACCAGGCTTTTCTTCTTGCTTCTCAACTTCTGCACCTGCTGTTCCTCCTACCAGGAACATTGGTCTCTCCACCCCTCCTCTGGCTGACTCTTTCGTACAGTTGTTACATCTCACCTTCAATGTGAGGCCTCCAGCAGTGAAGATCTAACACATAGCCCTCCTTTTCTTCACAACACTCATTGTCACTTGCACTGGTTCTGTCTGCTAGCTTAACACTGCCTGTCTATGCCATCTCCTTGGTGAAAATGTACACTGCTTGAAGGCAAGAATCCCGCTGTCTGATTTGCAATTGTTTTTCTGGTACCTTGAAAGGAATGTGCTCATTATGTACACATACATAAACATGTATGTGAATGGTAAGTGTTCATCAACATGATTGACAGCCCAGCATTCGTACCAAGTTGAGGTCCGGCCCCTGGTCTCGGGCAGGGCCTGTCTCCTTTGGGCCTCTACTCACCTGTGCCCTCCTTTCCATGTGGCAGGAATTTCCATGTCTGGAATGAAAGCTGGTTTGCACGGCGGGACCTGGGTCCCTCTTACAACGGCTGGCAGGTTCTGGATGCCACACCCCAGGAGGAGAGCGAAGGTAGGACAGTGAAGGTGGGTCCCACATCCTGGTGCTCCTCCTCCACACCACGCGCAGCCACCTTTCCCCTCCTAGGTGTGTTCCAGTGTGGCCCAGCCTCTGTCACCGCCATCCGAGAGGGTGATGTGCACCTGGCCCACGACGGTCCCTTCGTGTTTGCGGAGGTCAACGCAGACTACATCACCTGGCTCTGGCATGAGGATGATGAGAGGCGCGAGCGGGTCTATTCCGACACCAAAAAGATTGGGAGATGCATCAGCACCAAGGCTGTGGGCAGCGACTCCCGGGTGGACATCACTGGCCTCTACAAGTACCCTGAAGGTAAGGACCACAGGCAGCCCTTACTGATTTCCACAGCTTGAACCATACCTCCACTTCCTGCTTTTTGCTGGTTAATTAGCAGTAAGAGACTCTCTTGGATTTATCTGTCCTGGTTGGCTTTAAACCTCAGTTCTCGGCCTCCTGACGTTAAGATTTACAGCCTCAGAATTACAGGCTTGAGCCATAGACACTTGGCCTCCACTGTTTCCAAGTCAATAAAACTTCCAATTCAAATTTGATTCAGAGATCTTGTCTCCTCCCCTCCCCTCCCCTGAGCAAAGCTATAGCAGTGGTATCCCCCTCCCCAGGTGGCTAGAAGAGGGGACAGGTCTGCTCCACATGTCACCAGGGGTGGAGAGTGAGGTCTTCAAGACCTCAGAACAGGGCTTCCCTGTCCAGGTCTCTCTCCTGCTTAGATAAACTAAGGCTCAGAGAGACAGGTAAGCAGAGCTCCCTCAGTGGAATGGAACCCCACTTCCTCCTTCCTGGCCAACCCCACTGTTTGCTAGTCAGCCCCTTTTTGTTGTCAACCTAACACCAATTCTTCCAAGCATCCACACCCTCACATCCTCACAGGCACCACTGATTCCATCTTTAGGAATTTGGGGTTTGCTTGACAATTAATGATTGGCAGTTGGGATGGCAGTGGTCAGGCTGAGGTCTCATCTGTCTCTGTACATTAATGTCTGATTGCATCCACAGTGAGCTTTTAAGAACTTAGACCATGGGGTCTTTGAGGCTTTTTTTTGCCAGTCCTGGGGCTTCAGCTCAGGACCTGAGCACTGTCCTTGGGCTTTCTCAAGGCGAGCACTCTACCGCTTGAGTCACAGCACTATTTCCAGCTTTTTCTATGTATGAAGTACTGAGGAATCGAACCCAGGTCTTCATGCAAGCATTCTACCACTAGGCTAAACTCCCAGCCCCTTTTGGGAGATATTTGTCCTCAGCTTGGATTAAAGCCTTGGAAAATGTCAACATCCTAGTTGGGTGCAGTGGTTCAAGCCTGTGATCCTATCTAGGCAGACATTAGAGGATATGGTTTGAAGCCAACCTGGATCCAAAAAAAGTTTCTGAGACTCCACCTCAACCAATGGCTGGGTACAATGACACACACCTGCTATCCTCCACTATAAGAGAGGCACAAAAACTGGGTACAATGGCTCAGGCCCGTGATCCCCAGTAATACAAATAGGAGTACAAATAGGGGGATGGCAGTCCAAGCCAGCCTGGTCATAAAGTGACACCCTACTTTAAAAATAACCAACATAAGAAGGGATTCGAGTCATGGCTCCAGGAGCAGAGTGTCTGCTTGGTGTGTATGAGGTCCCAAGTTCCATCCCCAGTAGTGCTAATATAAATTTTTTACAAAAAAGAAATCAACATCCCATTCCATAATAAGGAGGCTTCCTCCCCTCAGTTGTCACCGACATTGGGAATTTGCATTTATTATGGTTGGCAAATGTAAATTCTTATTTGAGGGGCGGGGCGGGCTGCAGAGGGAGGCCATGACGGCTGTGGTGTTGGCCATGCCCTGCAGGGTCCCGGAAGGAGCGTCAGGTGTACAGCCAGGCGGTGAAGAAGCTGCTGAGCCTGGAGGCCCCGGGGCGCAGGGCGCGCCTCCGCAGGGCGAGCGGGCGCGGCCTCTGGCGCGAGGACCTCCTGGAGCCCGCCGCCCAGCCCAGCATCGCGGGCAAGTTCAAGGTGCTGGAGCCGCTGGCGCTGGGCCACGACCTGAGGCTGGCCCTGTGCCTGGCCAACCTCACCTCCCGGCCGCAGAGGGTCCGAGTGAACCTGAGCGCCTCCACCATCCTCTACACCCGCCGGCCGGTGGCCGAGGTCCTGCGCGAATCCCACACCGTGAGGCTGGGGCCTCAGGAGGGTAAGAACGGCCTGGCCCGCTGGGACCTGGCGTCCATCCCCTGGGGGATGGGAATGGGGTGTCACTCGTTCCACGAGGACGGGCGCTCGAGGCCCTCCGTCCCCTGCTTCACCGATGGGAAAACTGGGGCCTTCGAGGGCAAACTGCGAGCATTCAGTCTACAATTTTAGGACAATAAAAATCCACAATCACCAGGTGATTTCTAGTCCCTAAATCACCCCAATTAGTACGCTCGCCGCAGTTCCGTCCTCGCGTGCAGTGCGCTGTGGGTGACCTTTCCAAAATTCAGTCCATCTGGCTCCAGATCCTGTCCCAGCAGTCGCTCCCCCTAAGAGCTGTTCACTCAGCTGCAGTGTGCCAAGCCGTCCTGAGAACGCAGAGGGGAGGACAGGGGAGGGCAGGGGAGGGCAGGACCCGCAGCCACTCATGGAACCCAGTGGTGGCTCCATCCTGTCAACAAGGAGAAAATTCATGCCCCAAGTCACAGAGTTGGTGCAAGTGATACAGAACGCACACCCACGTGGCCCAGACAAGGGCAGGGAAGGAAAGGGCAAGGTTCCAAAGCCCAGGTGCTGCGCCTCAGCTGACCCAGCCACCTCACTACAAGGTGTGCACTGAGGCCGTGGAAAAGGCCATGCTTTGCTTGGAAGCCATGCTTTAGGAACAGTTGGCTAAAATCCATTCTCAGAACTTCATCCCAACAAGAAATGGACTCAGGCCTTGGAAAGGTTTTTGTACGCTTTTAAGTAACCTTATCGATTTTGTGCTAATATATGAAAGGTTTTTTTTTTCATGATCTTTAAACACGTAGCACTTCATGAATGATTTACTGAATGGGTCTCCTTTTCACAGCTTCTTTCTCCTCTTTGTCTGTCTGTGTGTCTGTCTTGTGTATATACATATAAAGAGAGAAAGAGCTATAAATACGTAATACCTAATAAGCCCACTTTATTTACAGATTATTACATGCAGTTTTGACCAAGCATGGTCAAAAACTAAACTTAAAACTTGAAAGGAATTCCAAAATAACATGTCTGATTCCCATGCATATCTCCCAGCCCCACATTATCATCAGTTATATTAAACCACTGTGTGATTTGCTGAGTGTTCCCTCCCTTCATTCTGTGAAAGTCTGCCTCCCAAAAAAGCAATGAGTCTAAGAGCAAGGGAAAAGTGAAGGTGCTTCATTTAAGTGACATAGTAAAAAGTCTGAGATTCGGTGTAAGGCAGAAGTTGGGTGGCATTGTGAGGAAAAAAAAAAATGAACCAACCAAATGCACTACAGGGTTGCACTCTGTGGCCTGAGCATGGGTGGGGTTTCCTTAGTTTGGTCTCCATGGATCCATGAGCCTGCAGATACAGAAGTCTATAGAGTGTGTACACACACTGGTGTACACACACTGGTATGCACGCACACACATCTCTCCCCTCTACCGGTCTATGTGTTTCTTCTGTGTCTCTTCAGTTATCTGTATCTATCACTTATCTATCTATATTTCTCCTCTCTTACTATAACTTTTTTTTTCTTTTTTTTTCCCAGTCCTGGGCTTAAGCTCAGGGCCTGAGCACTGTCCTTGGATTTTTCTCAAGGCTAGAGCTCTACCACTTGAGCCTCAGCACCATTTCCGGATTTTTCCAAGTATGTGGTACCAAAGAATTGAACCCGGGTCTTCCTGCATGCTAGGCAAGCACTCTACCACTAGGCTAAACTCCCAGCCCCTATAACTTTTTATCTTTCCATCTATATCTCTCTTTCTGTATATATGGCTCTATCTCTGTCTCTATATGTCTGTCTTTGTATGTCTATATTTAATACTGACTCTATTCATCTCTAGATCTTTCTATATGTATAGACAGACAGACAGACAGATATTCACTCTGTACTATCTATGTATGTCTTCTTTCTCATACCATCTAAACTCCAAAGATTCAATGAACAAAGTTGAATTGCAGTTGCTGCTCTGGACTAGTTCCTGGCAAGTGGACTTTGTGGGTTTTGACAGGGATGAAAACATATGAAGGAGGTGTCATACTTTTTTTTTAGCTCTTTGTGTCATTTTCTGTCACAAAACCTAAATCACAGAATAACACTTCATAACAAAATATTAATTAACATTCACTTTCCCCTGGCTTTTGGTAATTTTTTTCATGTTGAAAGTAATACATATTCATTAAAGATTTCAAGAGCCAAAGAGAAAAATTGCCTGTGATCTTACCACCCACCTCCAAACTGTTAGCAAGTTTCCTTCCAACTTTTAATGCCTGTTTGCTTTTTGAAAAACATAGCTCTCATTAAATATTGCAGATACATTCACTGATACCCTACTCTTCTTGTATTATAATTTAAGTATTTTACAAGCTCTTTATAGATACAAATTAATCGATATTTAATGTTTAAATAAATATACAGTGAATTTTTTATCTTTTGAGTAGTTACCAAAACAGTACCATTAAAAATAACGTTAAAGTAAACATCTTGCCAGAAAAAAAATTGTTTTGGATCAATTGTGGGGCTTGAAAATCCCAAGGTTTTTTGATCGAAGTTAGCACTCTGCCACTTGAGCCACAGCTCCACTTTCAGGATTGGGGGGGGGGGGCGTGGTATTTTGTTGGAGATAAAGTTTTCACAGAGGCTTTGAACTATCATCCTCAGGTCTCAGCTTCCTGAGTAGCTAGGATTACAGGTGTGAGCCACATGTGCACAGGAAAAAAAAAACAAAACACCTTTTTCTCCCTTTGGATTTTGGACTATCTTGTTAGGATAGATTCACAACAGTAGAATTCTTAAGCCAAATTAGCTATTATAACATATTTTATTAAAATATATAATTTACTTTTTAGTGAATAGGCTATATTTTAGTTATGAAGTTTTTGTATGCTTTATGGAACTGGAGTTTGAACTCAGGGCCTATCAGTCTATGTTTACAGAGAGTTCCTGTCTTCTCTCTCCACCCCCTCTCTCTGATTAACATCCTCCATTAATCTTACAACTGATGAGCCAGCACCAGGTCACTATTTTTAGTCAAAGTCCACAAGTGACATTAAGTTTCAATCTCAATGTTGTATACTCTCTGGGTTTTGAAAATGTGTAGCATGCAGTCGCTGTGAGAGTCATACAAAACAGTGTCACCAACCTCAAAGTGTCATCCTCTATACTCTGCCTGACCTTCCTGGCTCCCTCCCTCTGACCCTCCTCCCTTTCCTCTGTCACTGCATCTCCAGCCAATCACTGACCTTTCAATATCTCCATGGCTTACCTCTTCCAGAATCATATTTGGAATCATATTGTTTGTCACCTTTTCAGGATGATTTCTTTTCCTCAGCAATATATACTCAAAATTCTGCTATGTTTTATCTGTCCATTGATATATCATTTTCTTTCACCCCTGAGTAGTATTCCATTATGTGGACATACTGTTCTATTTGTCAATTCATCTTGACTGTCTCCAACTTGGGGAAGTTAGAAATCAGGCTACTTTAAATGGCTGTAAGAGTCTGTTTTGTGCTACAGGCAGGTGCCTGTGACTTATGTAATCCTAGCTATACAGGAGGCTGAGATCTGAGGATCACAGTTCAAAGCCAACCTCAGGTAGGAAAGTCTGTGAGACTCTTTTTTTGTCGGTTGTGGGGCTTGAACTCTCAGCCTGGGCACTGTCCCTGAGCTCTTCAGCTCAAGACTACTGCCCTATGCCTTGCGCCATAGCACTACTTCTGGTTAATTGGAGATGAGAGTCTCATAGTGTTTAATGCCGAGGCTGGCTTTGAACCGAGATCATCAGATCTCACCATCTTCAGTAGTTAGAAATACAGGAATGAGCCATGGTGCCTTGCTTCCATGAGACTCTTACATCCAATTAACTATAGAAAAAAAAAACAGAAGGGGCACTATAGTTCAAGAGTTAGAATGCTAGCCTTGAGCAAAAAGAGCTTAGGGACAGCACCCTCAAACTCACATTTTAAGAGCCAGGACCAGAAAAAAGATAGATAGATAGATAGATAGATAGATAGATAGATAGAGGAGAGAGAGACAGAAAGGAAGAGGGAGAGGGATAGGGAGAGGGAGGGAGGAAGGAAGGAAAAGGAAAAAGAAATCCCTAAGACAGGTAATTTTACAGAGGAAAGAGATTTAGAGATGGAGAATATAGCTCAGAGGCAGAGTGTATGTCTAGCACGTAAAGATCTTGGATTTGATACAGAGAGAAAGAAAGACAGAGATAGACAAGAGACAGAGACCGATAGAGAAACAGATATTTATCTAACTCACAGTTTTGCAGGCTGGAAATCCAAATAGCATGTCATGAACTCTGACAAGGGCCCCAGATAAATGATAGAGCATATATGCTTGCAGAAGAAGGAGGAGGAAGAAACACTGGTGTCCTGTAATGTCTTTCATGAGCATACATCCCCTAAGGAATTCCCTCGAGTCCTCAGCTCTTAAAGGGCCCACCATCTCCCACGGGAACCAAACCTCCAATATATAAACATTCAAACCTAAACGTCAGTGCGCTGAGTTTTATGGGGATATAAGTTTTCCAGTTGTTTATCTAGAGAGCAAGGATGTCAGTCTTGAGGTCCTGTAGGAGGAGTAGGTTTCATTACAAAGGACTGCCAAGCTCTCTTCCATCATGGCTGCCTTCTGTAGTTTCTGTTTTCCAATGACGCTACCCAGCACCAGACTCTGTGTGCCATTCTCACAAAGGTGCCATCGGGTCTCGTTGTTGGTCTACTTTGCAGTTCCCTAATGAAGCATGATGTTGAACATCATTTCCTATGCATATTTGGCCATCTGTGTACCTTCTTGGAAGAAGCCTCTAGATCTTTTGGCTCATTTTTTAATTGGGTGGCTTGTTTTCCTATTGTCATGTTTCAGAAAGTCTTGGTATACTTTGAATCATAATCTTTAATCAGACATGGCTTTTGTAAATATTGTCTCCCCAAGTCTGTGTCTGGTCTTCTTATTCTCTTTTAGAGGGCAGAGTTTTTACTCTGTGTGTGTGTGTGTGTGTGTGTGTGTGTGTGTGTGTGTGTGTGTGTGTGTGTGTGTGTGTATGTGTGTGTGTGTGTGCGCGCGCGCACTAATCCTGATACTTGAACTTAGGGCCTGGGCACTGCCCTTGAGCTTTGTTTTTGCTCACTGCTAGTACTCTACCACTTAAACCACAGCTCTATTTCACGAATAGTTTGAGATGGGAGTCTTGAGGACTTTTCTACCTGGGCTGGCTTCAAACAGAGCTCCAGAGATCTCTGCCTCCTGATTAGCAAGGGTTACAGGTGTGAGCCACTAATGAATGCGGGGATAATTTTTATACAACTCTTTTTCATCACTTTTTTTCCTTCATGAATCATGCTATTATATCGGAAAGTGGCTGACTTTTTCTGTTAATCCTTTTCTTTATAAATGTTTGGTTGGTTTTTGTTTATTATCACTGTGAACTCTTTTGGATTTCTTACGTAAGCAAACATGTCACCAGTGAACAAACACTTCTCCCTACCCCTTGCGCCACAGTGCCACTTCTGGCTTTCTGCTGGTTAATTGGAGATAGGAGTCTCACAGTCTTTTCCTGCGGGCTGGCTGTGAACCAAGATCTTCAGATCTCAGCCCCCTGAGTAGCGAGGATCATAGGCATGAGCCACTGGCATCTAGCTTCCTTTTCTTATTGCACGAATTAGGAATTCCACTACGAAAAGGGGTGGCAAGATGGGACACCCGTTCCTGGACCCTGGTCTTGGTGAAATTTTCTAACTACTCACTATTAAGTCTGAAGTTTGCTGTAGGTCTTTCATAGTTGTTCTTTATCAAATCAAGCATGTCCCTCTCTAACTCTAGTCTCCTGTGAGCTCTTATTGTGGCTGGATGTTGGATTTTGGCTGCATCTATTGTTACAGCTATGTGCTTTTTTTCTGTTGATTCTACGGACACACTGATTGACTTTCAGTATTGATCCAGCCTTGCACATCTGAAGTCAATCCTGCTTTGCTTGTGATATATAATTCATTGTCAGATTCAAACGTATTTTATTGAGGACTTCTACACCTATGTATATGAGCTATAATCATCTGTAGTTTTCTCATCGTATCTTTCTATGGTTTTGGTGCTAAAGGAATACAGCTTCCATACTTCAAGCTTCTGGAAAGGACTGTAGAGAATTTGTATAATTTCTTCTTCAAATACTAGGTAAAGTTCACTAATAACCCCATTAGGTCTTGCTGCTTTCTGTTTTGGAAAACCGTTAGTTACTGATTATATTTCTTTCTTCCCTTATTTGTTGATTGAGTGGTTGGTTGATAGATTGATTGCCGGTACTGAGGTTTGAATCCAGGGCTTTGCACTCTCACTTGGCTTATTTACTCAGCTGGTGTTCTACCATCTGAGCCATGCCTCCAACCCTGCTTTTTGCTGGTTAGTTGGAGATAGTCTCCCAGACTTTTCTACTGGGGCAAACTTCAAACTAGAATTCTCAGATCTCAGCCTCCTGAATTTCTATTCATGCACCATCTGCACCCAGCAATATTGTTTTATTTTGTTTTTTTGTGTGCATGTGAACAGAGTAAACCTTTTAAAGAAATTTCCTGTGTCAAATTGGAGAGCATATGGTTGTCCATTATATTCCTTTACTATCTTTTATATACATAAGATCTGTAGTGATGTCCCTTCTTGTGTTTCTGATACTAATGATGTGTCTTTTTTTTTAACCTAGCCTAGCTAGAAGCTCATTGCTTTTATTGATTTCTTTTCAAAGAATTGACTTGCGGTTTTGTTCATTTTCCTTTCTGATTCCTGCTTTCAATGGCACTGATATCTGCTCTATTTTTTCTCTATTCCCTTTGTGCTGTTTATAAGAGGTTTAACATTTCTCGGTTGGTAAAAATGGAAGCTTAGATTATTCATCTAAAATCTACCTTCTTTTCTACATTTGCACTGGACGATACAAATTGTCCTGTAAGACCATGTATGGTGGCTCACAAATATCATTCTAGCTACCAGGGATGCAGAGATTGAAAGGATTCCAGTCCGAGGTCAGCTTAGCTGGATACCATTAAGAAGAAGATCAAGCCCCCCACTCCCATCTCTGCTTCCAGAGAAGAAGATTCCGGTGGCCATATCTTACTCTCAGTACAAAGAAGACCTGACAGAGGACAAGAAGATCCTATTGGCTGCATTGTGCTTTGTCACCAAAGGAGAGAAGCTCCTAGTGGAAAAGGATATTACCCTGGAGGACTTCATCAGCATCAAGGTGACCTCTGTCCACACCCGCCCTGCTGTTCCCAGCAGAGCTGGGGATGGTGCCCTTGCCACCAGCTTCCTGGTGGAGAGGACGTGGAGGCAGGGGGGATGGCTGAGGTGGTGATGCTGTCATGGGACAGGTGGAGCCAGGACTATGGCTTTCCTGGGGTGATGGAAGGACTGGAGGTGACTCGAGGCTGCTGCTCCCCAGGTGCTGGGGCCTGCCGTGGTGGGAGTGGCAGTGGCAGTGGAGGTGACTGTGGTAAACCCCCTCTTGGAGGGAGCGAAGGACTGTGTGCTGATGATAGAGGGCAGCGGCCTGCTTCAAGGACAGCTCAGCATTGAGTAAGTGCCAGCCGGGGGGTGGGAGGAAGAGGGGCTGCCTGCCTCATGGGATGGGCCAGAGAGAAGCAGCCTGGGTGAGGGGTGGACAGGAACAAGCCCACTGCCCATTCACAGCAGCTTTCACCATTTTTATTTTGGTCGGACAGTTGTGGGCTTTGAACTCTGGGCCTGGGCGTCGCCCCTGAGCTCTTCAGCGCAAGGCTACTGCCTTACCCCTTGAGCCGCAGTGCCAATTCTGGTTTTCTGGTGATTAACTAAAGAGTCTCATGGACTTTAGTACCTGGGCTGGCTTTGAACTGAGAGCCTCAGATCTCAGCCTCTTGAGTAGCTAGGGTTACAGGGTAAGCCACCTGACACAGCAGCCTTCACCTTTAAGCCATTACCCAGCCACCAATTTAGCTATTACTCATTCCCTCATCTGCTTTCTTTCATTCATTCATCCTTCTGGTTTTTTATTTTGTTTTTGTTTCTTGTTTGCTTGGGTTTGAGTTTTTGTTTTATTTTGCTTTTTGAAACAGGGTTTCACTATGTAGCTCAGGCTGGCCTGGGACTCACCAGCCTCCTGCCTCAGCCCTCCACCTACTGGGATTATAAGAATGTGCCACTGCACCAGACGTCATTTACTCTTTTATCACATTTTTCACTCCCTCATTCTTTCACCTGTTCATTCCTCTACTCAAGTCGGTTTTGATTGGTTCATTCATCTACTCGTTCATTCTTACATTTACATTTACAAAAGAGTGGACTCTGTTAAGGTATTGCTGTCCATGTGTGACGTGCACTTCCATCAGATTCACCTGCTTTTGTCTCCCCTGGATATTATCCTTGGTCTTCCACACATATTCATTCCTTATTTCTCATGTTTTTATTAGCATCAATTAATGGTGCCAGGGGTTTTCATTTTGGTATGTCCATATATGTACACAATCAGACTCACCCCTCCAGCATCCTCCCTCATCCACCTCACCTCCGTAATCCTTTAACTTGCTCACTTATTTACTCATTCGCTTATGCATTCATTTGCTCTTTCATATGTTCCAGTCATTCATGACCTCATTCATATCATCAAGTCATTCACTCGTTCATTTGCATTATTCACTTTCCACTTGACCCTTGATCTTTCCAAGCCACGTGTAAATTGTTGGGGAGGGAATTGGTCCTTCCCGGGAGATGAGTATGATTTGGGCAAACAGGGGACCCCTAAAGTCCAGGGGATCTGAGACAGCTCTTGAATGAGAGTGAGGTGGGGACAGAGGGCTGAGGCTGGAAAGGTGATGAGATGTGAACGGTAAGTCACAAAGTGACCTTGGTCTTGAGGGTTCCTGGGGAGCTATAGCCAATCAGACTCAGGAGAGAGGACTGATGCTCTGTCTTTCCCCTGCTCCTTTCTCCAGTGTGCCCATCCTGGAGCCCCAGGAGAGAGCCTTGGTCCAGTTCAACATCACCCCCTCCAAGAGCGGCCCGAGACAGCTGCAGGTGGACCTCATCAGCCCCCACTTCCCGGACATCAAGGGCTTTGTGATCGTCCATGTGGCCACAGCCAAGTGACCAACCACCTGGGACTGAGGGGAAGATGTGGCCCCCTTGTCCTCCCGTCCATCTCTCCATCTCCCCCATGTGGGAATCAGGAGCCCTGAGTTGGTCCTGCTTCATTCTCTACGCTACTCTGAGTTTCCTCCTGGGCCTCAGTCTCCCCCTCTGTGAAATGAGTTGTTAGGCTCCGTAATCCTCACCCTTCTGGACCAATGCCTGATGTAAGACTCTAGAGACCTACCGTCTCTTACCTCATCAGCTGGGAGGCTGGCACACCACGCATCGGAGGAGCCCTGGTCCTTCCGCTTCTGCCACCCATGGCAAGCCAGCCAGCTCACCTCTCCTCACTTCTCTCCCAGCTCTTCAAATGCCCTAGTCATCTCCAGAGCCAAGACTCCTCCCCCAGACCTAACTGACAACCCAAAATGTTAGAACTGGAACTGTACATTCCCCAGATGGAGCAAGAGGGGTTTGGCAAGGCCACAGGCCAAGTCAGAGGCCCGCCATTCAACCCAAGCCAATGCCACCCCAAAGTCACATTCCTAAAAGACAGAGTATTTTTAAGCAGTGAGAGATTTTCCCTCAATGGAGATACAATCTCTGCATCTGAGGGGCTTCGGCTGTTTGAAAACAGATGAAGAGGCCCAAGGAGAGATACTAGGCTGGACTGTATTCTCCTAAAACCAACAGCCCCAAGTCTGATCTGCCCAGCTAAAGCCGATGTTTCTTTATTTGAAAAGCAGAACAACACTGACTTTTGCAAGACATCTCCAGCAGCCTGACCTCTGCCAAGCATGAGCTGGGATTCAAATCAGGACCCTGGGATAAAGACCAAAGCAGCCACCACCAGTCTTAGTACTAGATGGGCAGTGTGAAATTTTCTACACAACTTGGATTACAGATTTTTTTGGCCAGTCCTGGGGCTTAAACTCAGGGCCTGAGCACTACCCTTGGGCTTTCCTCTAGGCTAGCACTCTACCACTTAAGCCACACCACTTCCAACTTTTCTTTGTATATGGTACTGAGGACTCGAACTGAGGTCTTCATGCATACTAGGCAAGCACTCTACCACTAGGTCAAACTCCCATCCCTGGATTATAATTTACAAGATCTGAATGACAGCAGCAAAATAAGCGATACCAATTCAGAGGAAAATAATCTACACACAGGGTCTTTGCCAAGAGGGCATCAGGCAAAGACAGCATGTGCTAGAGTGTCTTTGTGGCCCCTTGTGCAGGTATTTCTCCAGTGATTCCACAGAATTTGGTGATGGGACTTGGCAACCAAATGAGCAGAGTGTTTATAGAGTCAGCCTTGGCTCCAGGACACCCCCAGATCCCCTTCTGAAACCTAAGTTTTTGATCTGGGTCCCAGATAACAAGGGCAAGGTATATGGCAAAGCTGACATTCCCTTCTGGCTGGAATCAACAGGCCTTGAACCACTAACAAAGCCAGCAGTTCCTGCTGGCTCCAGCCTCCCCTACTCTTCCAGCATGCTCCTGTCTTCAAGATCCCCTCCTCTGGCTGATTTTTCCAGGAAGCTAATTCTGAGACAGATGCATCCAGGTGACAGCCTCAACGCCACATAGGCAGCTCCAGTGATGAAACTCCATGAGGTGTGTGGTGTGTGGTGTGTGTGTGTGTGTGTGTGTGTGTGTGTGTGTGTGCAAGGAAAGTAGCTAAAGATGCAAGGGCCTGGTAGCTGTTTCCTGTTCAACTCCACTTCTCTTGGCGCCTCTCAGCTAAGCTGCTGTAGTACTTTAAGAGGTCCAAACTGGCCCTGCAGGTTAGTCCTGCCTGGCTGAAAGCAGTGACTAAGACAGCAGCCAATGCAGGGGCACTGGCTGGGGGGGTGGAAGAATTGTGCCTGCTTAGATTACCTGGTGGCCAGTAGCACACAAGCAGGTTGTTCAAGACTGAGAACGCACTAGCTCATGCAGTAATCTAAGCTACTCGGGAGGCTAAGACCTGAGGATCACAGTTCAGAGCCAGCCCAGGTATACAAGTCCAAGAGATTTTTATCTCCATTTAATTGGAAATGAAGGTGTGGCTGTAGTGGTAGATTGCCAGTCTTGAACAAAAAAGCCAAGCAAGAATGTGAGCCCCTGAGTTCAAGTCCCAGTACCAGCACCAAAAAGAAAAGGCTGAAAAAGCCTTGGATGTGGCATTAATTTGGCTGGTTATGGTTATGAGGACCCCACAAGATGCTAGCAACAGGCTCCCACTCAACAGTTCCTGAAACACAATCCAAACATCCACAGGAGCATCAGACACTGAACGAGGTGAGGGGTCTCAGCTTTCACACGAGAGGCCTCTCTAGTCTCTGCAACTTGCTTGGCAAGCTTTTTCCATCGAGGCCTAGAGCGGGTATTTTGGCCTAGACATCACGAGGTCTCTTACAACTACTGGACTCTGCATCTACAGTGTTGAAGCTGTCATCGTGTATTAACAGATGTGCATAGACGTGTCTTAATAAAATTTTATTTATAAGAGTTTGACCCAGGAGTCAGATAGTATCACTGACCCCAAATAATCATATCTTGGAGACAGGCTGGTTCATGACCTTGAAGCTGGAGCAAACAGTTCCTAAATCTTGTTTCACACTAAGTCCTACCATGCTGAATCCTGACTTAGGCTGGCTAAAGACTGAACTCTGTCCTCACAGAACCCTGACCCCACACTGAGCTGACACCCTACTAAAGCCAGCTTAAAGGTTATGACCCCATTTGTTGAGAATTTCAACAAATCTTCTCCCTTAAACTAACCTTAAATATCCCATTGAATGGACTTATTCTAGCTGCTATTGGAAAGTCAGCTCAATTCACACTCCACTCCAGTCCTGATTTCTGACTAAATCCTCACCTCAGACTGAACTTGAGTCCTATGCCCAGACCTGGCTTCAGTCAGGCCCCAGCCAGATCTGGCTATGGGCCTCAGCTTTGGGTTTTCTATCTACATCTGAACTTCTGAGATGGGGCCCACAGCTCCAGCCCCTCCACCTGTCCCATCTTCTGGGGCCAGCACTTTGAGCTCACGTTTCTTTCCCTTTTGATGAACTGATATTGGTGAGGCATGACAAATGCCTAGGTCCCTCTAGCTCTGTCCCCGGGGAGAATCTACATTCACAGCCCAGGCCTCAAAGAGCCTCTGACCAGGCCTGCCTGCCTGTCCTCCTCTACTCACCTAGCCACACTTGCCTCCCAGGAAGCCAATCCTGAAATGGAGTGTAGGGTACAGGATACAGACTGAAGAGTGACCTGGGGGCAGATGCTTGGTACCAAGGGTGAAGAGAAGTGAGGCGGGCAGAGAGAGGCTTTATACCATGATACATAGGACTCCCACAGGCGGCGATGGAGCTGGAATGGCCTGAGTTGCCTGAGCTGGGCCTTTCTAATGCTCACACCTGCCACTGATTTGCCCAGAAAAGGGCAGAAGAACTCCCCATCGGGGGCCGGGAGTGTGGTCTAGTGGTAGTGTGCTCACCTAGCACGCACGAAGCCCTGGGTTCAGTTCCCCAGAACCATATACACAGAAAAAGCCGGAAATTGGCGCTGTGGCTCAAGTGGCAGAGCACTACCCTTAAGCAAAAAGTGTCCAAGGACAGTGCCCAGGCCCTAAGTTCAAGCCCCAGAACTGGCAAAAAAATAAAAGAACTCCCCAGGGTAGGGACATCCCTGCACAGGCTGAGGTTATCTGCTGGCAGCAACTACCAGCTGGAACAAGCTCCCTACTAGAGGGACCTGGACTGCGTTCCCAGTCCCTGCCCTGCACTCTTCATCTCCAAAGACAGGAGAGCAACATAGGCTCCTACAGAGACCCCCTCCAGCTGATGAAGACAGATTCATCAGGACTTTTAAAGCTAGAGAGAGAGAAACACACACACACACACACACACACACACACACACACACACACACACACACACACACACACACACACACTGGAAGCATGGCTCTCCTGTATGGGGCCTGTCTAGCAAGTTCAATCCCCACTACAGTCAAAAATAAACAAATAGGAAATGTAAAAATATAGAAAGCAAAATAAGTAAATTCTCCCAAGGGGAAAAAAAAACAACAATGCTATTTAAATGTAGCACTACCAACAACAAAATAAAAGTGACAGCCACAGGAAAAAAAAAACATACATCCATCACTAGGAACAAGTCAGAATCCAAGAAGTCCTGCTTCTGCTCCTGTCTCCACCCTGTCCCTTCTCCTCTAGGCAGCCAGAGGGACACTTGCAGATTGTGAGTCACAAAATGTCACTTCTTTGTTCAATTCCCACCCATGAGGGTCTCATCCCACTGAGAGTGTCCTTCAGAGCCCCAGGCTCTTCTCTGACTCCACCTCCTAATATTCTATTTATTCTTTATACCAGGAGAGCTCTTATCAGCCATGGGCTACTCATGAGAAAAACCATGAGGTAAGTTGTATGGGGAAACATTCCTTCAGGAAATGGTTGTGAGTTCAGATCATGGCTCAAGAAATGTTTTCTATGAGAGGGAATGGAAACAATTGCAGGTTAGCTACTAAGAAAGAGAGAACACCAAAGAATCCAGGGCTGGCAGATTGCAGGAGTCCCTAGGGTTGGAACAGTGTCCAAAGAGGAGCATTCTCCCTGCCGGCCCCAAGCAAGGAGCTAGAAAAAGCATACTTTGGCTCCCTAGAGTGCCGAGAAGCCACCTTGCTGCCTCACTAGAAGTATTTGCTAGAATCTGCCCTCTAGGGTACCAGGGAAAGCCTTATCCTGAGGTATCTCTCCTAGAGGTACTAAGAAACACACAAGGAGCCAGAGGAAGCTGCTGAGGGCACATGGCCACTATGCCTGGCAAAAGCCATCTTCCCTACGGAAGCTGATGCCAGAGAAGTCACCTAGGCTTTTAGTGCATCCTAGCCAGGGGGCAGGCTTCAGAACCAGGGAAGAGTGCCTTTCTTCCAGCAATGTATCTCTGGCACCCTCTACTGACAAGTCTGAACACCATGCAAAACTTAGTGAGTGGACCTGGTGCTAAGCCATAAGCTGATCCCTGCAGCTCCCAACTTGCTGGTGTTCTCTGAAAAACAATAACAGCAGCAACAAAAACCTCTCAACCCGGTGCCTTTGCAGTTGCTGTGCCCTCAACCAGAAACTGTCTTCTTCCCAATCATATCCCTTCCTATCAGTAAGGTTTCCTGACTGTTCTAAGTAGAACTATCATCCTGGAACTCTTGGATTTTCTCCCCGATTTACTTTTATCCCTAGCAGGCATTACTTTTCTATATTATCTACATTCATGTTTATCATGTTTCACCTGCCTTTCCTTTCTACAGAGGACTCTCTTTGATTCACTCTTGTATGCCCACACAGGGAAAGGAAGGGAAGGGAAGGGAAGGGAAGGCAAATGGGTGGGGAGAGAAATGGACAGGACAGGGCAAGGCCCAACCTGTGTCAGTTAGCATTCCTTGGCATAGCAGACACACAGCCACACTGAGCATGCCCCCAGCACAAGGCATTCTGGAAACTGGCGTATTCTTTCTTTGACTCCAGAATAAATACTGTCTAGGGCTCAGTGGGAGATTATCTCATGTATAGAGTTGTTGAACCCTGAGCTACAGTTCTCATGACTGCAAAGAACTGAGTCGAGCAAGATTCAAAAGGAAGACCTCTTCACAAACTTAGACTCAACACCAATGACAGCAAGAATTTACTAACCCTCTCCTACACCTCAGTATCAGATTTAATGTTATATGAGATGAGGTCTTTCATGCTGCAATAGAAAGTCTGACTCACCATATATATATATATATATATATATATATATATATATATATATATATATATATATTTGACTGCTCATAGCCCTCAAGCACTCCACCCCTACCATATACACACATGAAGTAAAGAGGCTGGGTCTAAGCATACGGCTTAAAACAATATGCCTTGTCCTTACAGCCATCATGGTGCCTTGCTGGGTGGAGGGGACTTTTCACACCACTCTGAAAACCTCTAGAGGTAATAGAGGACATTCTTTGAATTACAAGTGTGTCCTGAGGTGTTAAGCTCCAGAAAAGTCTTACTTTCCTTAGATAAGTGGCCCCAGATTTCTCCTGATTATGTCCTCATCTGGTTTGCTTTGCTTGTATTTAACACCTTGGTTAGATTTAGATGGCTTCATTTGGTTTTCTTTGCTGATGTATAACACTTTTGTTAGGACATAAATTCCTCACGCCATATGTGGTTTTGACCTATATAAGCTTTGTGCTAGCTGCATTCGTGGCTGTTGGTTTTTGAGACAAGAGTCCACTAGCAGTCCTCTGGCTCTCAAACAAAGACTCCCATCATTTTGGTCTCAAGTGGTGGCTTCTCTGTCTCTCTCAACTGAGTTCCCTGACAACACACACCTTGCTCTCTGGACCCAGGTCAGAGAGTCTGTGGGCTGTTCTCTTCAGCTCCATGCAAGCCCTGGCCCTCTTGTGAGACCCTCATATTGGGATCCCCAAGACAAATATGAGTGAATTCAAGTTCCTTTTTCTTCATTTACATTATGTGCTGAGTGCACAGATCAGTAGGAAGACACTGCACTGTTACATTTGACATACTATTAACTTTTTTTTTTTTGCCAGTCCTGGGGCTTCAACATAGGGCCTGGGCACTATCGTTGGGCTTTTCTTAAGGCCAGTGCTCTACCACTTGAAACACAGCACCACATCTGGTGTTTTCTGTGTATGTGGTACCAGGGAATCGAACCCAGGGATTCATGCATGCTAGGCAAACACTCTACCACTAGGCCACATTCCCTGCCCCATACTGTTAAATTTTATTTCTTCTTTGTACGCTAGGGATTGAAATCAGGGCCTTCTAGGAAGGCACTTCACTACTAAGCTGCACCCCATTTTACATGTAATGCCCTCTTCCTCAATAACCCTACTTCTGTGTGTATATATCCTTATATGTACCACAGTTAAAGTGGGACAGGATTCGCCATTTCCTTCTTTGATAAAATAAGGTATATTTTATTTATATATAGACCTTTATAAGAAAACTGAAACAATATAAAAAGGAAGAAACAAAACAAACTGAGTCCCAGTAGCCGTGCATAGTCTATGCATTTGTTAACCAATGTTCCCCTTATAGAGCAATGCTGCCCCCTGGTGGATTGTGCCTTTATTATTTCACCGTTTTTTTAATGAACTTGATTTTTAAAACTTGATAATGTACTTAAACCATCAATATTTAAAAAGTTGTAAATGTACTCTGCTAAAACTCTTCCTTTTGTTTCTGTTCCCTTCAAAACATGTTTCTTTCCCCACAAGCAAGCAAACAGGGCAAATCCTATACAATCTCACAAAGGTACTCACTGCTCATGCCTGAATTTAATAACCATTCTCTTCTTTCAGCTCCTGCCTTAAAGTCATGAATGCTGCTCCTAAAAACAGAAAAACCCAGCTAGGCACCAGTGGCTGACATTGTAATCCTAGCTACTCAAAGTCTGAGACTCTTATCCCTACTAAATTATCAAAAAAAGCCCGAAGTAGAGCTGTGGCTCAAGTGGTGGAGCACTAACCTTGTGCAAAAGCAGCTCAGGAACAGTGCTCAGACCCCTAGTTCAAGCTCCATAACCAAAAACCACCACCACCAACAACAACTTAGAAAAATCCCAGAAAAAATAATTCTACACAAGCTAATAAAACTGTTCTCTGATTTGATGTATACTCAAGAAAACTCAGAAATGAATTCCCCAGATGGAGGAATAACCAAGTTATAAAGAATTTATGTACATCACAAGGTGTTTTACTACTCAAGGGCTGGGAGCATGGTTTAGTGGTAGAGTGCTTGCCTAGCATGCATTAGGCCCTATGTTCGATTCCTTGGTGCCACATAAACAAAAAAAGAGGAAACAAATAAAAATTATAGCTTGTTATATTTTTATTAGATGTAGCACTTTTCAACTGCAGGACTAAAATCTGTACTTTTTCCTGATAATTACCAATTCTGAGAAGCATTTTGTTTGTTTTTAAAGTAAGTTGTGTCTGATTTGCAACAGGGAAAATTAGCTCAAGCTTTTAAGTTAATTGACTTTAATCAACTTTCCTGTTAATCAAAAAGTTTACATCCTTGGATTTATAAATTTCATTTTAACCTAAATATAGGATAACACTTAGGCAAAGAATATGGTCGTCACATTACTAGTGAAAAATCTAAGCTAAATGTCAACAGAGAGTTGATCCAGTAAATACTGGTATGTTCAATTGATGTGATTCTAAAGTCATGTTTGTAACGATTTCTGGATGATTTGATATTAAAAGAAACATAAGGATGCAAACCCAGAAAGCAGACAAACATTTGAATATTTGGGTTGTTAGGGCTATTTCCTTAGGTCTGAGTATATATTCTCAAGTTTTTGTTTTTGTTTTTGTTTTCTTCGGGGGGGGGGGATGTTGTCTTGTTTTTGTTCGGGTCACAGGATTTACCTGGGCCTGAGCTTCATTTTTTCACTCAAGGCCAGCATTCTACCACATGAGCCACAGCTCTACTTCCAGCTTTTTGCTGGTTAATTAGAGATAAAAGTTTCACTGAGTTTTCTAGCCAGGCTAGCTTTAAACCATAATCCTGGGATCTCAGCCTCTCAAGTTACTAGGATTACAGGCATAAGCCACTGGTGCCCAGCTCAACAGTCATTATTTAAAAACCATGTATGTATAATACAAAAAGTTTTAATTTAAAAAAATGCTTCTTCTTAGAACTAGTCACTGCATTAAAATTACTTTGCCTATTAAGTGTGTATTAAATCACATTACTTGACAATAAAGTGGAAAAATTGACTTAAAAGTAATTGGCTAAAACATCTAGTTAGAAGACTAAGCGTATTATATTTTCTTTCAAATTTGGGTACTCAATTTGTAATTTAACTGCTATTTTAGTAATAAAAATTAAATATAAAAGATTGTGGATAAAGTGCTCAGTATTAGTAAGGCTGAGGCCAGTGAATTTTAGCCCAGTAGGCCAGTTCAGGCTTTTTGCTTTTTGTTTTGTTTTTTGGTCGATTGTGGGGCTTGAACTCTGGGCCTAGGTGCTGTCCCTAAGTTCTTCAGCTCAAGGCTACCACTCTTCCACTTGAGCCACAGTGCCACTTGCAGTTTTCTGGTGGTTAATTGGAGGTAAGAGTCTCACAGACTTTCGTGCTTAGGCTGGCTTTGAACTGCAATCCTCAGATCTCAGCTTCCTGAGTAGCTAGTGAGCCACCAGTACCTGGATTAACTCACTCTTATACATAGCTAACCCACTCTTATACATAGCACATAACACACCTCCTGTGTGTGTGTGTGTGTGTGTGTGTGCGCGCACACACGCGTGCAAACGCGCATGCATGTACCAATCCTGGGGCTTAAATTCAGGGCCTGTGCACTGTCCTTGTACTTTCACAAGGCTACCACTTGAAACACAGCACCACTTCTGGGGTTTTCTGTGTATGTGGTACTGAGGAATTGAACCCAGGGCTTCATACATGCTAGGCAAGCACTCTACCACTAGGCCACACTCCTGGCAATAGCATACCTCTTATGAAGCCTGTACAAGAAGTCTTAGAGGACAGTAAGTTCACAGGTACAATCATTTATAGCACAGAGACTTCTAGATCATAGTTCAGACCCTACGATCCATGCAATTTCTCTTCTTATTTTCTTCTAGTTTGTCTGGTGATAAGATGCCCACATGGCTTCATGTGGGCAGGAGACCCTGGTAATGAAGGTTGCTATTCTATGACCCTGAAGAAATAACATGAGTCTTGCCGAGTCTCAGCAATCTTCTCATGTAAGGAACATTTAACCCCCAGATTGCTTCTGAGTCTTTCAGTTCTGACGTGGGGCTGTCTTCACTGCCTTCCAGACCTCAGACTCCAGAAAGCCACAAAGCATCCTGGACCTGGCAGCCAGAAATTCCCTTGTGTCTTATGAATGAAGCTCTCTGATTTTCCAAGCCATCCCAATCTTAGGCACTCATATTCTCTGGGATATCTGCTCTGAGAGGAAATGCTTCAAAAAGTCAAGGTGCTTTGAATGTGTGGCTCAAGTGTTACAGCACTTGCCTAAGGAAACTTCAGGCCCGAGGACTCTAATTTCCATGCAAAATCACAGGAGATCACCCTGGAAACCTATTTCCTTTCTCAGAAAGCTCCCAATAGCCAAAGAAAATCCATAGCTGTAGAGCAGACTCTCTAACTTTGTGGAGATTGTCTTTAAGGCCTTCAACCAGAGGTGAGATTGCTAAGGAAAAACTGGCACAAGCTGCTCTGATGGCAGTTACCCTCCACAGAAGACCATGCCCCTCAGCATTGGACCCACTGCAGCTGGGCCCACAATGTGCATTCCAAAAGCAGGAGGAACAAAGGAGGAGGGAAAGGGGAAAGGAGAGAAACAACTGGCTCCTTTCAATTCCATCCTACAGAAGATGAGTTAAAGGGGCCAAGAGGGTCCTTGTTCAACTCCTTTAGTACAACTGAGATTTCCCCCAGAGGCCTGAGTTACTTCAGCTGTCCCTGGAGATACTGAGTTTGATTCAACATTATAATAGAGCTAGGTACTCTGCTAACTACTAAAAAGGGTGATTTTTCCAAGAGAAAATATAAGAGGTGCTATCAGGAAAGAGAAACAAAGTGGTTTCTTAAACAGGGCACAGTGGCCCACAACTGTAATCTTAGCTACTCAAGAGGCTGAGATCTGAGGATTGAGGTTCAAAGCCAGCTCAGGCACCTTGAGACTCTTATCTCCAGTTAACTACTAGAAGACCAGAAGTGGGGCTATGGCTCCTCGGGTAAGGTGGTAGCCCAGGCCCAGAGTCCAAACCCCATGATCAACAACAAAAGAAAATGTTTCTTGAGCCAGCCTCCAGCCTACCAAGTTGTTGTGTTTTTGTTGTTGTTGTTTGTTTGTTTGTTTTCCAGTCCTAGGGCTCGAACTCTGGATACTGTCCTAAGCTCCTCTTGCTCAAGGCTAGTGCCTTGACCCACAGCTCCGATTCTGTTTTTTTCTGTGATTAATTGGAGATCAGAGTCTCTCAGATTTTCCTGCTCAGGTTGGCTTTGAGCTATGATCCTTAGATCTCAGCCTCCTGAGTAACCAGGATTACAGACATGAGCCACTGTACCTAATTTTACTTTATTTTTCCCTTTGTTGGTCATGGAGCTTGAACTCAGGGCCTGGGCACTGTCCCTGAGCTTTTTTACTCAAGGCTAGCTCTACCACTTTGAGCCACAGTGCCACTTCCTTATTAAGTTTTAATGCATCCATTTCTGTCTATTCCAGGAATGCCGTTCTCATCATACAAAGAGATCAGACCCCTACCCTCAGTATTGTGGAAACAAAGGCCATCCTTGGCTGACAAGCTGCTAAATGTCCTCAAGCTAGGCTCAAACATTAAATGTCCTTATCTGATCCCAAACCCTTGCCAGACACTAAACCCAGCCTCTGAAACATAACGATTGCTTGGAACTCAAAGACTAGGTATACTCAAACATGAAGGACCTTCAAGGTGAACTCCTGCCCAGCACTAAAAAGTGTGGTTTGTTGGTGGGAGCAATTTTATCAATAGTGTTCAATGGCACGCTGATTATAGTGTCTCTGACAATGAGATTATTAAGGCAAAGCCCCCCCTTACTCCACCCCCCAAAAATAACCTTGACTGGAGCACTTAATTGAGGAGATATATACAGACTCCAGTTGTGCCTTCTAGTGATCCATGGTGCAAATAGAAAGAGTCGTCTTCTTAATGCTACCAGTGAGGAAATTTTATGGACTAAAGTTCCCTAGACTATTTTCAGGGAGCAAATGACCTTACGAAAGTGGCAGTTGTAGCCTGCAGGGGGCATCAGAGGGGAGACTCAGAAATAAGAAAAAGAAACTGTGGAGCTAAACGTAAAAGCTTTGTGCACAGATTCAACAGCTGCCTTTGATCCTCTCCAGGCCTGGACAAATTTGTTCCCTCCTACTGAGAGCTAGACAAGAAGAAGCAAAAAGGGCAGGCTTTCAAATGTCTCCTCTCAGCAGGGTTGGCAACTGACAAGCAAGGAAAAGTCTGGTTGCTAGAAAAGGTGGCCTGCCTGATTATTACATGTGCCCATAGTTCAGCTCATTATGGAAAAGAAACTCTGTTACAACGAGCTTCCTGGAGTAATTAAAGCTCTAGATTTAAAGGAGATCAGTTAAACTAACAGAATGGTGTGCATACTGCCAGAAAAATTACATTTCCATGAAGCCACCTGTGCCTCATGAAAAAGAACAACACAAGCCAGAGACGGGATGCCTGCACGTGGATTGACCAATAGATTTTACATTCATATCAACGGCCCCAAGGGCAATTCAGTATCTCTTGATTCTTGCAGATATTTTTACTACTTGGATAAAAAGGCCTCCCTTACAAAAAGAGAGGAAGTCAGTCAATGATTTTTTTTTTTTTTTTTTTTTTTTTTTGCTAGTCCTGGGCTTGAGCTCAGGGCCTGAGCGCTGGCCTTGGGCTTTCCTCAAGGCTAGAGGCTCTACCACTTGAGCCTCAGCACCACTTCCGGCTTTTTTCTATGTATGTGGTACCGAGGAATCGAACCTGGGTCGTTATGCATGCTAGGCAAGCACTCTACCACTAGGCCAAACTCCCCGCCCCATAGTCAATGATTTTTAAAAAGGGATGACCTCAAGGTCTGGGTTACATGGATTTATCTAGTGACAAGGAACCCACTTGTATTTCAAAGGTAATGGGAGAATTTCCCAGATGACAGGAATACAATTACAGATTACATGTGACATGGAAACTGCAGCCAGCTGGCAAAACTGGATGAGCAAAGCATACACTTACTCCATCACATACTTGGCCAAATTGTGTCAAAGCTCAAAATTAGGTTAATACTTGTACATATGGTTTTGACCCATATCAGAGTTGCCTCCAAGGAGAAACTCAAGCTTAACATGACTATTTTCATTTATTTGGTCATACTGGGATTGAACTCAAGGGCCTTGAGCTGTATTTATCACCTCAGTCATGCCTCCAGCTTTTTCTTGCCAGTCCTGGGCCTTGAACTCAGGGCCTGGGCTTTCTCAAGGCTAGGGCTCTATCGCTTGAGCCACAACACCACCATTTCTGGCTTTTTGCTATGTATATGGTATCAAGGAATCAAACCTGGGTCTTCATGCATGCTAGGCAAGCACTCTACCACTAGGCTAAACTTCTGCCCTCTCCCATTTTTCGCATTGTTTTCTTGCCCCTTAGAAATCTTCCTACCTCTGCCTCCTGAGTAGCTAGCTAGAATGCCACCAAGCCTTCTTTCTGCATGTAATTTTCTTTCTTTCTTTCTTTCTTTTTCTTTTTTTTTGTGGGTCGTAGGGCTTGAACTCTGGGCCTGGGCTCTGTCCCTGAGCTCTGCCCTACCCCTCGAGCCACAGTGCCACTTCAGGTTTTCTGGTGATTAATTGGAGATAAGAGTCTCAGGGACTTTTTTTTTTTTTTTTTTTTTTTTTTTGCCAGCCCTGGGCTTGGGCTCAGAGCCTGAGCACTGTCCTTGGACTTTCTCAAGGCTAGCACTCTACCACTTGAGCCTCAGCACCATTTCAGGCTTTTTGCTATGCATGTGGTACCGAGGAATCGAACCCGGGTCTTCATGCATGCTAGGCAAGCACGAAGCACTAGGCCAAACTCCCAGCCCTTTCTTTTCTTTCTCTTTTTTTTTTTTTTTTTTTTTTTTTGAGTCTCAGTGACTTCAATGCACAGGCAGTTTTGAACTGTGATCCTCAGATCTCGGCCTCCTGAGTAGCTAGGATTACAGGTGTGAGCCACTCTGCTCAACTGCACTGGTTATTTTTAAGATAGAGTCTCGGGCTAGTCCAGGCTGCATTTTTTTTTTTGCCAGTCCCAGGGCTTGAACTCAGGGCCTGAGCCCTGTCCTTGGGCTTTCCCAAGGCTAAAGGTCTACTCATGAGCCACAGCATCACGTTCAGCTTTTTCTATATATGTGGTACCAAGGAATCAAACCAGGGTCTTCATGCAAGCTAGGCAAGCACTCTACCACTAGGTCAAACTCCCAATCCCCAGGCTGCATTCTCTATCCGTTGCACTGTAGATAACAAGCATGCGCCACTGCACCTAGCCATTGGCTGGAGGTCATGGGGCTTGAACTCAAGGCCTGGGAGCCATCCCAGAGCCTCTTTTGTGCTCAAGGCTTAGCACTCTTGCCACTTGAGCCACAGCACCACTTCTGGCTTCATTCTGAGTACTGTAGTTTATTGGAAAGTATTCTCATGGACCAGCCTAGGTTAGCTGGCTCAACCTTTTTGCCTGGGATGGCCTTAAACTGCCATCTCCCAATCTTCACCTCACAATTGGCTAGGACTACAGACATGAGCCTCAGCACCCGGCAAGCTCAGCACTTTTAAAATGTTGCACTGAAAGTCCTTTACAGGGGAAACTAGCTCTAAAATACATCCTAGAAATTGAACCGCCAATAATAATCTAGGGTAGATGCCGACCCTTACCAGGCAAGTAACCTAAAATTTCCTCCTTCTACAGACTTCAACCCCTGTCCATGAGGTATTAGAAACATTAGAAATCTGAAAGTCAGGATCCTAACTCCATCTGGACAGGATCTTATTTAGTATTACTAATTCCCCCCTTTACTTCCTGGATTCATTATACTAAAGACACAAGTGAGCCTGCAAGCGTTCCAATGAGCTAAGACCAGGACTCGCACTAATGCTAGTCAGTAGGTACAGCCAAGCAGTGAATATTTCATTTACCCTATTCTCCTAGTTGCTCTATTTGCAGTTTTAATCTTCTGAATGCTTATTATGCTCCTTTGTCTTAACTAAAAGCTTAAAATTACATTTCAAGCAACCATGTAAGACACAATTGTTAAGTATTCCTTTGTATTTTTTAGGTTGGCCTGTGTGCTTAACTATGCTATTTAACTATATTTTGACCTGATTCCTTGTATTTTCTGTATTTTTGTATTTCCTGTATTTTCTGGGTTATATAAATTAAGAACATTGGGCCAGGCATTTGGCCTAATGGTAGAATGCTTGCCAAGCATGCACGAAGACCCTTGATTCCTTGGTACCACATACCTAGAAAAAGCTGGAAATGGTGGAGCGCTAGCCTTGAGGAAAGCCCAAGGACAGCGCTCAGGCCCTAAGTTCAAGCCCCAGGACTGGCACACACACACAAAAAATAACATTTATTTAACTCACTTTTCTCCTGGTTTATGTCAGAATTATATGTGTCTCAAAAATGTTTGAAAGTAAAACAAGTTATGGAAAGAACTCCCAAAATGGCATCAGACAATGTCTGTAGTGATCCAAAGACTTACCTTTCTTTTTGGCATCAAGCGTTTCACTCTTCTAACTAGGAAAATACAGCACTCACCACACAGGCAAAAGTAGTCACAAAATGACTTCCAGTCCTGAGCCTCTCAAGAATGAGAAATGTCTCCAGGGAACTTATTACCCACTGAACAAGGTAGGCATTTGAATGCATTTTCAAAGTATCCTTTCCTTTATTTTTAGCTAAAATTTTATGGCATATGCTGAGCATGTCTAGAGGCATTCTAGTCTATCACTTTACCCCCTTTGAACTTGGGCCTTGATCTAAGTATGAACAAAAATGTGTCTGCTGCCTTTAAATTATAACCTCCCAAAAGTGCTTTCCTATGAATATACATAGACCAGTCCAGAAGTTAAATAAAGCTTTTGGCTTCCTTTGGTTTGGGGAATTGCTTTGGAAACTACTCCCATGTTCTCTCACCTGCTGCATGGAGTAAACCTGTCTTATGCCCTGGCTGTTTTGAATTTACACTTACCAAGATGTGAACTCATTGTATTCTGGTACATTTTACTGAACACTCTATGACAATTATGTTGCTGAAACATATGTTTTTCTATGAACTTCTGGAAAACACCTCACCCACCATTCCTACTCTCTCTCCTGTCCCAACACTTTTCTATGACAAGGTTGGGGGTGGGGGATGTCTTACATACAATCAACTTTCCACTAGGCACCAACTGGGTGTCTTATCATTAATTCTATTTCCTAGATCATGTCAGAGCCCTCAGAATTCAGGCCTGTCCTCCACCTTGAGTGCCAGCCGCTAAGCTTCAAGTTGTGACCTGTAACTCATGAACCAGCCATAAACCGAAGGGTGGAAAGGACCACTCTCCTTAGTTATTCCTAGGATGGCTCAGAATTCAACACTTAGATTAAGTACACTATAAAATGTGAGGTTGCTAAGGTGGTATGAAGGGACGCAGCTTCTCCGCCACCTCCAGGCATAGCACTTTCCATGTGTACAGTAAGCCAGAAGCTCACATCTCACGGTTCAAGTTCAGAGCCTGGTCTGCAAGGAACCCTTCTTTCTGGTGACTATTCCCATTCTAAGGCTGTGTAGAGACCCATCCAGTCACTTCTTTAACATCAACTTGGGGAGTTACCAAGGGAACTATGAATAAGATTCTATTTCACAGGAAATTCTA
Organism: Megascapheus bottae; assembly: GCF_031878675.1. Classification (NCBI taxonomy): domain Eukaryota; kingdom Metazoa; phylum Chordata; class Mammalia; order Rodentia; family Geomyidae; genus Megascapheus; species Megascapheus bottae. The sequence goes on along the minus strand of NC_143526.1, from coordinate 27,208,509 downwards.
AAGGTTTGGGGAGCTTGGCAACAGGAACCAGGGACAAAGACCAAATAATCCTCCATAGCAGATTTATACAGAGCAGTTGGATCGTATGGTATTCTGCACCGCTTTAAGGAGCTGCCAAGACTGTTTCCTGTGGCTGCTGCATTTTCCATTCCCACCTGCATGGCACCAGGGGTCCTTTCTGGCTTTTCCACTTATCCTGTGAGTGTGAAGGAGTATCCCATTGTAGTTTTGATATGCATTTTTTTGTGAGGAACAAAGAGCAATGAATGGCTTTACAGGTGCTCATTGGCCATTTATCCTCTTTGAGGAACTATGTACTATTCTTTATATATATATATTTTTTTTTAATTAACAAAAGGGTTACATGATATTTGCCAGATAGAAGGTGCATTAATTCACATACATTGATACCCTTTCACATGTCTTGGTACCCATTACCCTCCCCCCCACCCACCCACCCACCCCCATGTACTATTCTTCGCTCATTTTTAATATGGTTTTTATTGCTCAAGTTCTTTGTAAAAATCTATGGCTCTTAGTGTGGTGTATTTCTTTGATGTATATTAAAAAAAACACAAACTTACATTTCTAAGCAAACTATAATACTCCCACAGTACTTATCTTTCCTCATTCCATTAGTATCTCCATTCCTTTGGGACAAGGCCGGGCTCAAACTTCTTATCTTCCTGAATCAAGTTCAAAGTGCTGAGGTTATAGGAATTCGCTAATATGCTCAGCTTCCCACTCCTTTACAAGTATTGTACTACTAGAATACCAGGTGTCCACTGAATAAATTGGGTAGAAGAGATCAGTGATCCCTCAATTCAAATTCTAGTTTTATTAGATTGAATGTATACAACAAATGTAGAGGTTATAACATATTGCTTAGGGGTATATCAATGTGGGAGAAGTAATGTACCTACTACCTGACGAATGTAACTGTATCCCCTCTATACATTATCCTGACAATAAAAAATATTAAAAAAAAAAAAAAAACACACACATACGGCTTAAGGAGCTATCCAAATGAATGTCTTTCTATACTTAATGCCTTGTGATTTTTTTTTTTTTTTTTTTGGTGGGTCATGGGCTTGAACTTGGCCTGGGCGCTGTTCCTGAGCTCTTCAGCTCAAAGCTACGGCCCTACCCTGGGCCTGGGCGTTCTCTGAGCTCTGAGCCTCAGCTCCACTTCCCATTTTCTAGTGATTAATTGGAGATAACAGTCTTAGTAGTGCCCAGGCTGGCTTTGAAGCACATCCTCAGATCTCAAGCCTCCTGAGTAGACAGGATTAAAGGTGTGAGCCAGGCACTAGCTTTAATGCCTTGCTTTGATAAGCAAAACTGTCACTGAAGTTCAATCTTTTCATTCTCAAAGTATATGAGGTTACAAAATATTGTAATTATATGTAGTAGCAGTTTAGAACTAATTTACCCTAGGTAATCCTTGACTGTTAAATATCCAATATGACAAAGGCTTGTCTAAAAATAAATGCATACATCAGGTGAATTTACAACATTCTCTTAAGCGTTTATTATAAACCAATTTCAGAGGCCACAGAAATAAAAGGACTATGTACAGCCTTTCGGAAAACAGGCAGGGAGCTGAGGAGGGACAAGAGGAGTCTAGCGCATTCCTGGAGGAGGGGGCCCTGAAATGGAAACCAGACAATCCAATGAGACTCCACCAACCAACAACTGTATAAGAAACAAGACTGTGGCAACATGGCCTTGGGAAATGGGACCCATGCTATTTCTGTAGCTACTTCTGTAACTCTATGGCCAAGGGTCAAAGAAGGCCCAAAGGAAGAAGAAGTTTCATCAGTACCTGATCTGGAAGGAACTCAAATCCCCAAGTATACCCCAGCCTCCCCTCTGCAGTTACTTAGCAGCCAAAAAGATAAAACACCTTGTATGGGCTAACTTAGGACATCTCCAGGTTGCCTGGCCTAAGAAGACCTAGAAACCCCATAAATGTAAAACCCATACTAGAGACAGAGGGCCTTTCTAGTTTGATTTTGTAGTTCATCTTCAGAGCTACCATGCTTTCATGGAAAGAACACAGGCTGGAAATCATGATGCTGGGTGTTCTCTGGGCCTATTTTCTTATACGTGTAGAGTCTATCAACATTTCTCAAACTGGAGTTATGCAAAAATGCATAACAAAACCCAGAGACTCTCTTAAATTACCAGACACTATCAGATTATAGGATTTAGACACTCTCCTAAGTTCCCTGTTGGAATCTTCAGAATGAATTATTTCAGAGTCCCTAGGACCAGAAGATCTAAGAAGTACCTTGATTATTTATAAAGTCTGTTATAAGAAGAGAGATAAGGTCAACTTTAAAAATGTTAATTTGTCTTCTGTCCTTTCTGGACAAAGTTGTCCTCCAAAATTTGATAAATTCAAGTCGACCAGATTTCCCTCTAACTTCCCTTTTCCTCGGCTCATGGAAGAAGCCAATCACTGCTCTCCTGACACTTACCTCTCATCCCAGGGGGTGGGGGCCGCATTCCCGGAGGAGGCATGCCCATTGGAGTTCCTCTGCCAGGTGGAATCCCCATTGGGGGACCCATAGGAGGCCTCATGCCAGGAGGCGGGCCCATCATGCCTAAAAGAAAAAAGCCCAGGAAATATGCCTCAAAAGCTAGTCTTAAAAGTTATCAGGAAATATACAAAATGGTCTGAGTGATAGACCTTTCCACCCTCTCAGCCTCTGCTACAAGAAACATGCAAAGATGGCACTTTAGCCCAAAAGCTGGACCACCCAATGGCTCTTGTCAAACTACTTCCAAAGTCAGTTGGCCAAGCTGGATCTCAGAGTAATCCTGCTTAATTATACAAACTCATCACCAGTTTCAGTTAAGGATCTATCTCATCATGAATCCAGCTAAGGCACCACCTATCAGTTAGCACTGGCCTCTTTATGGGCTTCTCACCTGGAGGAGGTGCTCCTCTGCCCATAGGTGGGGGAGGACCTGCACGGCCAGGTGGGTACTGGGTTGGAGCCCCTGCAATACTAGCGGTGGCGGCAGCTGCAGCAGCTGCAACAGTGCCTCTTCCTTGTGGGGTCATAACCTAAGAAAAGACAGGAAGGGAGTTAAGCAGAATAGTGAAGTTATTTCAGCTTCCCATTCTCCTCCCCAACTCAATTAAATACCAGGAACCAAATCCCCTGAGGCTACAAATCATGTTACCAATCAAGTGTCATGAAATAACCACTTGAATGCCCAACTCACATCCTCTAGGCCAGTTCAAGGGTGACTTATGAGCCTTTCAAGTAAGACTGACCATAGGTTTTTAAGTTTTATGTTGTCATGGAAGCAGTCTGCTCAAATTCAATCGGCTAAAATAACTTTGTGCTTCTCTTTACTTTACAGGAACACTGACAGCCTGTTGATCCTGGGCTGGCAATTCTACAATTCTCCAAGTTTGGACTTCCCTTTATCCTTTATGCACCAGAGAATAGTATCCTTTCCCCTACGCCTCACCTGTTGAGATGGCCCACCAACCCCACGGACTGGTCCAGCAAGTCCTGCAGGAGCTTGAGGCATGGGAACACCAGCTGGAATTCCTCTGCCAGCAGCCCGACCAATTCCTGGGCCCCCAGCAGCTCCAGCAAGTGGCACTCGGGCAATGCCAGTCTGAAAAATAAAGAAAACTAAAATGTCACAAGTACTGTTGAGAGCCCCTCAGAGTCATAAGGCATTCAAACAGCTTGTAAACACTACCTGCCCACATGTGCTAACATTTTTCCACATAGGTTTACATTTTTGTCACCCTAAAGCAGGCTAGGACTTCAGTCTGGAGAAACATGCCACAGATTAGGCAGCTACATGTACTATGAAAATAGATTTACTTATTGACATATTGTTTGCCTGAGAAAAGGTCTCACCTATGGAGCTCAGTTTTGCCACAAACATGGAATCCTCCTGCCACCTTCTCCCAGGGGCTAGAGTTATAAGAATGTGCTATCACATTGAGGCCGGGAGTTTGGCCTATGATAGAATGCTTGTCTAGCATGTACAAAGACCGGGTTCGATTCTTCAGTACCACATACATAGAAAAGCCGAAAGTGGTGCTATGGCTCAAGTGGTAGAGTTCTAGCCCAAAGAAAGCCCAAGGACAGTGTTCACACCGAGTTCAAGCCCCAGGACTGGGGTGGGGGGGGGGAGAGAATGTACAACATGTAGCTCTCATACAAAAACTAAATCCAGAGCAAAGACCCAGAATTCCACCTGAATCAGTGGACAACAGCAACTGATCTGACAAGAATTGGATATGGAATCTATTTTCAGCTCTGATTTTCCGTTGTGTACTGATAGTAAGCAACTAATTACGTAATTCTAGAACTGAAATTCATCTGAAAATGATGGCATTATGGTAAACTGGCTGTGGTCATGCAGGTTCATTAAAAACTACAATCAAGTAGCCAACTCCACTGGAAGTAGGTATCAATCGTTACTAAATGTATGTTATGTATTAATAAGAACAAAAAATGTCTTAACTGAAATGTCTTAAATGATTGAAATGTCCTAAATGAAAAGGGAAAATAAGTTTGCTCAAATTATCTAAAGCTTGCTGTTTGTAAGCATCTGCAATTTAGCATTAACAGAAGACTATGGTGGATCAAATGTCACTTTTTTTTTTTTTTTGCCAGTCCTGGGCTTGGGCAGAGCCTGAGCACTGCCCTTGGGCTTTCTCAAGGCTAGAGCCCTACCACTTGAGCCTCAGGACCATTTCCGGCTTTTTTCTGTTATGTAGTACAGAGGGATCGAACCTGGTTCTTTGTGCATGCTAGGCAAGCACTGTAACCACTAGGCCATACTCCCAAGCCCTCAAATGTCACTTTCATCATTTACTAGCTTAGGACATCTTAGGATAGTCACTAAACGTCTACTTGTTTCATTCAACTACAAGATAAGTATAATTTATCTCAAATAATTGTTACAAGGATTAAACACAGCAGTTGGTAACTGTAGGAAACACACATGCATTCTAGAGTGACGAGTGTTAAGGTCTACTTAGACTTTGTCACCACACTGGGCTATGACCCAGATGGCCTTAGGTGTGGGGCCGGCTACTCCACCATGTGTATCAACTAAGGACAAGAAAAGGTCAAAACTAAAAGCCCTAGTCCTCTCAATTTATGTGCAGAGAACCTAACAAAGGGCCTGATTCCAGGCAGGGCCTCCTTGCACAGGGATTCCGCTCAGACTCACGTCTTTCGGAGGTGGTCCTTCTACTGTCATTGAAACCAGGTTTTCCCCACGAAGCAGCACCAGACCAAGGACTCGCTTCTCTTCCCTTTCTGCTTGTTTGGAATTCTTTGGCCTAAAGAAAAGTTTAGAAGAGGAGAAAAAAATGAAAGCTTTAGAAGATGTGTAAAGTTCAGATTCACCTGCTTAGGAGCCTCCATAGTCGTCTTTATATTACAACCCTTGACAAATGGCAGATAAACTTTGCCTGAGAAAGGTTCCAGAACAGTACCCACAGGCTAAGATTGTGCCCCCTACCTGTTTTCTATTAAACTAAAAGGATGAACACACCAAGAGAAGAAAAGGCAAGAAAGCCCAGCCCTCGTCAGATGCTGTTCTACAGGCAACTGTAACAAGCTTTCTCTCAATCAAGTCTTCTTCACTCGTGTTCTGTTTTCTCCCTTCAATTTAAGGCCTAATCAATGCCAGGAAGCCTGACATTTCCTCAAAGCAAATGAATATCCATCCATCCCTCCATGTGGTACCCTTATAGCACCAATTCAACCTCATAGACCTATAATTCTGTCCTTTACAGCAGAAATGAAAGCAATAAAAAAGTAAAAGAGCTTTCACATTCAAAGTTGAATTTCTACATCAGCTACATAAGAAATTTCACACCAATTCCTCAAAAAGTACAAACCAGATATTCCCAAAGAGCAACAACCAGAGAAAGTTAAAACAAAAATGTCAACTGAAGACAAAATATCCTGATTTTTAAAAGCTTTTAAGATATTATTTTGATAATACTCTGTACTGCCTTAACTGGTTTTGTGAGCAGACATTCTTTTCATACTTTTTTTTTTTTTGGGGGGGGGGGCAGTTGGTTGTGTCATGGGGCTTGAACTCTGGGCCTGGGTGCTGTTCCTGAGCTCTTCAGCTCAAGGTTAGCACCCTACCACTAGAGCCACAGCTCCACTTCCCATTTTCCAGTGATTAATTGGAGTCTCAGATTCTTTAGTGGCTGAACTGGCTTTGAACCAGGACCTCAGAGTTCGGCCTCTGAAGTAGCTAAGATTACACGCGTGAGCCACCACACCTGGCTCTATTCATACTTTTAAACAGGAAAATACCTCTTTAAAAAAATAGAAAACTCAAGGGGCCAGGAGTTTGGCCTAGCAGTAGAGTGCTTGCCTAGCATGCACGAAGACCCGGGTTCGATTCCTCGGTACCACATGCATAGGAAAAAAAAAAAGCTGGAAGTGGTGCTGAGGCTCAAGTGGTAGAGCTCTAGCCTTGAGAAAGTCCAAGGACAGAGCTCAGGCCCTGAGCTCAAGCCCAGGACTGGCAAAAAAAAGAAAACTCTATAGGGGTTAATTTTTCTCCTGATTGACTTTTAATCAGAATTTTTTAAAAAGAGTCTATCTAAAGGAGTTCCACACTGATCTGCTAACCCTCTCTAACAAGTACCAGGCACTTAGGCATCTCCATGCTTTTATCCTAATTTCTCAACCCCGAGACACAAAAGAAAACCCCAAAAAGGCATTAAAGGGACAACATAATGTGAATACTACATGTGTGCACATGACCTGAAAGTCACATAACCTCCTTGGACTGCAAGCTATCTTGAATTTAATAGGTCAGAAAGCTTCATTGGTTAATAAGCCAGAAGCTTAAGATTGTTAAGATTTAAAATAGGGGAGTAAAGAATAAAGTATAGAATTCCAGCAATGCAAAAATTATCAGCAATTATTTCTAAAATGTCAAGAAAATCACTGGCCCCAAACCCACAAGGGGAACAGAGCACTTACCCTGAAGAGGGTCAGAGGCTTCTTAAAGCAGTTTCATTTCAGACCAGGCTGCATTGTGAGAGCCCTTTAGGCTACAGCTTTACAAATAGGACTTGTAAAATCAAGTTCTCCCCCCTCACACACCTGTGGGGAGAACATGAAAGCCCTTTACCCCAATACCCAGGGGAATGCAAAGCCACTAAAATCGGAAGCCTGTTAGCCCTCCTCACAACCTGCACATTGCCAAAACAAGAGAAGGCTTGCTGGACTCTCAAGATTTCTTAGTGCTCATATTCCCACTGACATCTGTCCTCAAAAGCAGGAAAACAAGCAGAGGAACCAGCTACCTGTATCACCATCTGTCACCCAGCCCACTCAATCCATTCAGTTCCTTTCCCAGAGCCCTTCTCACTTGATCTTCCTGAACTCATCACAATCACAGAGGATCAAATTCATATGCTTGTCGAAAGCCTTGAAGGTCCCGATGAATATCCGGCCATCTTGCAGGATGCACCTCATTCTGTAGTCAATGTGCTGCAGCATCTTGCTGCTCTTGCCGACCGTCTGCAAGGATAACAGCAGGAGTAAGTGAGGTGCAAGTACTCAGAAACATATAAATCTTCTTACAACGTGAGAAAAGGAAGAGCCGCAAAAGGACTTGCGCCCCCCAAAAAAGATCCAATAAAGGAATAGCTTATTACCAGAAAGGAATTGACCCCCAAATAAAGAAGCTGTCTCCAAGAGATTGCCTCCAAGACTTTTAGGGAAGAGAACAAAAATCTTCTGGTGGCTATTAAGAACATTTAACTTACTCTACTTATTTCTTACTTAACCCAACAATATGCCTTTATAGCGTGGCTTCCACTGTAGCTTTACAAAAGAGGTAATGTAGACTTCATTGTGTGAACTGTCTTGTGCTCATGGTATTTTCTTTCTGTCTAGAAAATTCCACTTGACAGCTGGTCTCTTACTATCAGTTTCCCATCAGTCTGAATGGTGTAGGCCAGAAGAAGACTGGGAAAAGAAACCAAACTAACTTATCCAAACAAGTTCTCTGTGCCAGGCACTGGATTTGCTGTTCAGCTGTATTTGCTGCTCATCTCCGGTCCTGAGCAAAGACAAGTTTCTGAACTCTTAAATGTGTGGACCCAAACTGTGTCTCCAAGTTACAGACTGCTACCTTCAAGACCCAGACCATGATGCTGTTTGTTTTAGATGATCACTTTATTTTTATTTTCTAAATGAGCATTCTGAAGGGCATCTATTCTTCCACCCCCACCCCAGGAAATACCATTTACTGTGGGTCTACAGGTAAGACCTACTGAGTCTAAGACCTACTGTAGTCAGGTACCAAGATGAGCACTGTATATCTCATTTAATCCTCAGAACTACTCCACGAGTTAAGTAACAATGTCTCCCAGCTGGAAAGCTAAGCGGTCAGCCAATTCTCCTAACTAGGTTTCCCTGACTTTCTCCTGCTTCTACACAACAGCTAGTGTGACATTCCATGTTTGTTTAAGACAAGGTATATGTAGCCCTGGCTCGCCTCAAACTCTCAACCTCACCTCAAGGCATGAGCCAACGTACTCTACAGTGATTTGACTTTTCTTTGGTGCCAGTACCAGGGCCTGAACTCACTTAGGGCCTCCCATTTGCACAGCCTGTTTGCTCATGGTTGACGTTCTACCACTTGATCGGCTCTGAAGTCATTTTTCTAAGCCCAACTAAGTTCATGCCATGCTGTTAAAATCTTTCAAAGATAACACTTTACCAACCTCGCAAAGCCCTGAATAACCTCATTTTCTAATTCTCCTTCTCCCTACCCAAGTCTTGATCACCAAGTTCTAGGATGGACAGTCCCTCCCATTTTCATGGAGAAAGCTAAGCGTTCTTACCCCACCCCGACACCGTTACCTTTGCTTACTGCAGAATTACTACACTGAATGCTCTTTATTAGGCGTGTCCTCAACTAGAAAGTGAACTCAGAGAAGGAAGAAAATACATTTTACGCTTCTGCTCCAGCGCCAGAGAAGTCAGAGATAAACAAGCTCCACACGAGTTTGAATTCTCCAACTAAGGTTCTCGTTGACCTTCTCACTACCTCTTTCTTTTCCTCAAGATTCAAGTTCCAGACCAAGTATCTGTCCTCAACTGCTCGGCCTCTCCCCCACTTTCCCTAGGAAGCTCCAACCCCACCCCCCCCCCGACGTGTCCGCTGCCTTCCGAGCATTACAGCTACCGCCAGTGTGGGGAGGCCCAGGACGAGGATGCCACCCCTACCACCACCAAGGAGGCCCAGGCCTCCGATCCCCGGTCCGGATTCCCTTCTTCCCGCTACCGGGCCCGGCCTGGCCCCACAACCAGGACCCACCCCCACCCTCCCGTCGCCGGGCCTTCACAATGAAGCGCCAGCCGACGGCTTCCGACCCCACCAGCCGCGCCTCCGACACCACAACACTCTCGGGAAGCCCAGACGCCGCTACCCCGCGTCTTCTCACCATGGTGGCGGTTCTGATGGTTCGGATTCGCACCGGATTCGCCTCCTCCGAGGCCTAGTTGCCCGCCACAACCCAATTCCCGCCGCTGCTAACGGAAATGCACCCAGCAAATTGCGGTCCGGTATGAAGCTATTTCCGGTCCCTGCCCTCGCCCGTTTAGTTCCGGCCCCGGGGGCGGAGTTATTGACGGGGAGGGGGAGGGGCTTGGGGCGGGGCGGGGGGCGGGGCTTAGGGCCGAGTTAGCCTCCTGCTTGGAACCTCACACCCTCCTGTATTCTTTTGTTTCTCGCCTTCCTCTGCCCTCTCCACCTCTGGACCTTCATCTCTTACTTACTCGCCCCGGCTCTCCCTAGTACATCCACAGTTCTTGATTTTTACTGACTGGTTCCTGGATCTCCGTCCCGCATTTACTGGAATCCCAGCCCCAGGTAGGAGTATAAGCTAAGCCCTCACCTCCTTCAAGACTGAAGCTGACATAACGTGGTCATCAAGAAGATTTCCTCGACCATTCTATTTTAAAATTGCCACCGCCAGTCCGACTCACACCTGCCTCTGCTTACGTTCCTCCTAATGTTGATTGCCGTCTTACATGCTATACAATAGTGAGATATTATCCCAAGGAGGATATATTCCAAGATTCTCAGTGGCTTCCTGAAACTGTGGGTAGTATGAAATCCTTAATATGTTCTACTTTTCCTACATATAATGCCTGTGATAAACTTTCTCCTTTTCACTTAAAGAGAATACTCTGTCAGTTCTGAGTTGCCATTATCACTACCAGGGCCAATTTTAAATAAAATGAGCCTACTTGAAATAGCACTCCCAGAAGGGGCAAAGCAGGAAGGCATACTACTTCATAACGCAACTCTAAACGGTGTGCAACTTAAAAGTTATAAATTGCAACCCAGACGCGGTGGCTCACGCCTGTAATCCTAGCAACTCAGGAGGCTGAGATCTGAGGATCAAAGTTCAAAGCCAGCCCAAGCACAAAAGGGCCTGAGACTCTTATCTCCAATTAACCTCTTGAAAACTGGAAGCAGGGATTGGCTCAAGGGTATGGCGGTAGCCTTGGGCTGAAGCTCAAGGGTATGGCGGTAGCCTTGGGCTGAAGAGCTCTGAGCCAATGCCCAGGCCCAGGGGTAGGGCGGTAGCCTTCAGCTGAAGAGCTCAAGGACAGTACCCAGGTTGGTTCAAGCCCCATGACCCCCCCCCCCTGAGGTCGTTATTAGAGTCACAACACAAAGTAGCATATCATTAAGAGAATTGGGTCCTAGGGCTGGATGCTGAAGTGACATTGGTACTGGAGCTGTGTCCAGGGAACTTTAGACACTTTATCATTGATTGCAGGAGTGGTTATAAATCCCAGTGCACTGACTCACGACTGCAGAACACCTCGGGACTGGAAAGACTGAGCCTGGAATCCTGTAATGCCCCCCAGAATCTGGAAGACTGAAGAGGAATATAGCTATACTCCCTGAAACTACAGCTGTAAAGAGACCATTAAAAAACCAATATCCTTTGACAGGATATAGAAGGATTCATCAGAGACAAGACAGAAATAAGTTTTTCCAACAGGCAATCCATGAAGAGTAAAGGCAGCCTAGCCCCAAAGGTCTGCTGAGTTCCTTCCCTGCACAACCTGGCCTGTCTCCGTTCCCACTGTCCTGTAACATCAATCTGGCAACGTCAGAACCAGATTAGGGCCAAAATGATTCCAGTATGTACCTCAGAATTCCACCAGAGGGCCAGATTATTCCATCTCAAAATGGGTATCTGCTACAATCGTCATCATAAAAGCCCTTGTTTCCACATATCCAAGACTTGTGAAATGGAAAACATGCTGCTGTCTTTACTGTGGACCTCATGCCTAAGCCTCTTCAGCAGGGATCCTGCCCTCTCATACAAGAAACAAGGAGTTCCTGGCTTTCTCCATTCTCTTCTAATTGGCTCTCATCTTCTCCCTTCTATTCTCCCTAATTTTTCAAGATTTACAATTTCTTCCACCTCTGCATCTCAGATTTAAATTCCATGACTTGGATCAGTCTCTGTTACCTAGAACCCAAGCCAGGGAAGAAACAAAACACAGTATCATGTCCATGGAGAAAGAACCTCTGTATATTTCTTTCTGCACCCATTTGAGCATGCAGAACTCAGCTTCTGACTCCTGTGTCCCAAGGCTTCATCTGTTCAATCCTCTATGGCCCTGTACTCTGCAAGACTTCTGGTTCTTTTGTAAGGGAGATCTCTAGTTATGCAGTCCTCTGTAAAGACACCCCCTCCACACCTACTGGAGATAGAGCCCAGTCCCAAATATTCCATTCAACATGGTCCTCAAGAACATTCAGTGGTCCATTCATGTGGTAGTATTAGAAGTTGTGCTACCAATTGGGCTTCTCAACTTTGTCATATCGTGCTTCAGTTCCTCTATCTTTATAATTTTTAGTAGAATGTAAGCTTTTTCTCTGGCAATCCTGAGATTTGAACTCAGGGCCTTGGGCTTGCTAGGCAGGAGCTCTACCACTTGAACCATGTCCCCAGCTACAATGGGAGCAGAATAAAACAGTCCCACATAATAGATTTCATTATCTTTCCCAATTATTTGTTTTCCTATTTTTAAAAACATTATACTTCCCTGTCCCTAATAATGGGCTTAACCTTGTGACTTGCTTTGGACAACAAAAGGTGAGTGAAAGGAATAGTGTCACTTGAGCATTGTATGATTCCATCGGTTCTCTGATTCTGAGAACAACACGTTCCTAAAGTAGACACTGGTTCTAACATAAATGTCTCCCCCCACCCCCACCCCCGTATCTCCCTGTGCTCCATTGTGACTCACTCTTCCTATGAATGACTTATATGGGGCCTTTTAAATAAAATACAAGGACGTAAGTGCCATCGATGAGAAACCTCTGTCCTCTCTACTCAGTTTTACTGTGAATGCAAAACCTCCACAAATGAAGTCTACTTGTATGAAAAGAGAAAAACAGGGCTGGGAGTTTGGCCTAGTGGTTAAAGTGCTTGCCTAGCATTCATGAAGACCCGGGTTCGATTCCTCGGTACCACATAAACCCGGGTTCGATTCCTCGGTACCACATACGTAGAAAATAGCCAGAAATGGTGCTGAGGCTCAAGTGGTAGAGCTCTAGCCTTGAGAAAGTCCAAGGACAGTGCTCAGGCCCTGAGCTCAAGACCAGGACTGGCAAAAAAAAAAAAAAAAAGAAAAGAAAAGAGAAAAACAAAAACAACTCAAGTGGTTGAGTACTGACCTTGAACAAAAATAACCAAATGAGACTACAAAGCTCTGAGTTCAAGCACCAGTACCAGCACCAAAACGAAAGAGAAGGGAGGAAGGAAGGGAAACAGGGAGGAAGAAAGGGAGGGAGGGAGGGAAGGAAGGAGGGAGGAAGGAAGAGAGGGGAGGAAGAAAGGGAAGGAGGAGAAAAGACATAAGCAGTCTGCTCATACCTCATGTGGAAAAGCTCTTAGGAAAAGGGAGGCATTGTTGGCATTCAGATCACCCATCCCTCAGATCTTTGGAATGAGTCTGATGGTGGAGGGCAGTGACATAGCAGCTGCTCTCTTTTTCCAGCTAGGGTGTTACCTGCTAGTAACTGGATCCTCCCCATTGTGCTGCTTTACAAGCTTCCATGAGCAACACTGGATGTTTTGTAAGCAGATACTCATAGCTAATTATACATATATATATGCATGCTTTTAATTGGAGGGATAAAATAACCAGATAGTGCAAGAGGCTTCCCTAAGGACAAGGGTTTTGTGATCAAAGTGCCTCTGGGTTTGGATGCCCTGTAACCTGTAGCTGGGATTGTGGGATTGCTCTTGGTCATTTTTTTTCTTGCTGTAGTATTGGGTTTTATTTTCTCCCATCACACTTCTGAATGGAAATGATCACAAAGCTTGCCACTCTTAGCTTGAGCTATAGAAATGTTCAGCACCCTGATGCATTATGAGAACACTCTCTCCCAGTATTATTACTTCTCAGGGCAATGTTTGTTTCTGTTCAGTTGAATGGGAAATCAATGTAGGTCAAATATTAATTAGGCTTGGTGCTGGTGCCTCACGTCTATAATCCTAGCTACTCAGGAGGCTGAAATCTGAGAGTCACAGTTTGAAGCTGGCCCAGGCAGGAAGTCTCTTTTCTCTAATTAACAAGCAAAAATCCACAAGTAGAGCTGAGGCTCAAATGATAGAATGCCTGCCTCGAGCCAAAAAAGGCAAGCAAGCGTAGTAGGCCCTGAATTTAAACCCCGTTATTGGCAAATACAAAAATATCAATTAACTCAAGCCTTGGGTAATGAAGATGAGCCAATTTTGTGACAGGTTAAAAGGCATATTTTTCATATTTTTGTGCTACTTAATTTGTTTTTTCATTCTCTTCAAACTAAATTATTTTTCTAGTTTTATTAAAACTTGCAAGGGTGTAAAATCAAGGTGTTTTATATTTTATATTATATGTGTTGAAATCACCAAAAAAAAATGTTTTTGAAATTCAACCTTTATTTAATTCAAGGCCTCATACTTTCTAGGCAGGCACTCTTCTACTTGAGCCATGTCCCCAGCCCTTTTTATCTGAGTTATTCTTCAAATACCATCTTTCTTTTTTTTAACCAGTCCTGGGGCTTCAACTCAGGGTCTAAGCACTGTCCTTGGGCTTTCTCAAGGCTAGAGCGCTAACACTTGAACCACAGCACCACTTCTGGCTTTTTCTATGTATGTGATACTGAGGAATTGAACCCGGGTTTTTGTGCATGCTAGACAAGCACTCTACAGTAGGCCAAACTCCCAGTGCACAGTCTTCCATTTTTTTTTGTGAGCTGAACTGGATCACAATCTTTCTATCTATGCCTCCTATGTAGCTGGGATGGCAAACAACATACTTCAACATACTTACCTATCAGTTAAGATGGCATCTCCTGAACTTTTTTTGTCTGATTTGGCCTCAACTGTCATTCTTCCTCACAAACACTGCCTCCTGAGTAACTGTGATTCAAGTATGAGCCACCAAAACCAGCAGGAAAAGAAAATCTTAAGGAATATTTGCAAAGCCTGTGGCCACAGCAGAGAAGTAATCTTCTGGAAGATTGAATTCAGTCCTCAGATACTAGACACCACCTGACAGTGATTTAGGGACGTAGTTTGTCCTCAGAGATGGGCTGTTGTCATACAATTCTAGGGGTTCATCTTCTACCAAGAATTCTCAGGATGGTCTCCTACACACAAAGAAAAAGGCAAAATGGGCCAGGAGTTTGGCCAAGTGGTAGAGTGCTCGCCTAGCATTCATGAAGACCCAGGTTTGATTCCTCAGTACCACATACATAGAAAAAGCCAAAAGTGATGCTGTGGCTTCAGTGATAGAGTTCTAGCCTTGAGAAAGCCCAAGGAGAGTGAGTTCAAGCCCCAGGACTGGCAAAAAAAAAAAAAAAAAAAAGGCAAAATGCTTTATGTTTAGCACTTGACCTCCAAAGTTGTTCTGTTATTGCAGCGTCAGTAATGCTGGCTCCACGTGCACAGATTCCTTGCCAAGCAGGGACCTGGTGGGGCCAAGACTCAGCTACTGTGGATCCACTGTACTGATGGCACGGATGCCAGTGAGGGCCCCTTGCTGCCCTGCTGCTCGCTGCCTCCAGGGCTGAAAAGGTACTGCAGGAACCAGCTGGGTCTGAAGCCAAGAGGAAATGACAAAAGGATAAGATTAGAAGCTCGAGATGCTGCCACATGGCAGTTCTGTGCTCTCCTTCACTAGGTGATGGGCTCTTAGTTCCTGACAGCCTTGAAAACTGAGCAAGCGAGGAGACACAGGTCTGCCAGCGGCAGGGGATGTCATGAAACCCATATGACACGCTCGGGGGAAGATTTTTGTTTTGTTTCGTGTTAGTGTTGTTGTTTCAGTAGTGAGGTTTGAACTAGAGACTTGGCCCTTGCTAAGCAAGTATTTTATTACCTGAACCAAGTCTCCATCCCTTTTTGCTTTCCTTATTTTTCACATAGGGTCTTCAATTTGGGCCTGTGCTGGTCTGGATCCCCGACTTGTGCTACCAGCATGGCTGGATGACAGGTGTGGACTACTGTACCCGGATGTTTATTTCAATTGAGCACTCATTAACTTTTCTCCCTTAGACTGGCCTTAAGTCACAAGCCTTCTAATTTCTGCCTCCTAATGCACAAATTTCTTTCTCCCTTTCTTTCTTGATTTCTTCCTTCCTTTCTTTCCTTACCTTTTTTATTCCTTTCCTTCTTCCTTTCTTCCTTTCTTTCTTTTCTGTTACTGTGGTTTGAACTCAGAACCTTTCATTTTTTTTGACTTAGCTTGCTTGCTCAACTGGCACTCTACCACTTGAGCCACATCTCTAGCCTAGCATTTTGCCTGTTACTTGGAGATTGTATCTTGCAGATTCTTCAACCTGGCTATGAACGGCAGCTCTCCAGGTCTTAGCCTCCTGAGTAGTTAAGATTTCAGGTGTGAGCCACCAACACCTGACCCAGAGATGGTTTTCAAAACAGCCAGATCTGTCCTCCGAAAGGCAGGCAGCAATGGGCAAAGCTACTGAGCAAGAAGGAGGATGAAGTAGGGACTTATGTCAGGGTGAGCACAGGACCCTTGAGCCAGAGCCAGAACCTAACCTAAAGCTAGTGATTCAAATGACCAGTGTCCATCCTGGAATGCCCAGATGGCAATTTACATGATCATCCATGAGTTCTCCTATGGCTTTGTCCTCATCAGGGCTGAGACAGTGGGAAAGAGCCCCAGGAGGCAGCTCGTACCTCCCCTGGCTAGAATGCCAGTGGTGTCATTGCCAGGAGCTGAGCCTGTGGCTCCTGCCCCTCCAGGGCCCCTCATCTATTAGTAATGCTTGAAACGGGAGGCTACAACACACTTGGCAGGGAAACCTGAGCAGAGGAGTGTGTGGCCGGATTGATGGGCTGGGAATTTGCTGCCTCCTTTCCTACCTCTCTTTTCCTCTCTCCCTCTCAGACTTTACCTACCTCTGCATTCAGTCTCAAACCAAAGAACATTGGCTTCTGTCAAGGCCCAAGAAGGGAGACCAGCCATCATGAAGACAGGAAAGCATCCCAGGATGGAGGTGTGCAGTGACAAGCAAGCTATGTAAGTCTTTGTGGGACCCAGAGAGCCCTGCTGACCATGAGCCATCAGGTAAAGGGCCTGGAGAAGGAAGGTGAGTCCTGTTATCACCCCACGCCACAGGGAGTCCTGGGCAGAGTGGAGGCATAGAAGCCATCTGCATAGGCTCCAGTACAGGGCCCACCACTTGTGCATTGAGTGACCTCAGGCTGGCTACTCATCCTCTCCCTCTCTCCATGGGATGGCGGCACTGTCTTCAAGGGCCACAGGAGAGACTGAAAATGACCTTTGTGAAGGACTGTGCCCCAAATCCCTGATGGGGCTACTGCAGTCCTCCATGATCGCTAAAGCCCAGTCTCACATCTTGGCTTTAGTTGCCCTCTCAATGGCACTACCTCCTCTCCCCTGCACACATTTGTCTCTCTGGGGCATGGGGTGTTTTTGATGCCAAGATATTTTTTTTGCCAGTCCTGGGCTTGGGTTGAGGGCCTGAGCACTGTCCTTGGGTTTTCTCAAGGCTAGAGAGTTCTACCACTTGAGGCACAGCACCACTTCTGGCTTTTTCTATGTATGTGGTTCCAAGGAATCGAACCCGGGTCTTCTTGCATGCTAGGCAAGCACTCCACCACTAGGCCAAACTCCTGGCCCCCCCAAGACTTTTTCAAGGTATTGGAGAAATATCCCAGGCTTGGGACTTGGGACTTGCTAAACAAAATAATTGGAGCCAAGTTCTGATCTGAGGGTTCCCACTGTAACATGGAGGTGCTGGAAGAAAAAGAACTTTGCAGAAGACTGCCATTTATCCTGTTCCTGTCCCTTTCCACAGGTGGTGGAGTGAGAGGGAGGGGCCGGAGCAGGCATCCACACCCAGGTGAGAAGGATGATGGACTCCTGGGGCGTGTGCTTGCTGTGAGATTCACCACCACAGTCCTGCAGTCCAGCTGCTGGCCCCACATCTCCTCTCCTCCCTTTCCCTTTCCTTCCTTCCTCCCTCCATCCTTCCCTCCCTCCCCGATTCTACTACACCAGAGATCCAGACAGGCCAGCGATTAACTGAAGAGGAAACAGAATGCCACACAGAAGCATTCTGCTCCTCAGCGGTGAGTGTCAGAGAGGACGTGCCCAGGATTAGAGACACTGTGATCTGAGCCTTGCAAAGCCTGGAGACAGGACAATGTGGGACAGGCGGGTGCCAGGACCCAGGCCACTGTACTCCACAGGGCACCCTCGGGTCTCTTAAGAGTCCATCTGCTACTGCAGATGCTTGAGCACTGTCCATCAGAAATGTGATCACATCTCTTCAGTGAGCCTGTGAGGGATCTAGCCACCACCAAAGAGAAACTGGGGAGTCCCAGGCAGCCCCAGGCAGAGGAGAACCCCCCCACACACACACACACACGCGCAGGCTTCATGGGTACTACACTTCAGGTTACAAAGCATCACAGGGGAAGTACCATTTTCTTCTCTTCACATCCCCAGTGAGCTGGACCCCACTTGTAGGTAAGGAGGTAGTGGAGCCTATGAGGAGTTGAAAGAGATTACTCTGCTCAGCTCTGAAGAGGGTAGACTCAACTAGTCCCGGGTCAGTGCTCCTTCCTGACCACTCCTCCACTATTGAGGTCCTGATTTCAATGAAGTCAGGGTTCAGGAGCTTCCATGGGAGACAGGCTTGGCTGTACCCCTGGAATTTCCACAGCCCTTCCTCTACCCACAGCCCTCTTCTCTCCCAACTACTCCTTGTTACAGTCCCTCTTTCTCCCAGCTCTCCTTACAGTGCCTCACCTCTTTATAAAGCTACAGTCCGCCTATTTTGGAAATTGTCATCACATTCAGCTTTTCGTCATGGAGATTGAGTCTCATGGCTCTTAACTTTCTTTCTTTCTCTCTTTCTCGCTCTCTCTTCTTTCTTTCTTTTTCTGGTTGTGGGGCTTGAAGTCAGGGCCTAGGCATTGACTCTGAGCTCTTTTACCCAAGGTTTTCGTTCTACCGCCTTGAGCCATAGCACCACTTCAGGTTGCTGAGTGATTCATTGGAAATAAGAGTCTCACAGGAACTTTTCTGCCCAGGCTGGCTTCAAGTCACAATCCTCAGATCTCAGCCTCTGAGTTTGCTCATGCCACAAGATGCAGAAGATCTTTCCATGTGCTAATTGGCCATCTGTGCATGTTCTCATTTTGTGGTCTTTTAGCTTTGTTTTGTTTTGGAGTTTGAACCTAGGCAAGCACTGGACTATTGAGCTAGCCCTTTTCACACCTGTTATTATAAGACAGGTCTTTCTTCTTTTTGCCTAATTAAGTCTAGACCTGGTTCTCCTATTTTGTGGTTTCCACTGTAAAGGATGACAGGCATAAACCACCATGCCAACATCTTCCTTTGAAAAGGGATCTCACGGACACGTCTGCTAAAACCTGGCCTGCAACTTCAAATGTTTTCAGTCTCAGTCTCCCAAGTAGCTAGGATTACAGGCATGACACCCAGCACCTAGGTTGTATACTTTCTTTGGTGAGAGACTTGTCTTTTTTTTCCCACTGTATATTTTTGACTCCTTGGTCAAAAATCAGATGGCTTGTAGCTGTGTGCATTTATTTATGGGTCTTCTTTTCCATTGGTCTTCCTGTCTATTTTTGTGCCAGTACTATGCTGTTTGTGTTCTACGGCTGTGTACTAGAGTTTGCAGTTCAGACGTGTGGTAATCTCCAGAATTTGTTTTTCTGACAAATTGCTTGCCTTTTCAGGTCTTCTATGCTTCCACATGAATTTTAGGGCTGATTTTTCTGTCTCTGAAGAACGGCATTGAATTTTGATGAGACCAGCAAAAGATAGACACATGAGGAGAAAAAAAGTATACAAAATTCATTTAAGTTTTTTTTTTTTTTTGTGCCAGTCCTGGGGCTTGAACCCAGGCCTTGGTACTGTCCCTGAGTTTTTGTGCTCAAGACTAGTGCTCTACCACTTGAGCCACAGTACCACTACTAGCTTTTTTGTTAGTTAATTGGAGGTAAGAGCCTCATGGACTTTTCTGCCCATGCTGGCTTTCAGCCACAATCCTCAAATCTCAAACTCTTGAGTAGCTAGGATTATAGGGGAGAGCCACTTGTACCCAGGTCATATAAATGTGATATGTCCAAAACGAAAATCAGAAGACCAAGAGGGAAACTGCTTTGTTGTTGTTGTTTTGTTTTTGTTTTTGTTTTGCCAATCCTGGGGCTTGAATTCAGGGCCTGGGCACTGTCCTTGGACACTTTTTGCTCAGCGCTAACCCTCTGCCACTTGAATCACAGTACCACTTCCTGCTTTTTCTGTGTATGTGGTTCCCGGCAATTGAACCCAGGACCTCGTGCACAGTAGGCAAGCACTTGAACGCTAGGCCACACTCCCGGCTCAGGAACCTGTTTTTTAAGGCCAACCATTTGGAAATACACTTGGAGGACCAAAAGCTAATGACAACTGAGAATCAAGGACTTAAGCAAGCCTGTTTGTTGTTAGGTTCTTCCTGGCCTCTCTGTGTGACATTCTTTCCTAAAAAGCAAGGGGCAAGCCACCTGTCACTTCAGGGTGTGTCTTTAGGGGGGTGAGAAGGGGGTCAGAGTGACTTGTGAGTTTTCTCCATTCTCTTCAAAAGAAAACACTCAGTGCATCACGATGAATGGCTCTCAACTCCAGGACATCTTGGACTTTTGATTTCTCACGGGGTGGGGGTGGGGCCCTTTCCTGTGGCTGAAGTTGGTGAGTCAGTACTGTCCACTTTCTGCCCCCTCAGGTGACAGTTCAAGGAGGAGACCCTCAAAGAAGCGAACTCCCAAAGCTGACAGTTCACGGAGCCCATGTGGAGTCCAGCCCAGCCAGAAGGAGAGGGCTGCGGGGAGCCCCAGACCTGGGTCTCCCCAGAGGAAGCCCACCGAGCGTCCAGAAGGCAGGAGCCGGCCTGAGAGGCTGCGCCAACAAGAGCGGAACTCGGTGGGGAAAAGGACCTGTGAGGCAAGGAGGAAGAGCAGTGGAAGGACTTCCTTCAAGGAGAGGAGAGTACGCCAGAAGAAGGAAAAGGAGGTTGTGGGGAAGGGGCTGAAGAAACCCAGGTGTGTTGTGGCTCTGATCTCATGCCCGCAGTCTCCTGGGGGGTCTTCTTCCTCCCCTGTGCCCCCTCCTTAGGGACAGCAGCCTTGCATTGCTCCTGCTTCTGTCTGCCTTGCCTTGCACCAGGGTCACAGGTGGAGGGGCCCCTGGACATCCCTCACTTGTGTGGACACTGTCGTAAGTGACACCTGTCACCTTGTGGGGAGGTGGCCTGAGTAGCGTAGGACAAGAGCACAAGACCTCTGCTCCCCAACACAAGAGCTGAGCAAAAGGAGCCACTTCAGACTGAGGATCACCCCAAGGTTCCCCCACCCAAACCACGTTTCCTCTTCTTCCTCTAAACTTGCCAGATTTCTTCCAGTTCTGAAATCCTAGGATTGGGGGATGTGTTTGGGGGGGTTTTGTTCCATTAGTGCTGGTCCATGCTGGGTAATGGACAGAGCCAGCTTCGAGAATCTGCAGGTCCGAGTTTTCAGTTCACTTTCAAATGAATTCATTTTGGTGGGATTCCTGTCACTCTGCCTCCTTTTGTCACTCACCAGAAATAGTTTAAACCTTACTTGATCTTGCTGTGGGAATGTCTAGGGATGCTTTTGAAATCATTGGGTTAGGATTATGGCAGAGCTGGGGCCGGGAGTTTGGTCTAGTGGTTAAAGTGCTTGCCTAGCACGCACAAAGACCCGGGTTCGATTCTTCGGTCCACATACATAGCAAAAAGCCAGGAGTGGTGCTGAGGCTCAAGTGGTAGAGCTCTAGCCTTGAGAAAGTCCAAGGACAGTGCTCAGACCTTGAGCTCAAGCCTCACGACTGGCAAAAAAAAAAAAAGGATTATGGCAGAGCTAGCATTTCTTCTTCTGGTCTATGTCTCTGTTTCTGTCTTTCTGTCTCTGTGTCTCTTCCTTTTCTGCCCTCCATCCCCCACCCCCACCAGCACTGGGGTTTGAACTTAGGGCCTGGCATTTACTAGGCAAGTCTATTACCTCTTAAGCCATTTCTGTAACTTAAAAAAAAAAAAACACCTGATTTAGTTAGTTTTCTTTTAGTCCTACACAACATTTCTTCTACTTATGTCTCCTGCATAGCTGGGATTACAAATACATACTAACATGGCTGGCTTGCTGGTTGTTATAGGTACCTCACTAACTTTTTTGCCCAAGCTAGCCTAAAATCTCTATCTTCCTGATATCTGTCTCCTAAAAAATCGAGTGTCATAGCCATAAGCCAAATGTAGCTGTTGTGTGCTTGAAACAGTGTGCTTCCTCAGTGTGACTGAGGAACTGAATTTCCGGTTTAATTTAGTTTGACATCGTTTTAATTCAATGTTAATACCATTGTTTAAAGAGTGAGTTTATTTACTTTAGAAAGACAGGTGCAGTTTTTTTAATCGATTTGATTTGACTTAGAAACCGAAACATGTCTTCTACAAAAAGGTAACATATCACTGATGATGCAGACATCAAGGAAAATAAAATCTTGCCACATGATTCACTTATTGGGAAACTTTATATTGAAAACAATTTGCCCATTTGAATCAACTTTTTCAAATACAAGATTATGAAATCCAAATAAAGATCAAACATGATGATTGGACATTTAATGTCTAAGTTTATTTATTCTTAAAGTACAAAGTAGATAACACATTTTGAAGACAGGACCAAAAAAAAAGGACTAAAATATCTCAAAGTTTATATTGAGTACATATTCAAACTCTAATTTTAATATGTTGGCTAAAATGAGCATTATTTTTTGTCAGTCCTGGGGCTTGAACTCAGGGCCTGAGCACTGTCCTTGGGTTTTCTCAGGGCTAGAGCTCTACTACTTGAGCCACAGCACCACTTCCGGCTTTTTCTATGTATGTTACCAAAGAATCGAACCCAGATCTTTCTGCATGTTAGGCAAACACTCTACCACTGGGTCAAATTCCTGGTCTGAACTTTTTTTGGAGGGGGTGGAGGGAGACAAGTATAGGTGCTAGCATTGGAGCCTGAACTCAGGGCCTGAGCCTTCTCCCTTAGCTCTTTCACTCAAGGCTAGCACCCTGCCACTGCAGCCACAGCTCCACTTCCAGATTTCTTGGTAGTTTATTGGAGATAAGAGTCTCATAGACTTCCCTGCCTGGGTTGGCTTCAAACCATGATCCTTAGATCTGGGCCTCGTCAGCAGCTAGAGTTACAGGTGTGAGCCACCGGTGCCTGGCTTGAAATGAAGTCATATTAATACTAGTTCTGTCCATTCCTTGTTGCTCTCTAAATGTGGCACCTGGAAAAATGTAAACTAGAAGTGGCTTACGTTCTCTTTCTCGCAGGCAGCACTGGTGTGGGAATGGAGAAGTCAGAGAGATGGAGTGGAAAGCAGCACCCTATGGTGTCATGGGCCACAGGACCAAGCTTGGGCCTCACAGGCAGGCAGTGGAGGTCTCTGGGGGCAGGAGCAGGCTTTGCCAGCCTTGCCAGCTTCTCCACTTTCAGATCTCATGAACCCACTCCCCTCCTTTCTACCTCTCTGAGTCTTCCTCTGGCTCTGCCCGTAGGTCATCTTCCTTGGTCTCCAGTACCTCTAGTGATGAGTCCCTATCGGAGGAAGAACTGGCCCGGATCCTGGAACAGGTAGAAGAAAAAAAGAAGCTCATCGCCACCATGCGGAACAAGCCCTGGCCCATGGCGAAGAAGCTGACAGAACTCAGGTGAGCAACTGTCATCTGAGCTCTCCATCCTGACCAACTCCAGTTCTCAGTGTCTGAGGGCTCCGCTCCTCTTCTTTGTCCCAAGAGGACTTGACAACGTGGAGATTCATCTCCCCACCCTTCCTACCATAAGCACAACCCTCATGACCCAGCACAGAGATCAAAGAAGCTGTACATGAGGCGTCTCAGTGAAATCAGCTTTCTCTTACCGCTCTTTCTGTATGTAGCTGGGATCTTTCCATGTGCACCCTGCTCCCACACGCAGTGAGTTGTACAAGGTGTGGGTAGCAGGCCTCTAGCCCAATGCCTGGCCATGTGGAGAATGCTGCCCTGTGAAGATAGTTCTGGAAATGATCCTGGGCCTCCCACTCATGCCACTTGCCTCTTACTTTCAACCCAGTGCTTCTCTGGTTTCCACATAAAGGGCTGGCATGCCAAGGAATTTATGACTGTTGAATCTCCAATGCAGTTTTGAGAGGGTATATAACTGATGGGTAGGGAAGCCATCAGTGCCTGGCCCAAGCTCTTTTTATTTAAATTTACTTTATATGTGTAACATCGTGATGATAGTTAACAATGTAATGTGTACTTGAATTGTTTTTGAGAGTAGATTTAAGGGCTCTCACTAGAAAAAAAATTCTAAGTAAGGTAATACGTTACTTAATTAACTTTAGTTTAACTTAGCAATTGCGTATTTATTAAAATACCATATTATATACCATAAATAATTACATTTCTTTGTTATCAGTGAAAATAATAAGGCAAAAAGGAATTTTGTCTGGTGCTGGTGCCTCACACCTGTAATCCTAACTACTCAGGAAGCTTAAATCTGAGGACTGAGGTTTGAAGCCAGCCCAAGCAGACAAATCCAAAAGACTGTTATCTCCAATTAACCAGCCAAAATCTGGAAGTGGAGGTGCAGCTCAAGTTGGAAGAGCACTAACCTTGACAGAAAACACTAAGCAAGAGTATAAGCCCCCCCATCAAAAAAACAAGAATATAAAGTCCTTAGTTTACACACCAGTACTGGACAGACACAAATATACAAAATAAAAAATTTAAAATGCAAAAATTCACATGGCTAGCAGCTACAGATTATAGACAGTCTTAGCTCTAGGCCATGAGCTGGCTTTTTTCCAGCCTCCTTCTCCCAAGTTCCTTCACACCATTCTCTTCAGGTTGGCTCTTCCTCCTGTCAGCGGGTCTGATCAGCCACCTGTCACTCTTACACGTCGTCACCCTCACTCAAGTGTCACCTGAACACATCTTTTATTAACAGTGGAAAAAGAACACCCCAGATGCTTATGGGAATGATATCTCCGGCTGGCTTCAAGTCTGGAGAACCAGCAGAGGGGAAATTTGCATGCGCTCTTGCCTCTAGGGCAAGCAGAGTCCCTGCTGCTGTTAGGGTGGGCAGTGAGTGACTAGGGCCTAAGAGGAAGAAGTGATCATATCTCCTTCACTGAGCCATCTCTCTCCATCAAATACCTCCCTTTTTCTTCTCCCTTTTCTTTCCTTCCCCAGGAAGCCTCATTGTAAGCTCCCAGTCTCAGGGTCACCATTTAGCTAGGCCCTGCCTCAAAAACTTTTGTTTTCTAGAAGTTCATCTGGCTAATTCTCCCACATCCAATAAGACTCAGGTCTTACAGAAATCCCCATTGTCCTTCCCTCCATTCAGACTCAGTTATATTCTGTACCACTGACCTCCAAGGCTCTCTCCTCTCACCTAACTCTTGTTTGCAGAGCTGTGTGGTACTTACCATAAATGTCTCCCATTTGCTGAGTGCTTCCCAGAGGCCAGGCACTGTTCTGAGTGCAGCATGTATGTGTGCAGGTCACTTAACCTTCACAACCACCTCGTGATGAAGGTACCATTATCATCTCCATCTCACTGATGAGGAAAGGGAACCAAAGATTCATCAAGGCCACATAGCAAGTTCATTGACCGGACAGGATTTGAACTCAGGAATTTTTTGGCTCCAGGATCTGTATGTTCATTTGTAATCATCTCATCATAATGACCAGGTATTCTAGAAGGCACCCCTTGGCCTTGTCTCCACCTGCAGGTAGCTTTCCTCCTGTTTAGAAGCAAGGTTTTAGAAAACAGTCTCTGGCCCAACCATGCAGCTGGCTGAACCAAGTGTATATATAGCAACTGTAGACTCTAAGAAGAACAGCAAGACAAGAAAAGCAATTGGAGTGAATTGGGGGCAAATCTGAAAGGCAATATGCCTTTCCCTCATTCAAGTGGCTTTGGCTACTCCTCCATCTAAGGCCTCTCAAAGCTTCACATTCCTCATTGGTACCCATGTGGAAAATAAATGCCTGCCTCACAGGGTTGTTCTACAAATTCAAAACTATTCATCTAAATGCTTGAATGTAGACTATGAAGTTGATAAATAATTATTATTGCTGTTACCAAAACTTGAACATCTTTTGTGCCAGATATGGGCACTGAGAGATGAGGTTGGGCACCAGAGAAACATGTGGACCTAGTTAACAATGAGGAAGGAAGTGATGTCAGTATAAGAATTAGGGTCCATGAGTTGGAAATACTGCTTTCTTGCTGTCAGGTGGGACCATTGGCTGTGTTAGAAGCTTGATATCTCAGAAAGTGTATCCAGACTTAGTCTTCAGAATAAACAGAAGCTGTCTCCCTCTAGAAAGGCAGTTCTTTCATTACAAGTAAAACCCTAGGCGTTACACATAAGGCAAACAGAAGGAGATTTGGTAGAGAGAAGGTAGCAAATTGGCTAAGAATGGACGAGCATCAAGTTCGTTGGATTTTCTTTTTGTCTTCTATATCCCAGACTGGACATTGGAGAAGCTGGCAACCCAGCTTTTCCAATATATAATAGTAGGGCTGTAGTTCTCATCTAGGGCTTAAAAGTAAAAGTCCTCTTGCAAGCTCACTTAATACTGGCAAAATTCACATCCCCCCACACTTGTGCCGAGAGGTTCCCTCCACAGGGGCCTGGATAACAGAGGGTCAACAATTTCCCTGTTTAGAAGTAGAGCTGTGGCTCAAAGTGGTAGAGTGCTAGCCTTGAGGAAATAAAGCACAGGGACAGAGCCCTGACCTTAAATTCAATCCCCATGAATGACAATAAAATAATGATAATAATAACAATAACAATAATAAAATAAATGGAGACTCAGGAAGCTCACTAAAAAATATAAATGAATAAATAAATTTCCCTGCTTTTCTCTTCTCAGATGTCTCCCTCTGCCACATCTGCCCTGGCTCTTTTCCCTGCTTTGTATGTTTTAAAAGTTCATGTGATTACATTGGGCCCATACAGACAATCACAATAACCTGCCTATATTAAAGTCAGGAATTTATTTTTATTTTGTGCCTATACTGAATTCAGAGCTTCAAGATCTCATTTGGCTTTTCCATTCAGTGCTGGCACTTTACCACTTGAAACACACCTTTACTTCCATCTTTTTGCTGGTTAATTGGAGAGAAGAGTCTCATAGGACAGGTGTCTGGTGGCTCACACGTAGAATTCTAGCTACCTAAGAGGCTGAGATCTGAGGATTCAAAGCCAGCCCAGGCAGGAAAGTCTGTGAGACTCTGCTATCCAATAAACTACTCCGAAAAAGCCAGAAGCGGTGGTGTGGCTCAAGTGTTTAGAGCACTAGCCTTGAGCACCTAGAGGCTGAGTGACAGCACCCAGGCCCTGAGTTCAAGCCCCACAACCTACAATAGTAACAACGAAAACAGACTTTTAACTCTCATGCATGTCCTTGTGGCTGAGATTTCCTTGGATTAGGTGCTAATTTAATTCCTGCTCTTTCTTTTCCCCTTCCTGCCCAGGGAGGCCCAAGCGTTTGTGGAGAACTATGAAGGAACCTTGGGAAAGGGCAAGGGCAAGAGGCTCTATGCCTACAGAATGCAGATGGCAAAGGTGGGTGCTGCATAGAAGCAAATGCTGGGGAGGGCCTGCTTCATGTGAGGGGAGATATTTTCCATCGTTTTGTGTGGTCTGTCTGTGCGTCTGTACCTGTATCCATATTGTATATGCTGGTTCTGTCGCTTGAACTCAGGGCCTGGTGCTGTCCCTAGAGCAAACATGCTCAAGGCTAGCACGTCACCACTTGAGCCATAGTTTCACTTCTGACTTTTTGGTGGCTAATTGGAGAGAAGAGTCTCCTAGACTTTCCTGCCCATTCTGGCTTTGCATCATAATCCTTATATCTCAACCTCCTGTTTAGCTAGTATTACAGCCAGCAGCCAGCAGTGCTCAGCTTTGCTGGTTATTTGAAAAATAGTCTCCTGGTGACCTTTTTGCTCCAGGATGACCTTTGAACTGAAGTCCTCCAGATCGCAGCCTTCTGAGTAGGTTGGATTACAGGTGTAAGCCACCAGCACCGATGTGTGTGTGAGCATGGATGGCAGTACTGGGACTCAAATTCAGGGATTTGCACTCTTGTTTGGCTTTTTTGCACAAGTCTGTGCCTCTACCAGTTGAGCCAGACCTGCACTTCTGACTTTTTGCTGGTTAACTGGAGATAAGAATCCCGTGGGTCTTGAAGGTCCAGGCAAGTTTAGAAACCTGATCCTGAGATCTCAGTCTCCTAAGTAGTTAGCATTATTCTTATTTCCAATTACCCACCAAAACCAGAAGTAGAGGTGTGGCTCAAACACATAGCCTTGAGCAGAAAAAGCCAAGCAAGAACCTGGATTTCAAGTCCCAGTATCAGCATGTGCACATATGTGCATGTGTACGCTTACACACATACAAATTTCTGTATCAATTTTACATCTAGTTTTTTATTGTATTTCCTTTTGTTCTAGACATTCTAGGAATTGAGCCTAGGTCCTCCCACATAGTAGACAAGTACTGTCACTGTTCTACACCCCCCAACCCCTTGCATTGTCTCATTAATCTAAGTTAGTGCCATCCGATTATGTATATAAAGATGCTTTTGTATGATTCTTCTAAATGGGATATCTTATTCCTACCCTAAAGTGTGGATTCATTCTAGGACAGTTTCCATGGACTGTAGTGATTATAGACTGTGTGGATCTTTTCACAATTTCAGTGAGAAAGGCTGGCACTTCACATTATGTTTATTGTAAACTCAAATAGACTTACTCATGATGAGAATTATCCTCTAGGGGGCCAGGAGTTAGGCCTAGTGGTAGAGTGCTTGCCTAATGTGCACGAAGACCTGGGTTCGATTCCTCGGTACCACATACATAGAAAAAAGCCGGAAGTGGTGCTGAGGCTCAAGTGGTAGAGCTCTAGCCTTGAGAAAGTCCAAGGACAGTGCTCAGGCCCTGAGCTCAAGCCCAGGACTGGCAAGAAAAAAAGAAAAGAAAAGAAAAAGAAATTATCCTCTAGTCATACTTTAGTAAGACTTTGATTTTTAATATTAGATTTTTTTTTTTTTTTTGGTCATGGGGCTTGAACTCTGGGCCTGGACCCTGTCCTTGAGCTCTTCAGCTCAAGGCTACTGCCCTAACCCTGGAGCCTCAGCCCTACTTTCCCTTTCCTAGTGGTTAATTGGAGATAAGAGTCTCACAGGCTGTGAGTTTGGCCTAGTGGTTAAAGTGCTTGCCTAGCATGCATGAAGACCCGGGTTTGATTCCTCGGAACCACATACATAGAAAAAAGCCGGAAGTGGTGCTGAGGCTCAAGTGGTAGAGCTCTAGCCTTGAGAAAGTCCAAGGACAGTGCTCAGGCCCTGAGCTCAAGCCCAGGACTGACAAAAAAAAAAAAGAGTCTCACAGACTTCAGTGCCTGGGCTGGTTTTGAATCACAATCCTCAGATCTCAGCCTCCTGAGTAGCTAGGATTACAAGCATGAATTACCACACTGGGCCTGGTTTTTTGGGGGTTTTTTTATTATTATTTTTGGGGGGGTCATGGGGCTTGAACTCTGGGCCTGGGCATTGTCCCTGAGCTCTTCAGCTCAAGGCTACCACTTACCCTTGAGCCAAGCCCTACTTCCCAATTTTTAGAGGTTAATTGGAGATAAGAGTCTCAAGTCCTGGGCTGGGAGTTTGGCCTAGTGGTTAAAGTGCTTGCCTAGCATGCATGAAGACCCGGGTTCGATTCCTCGGTACCACATACATAGAAAAAAGCCGGAAGTGGTGCTGAGGCTCAAGTGGTAGAGCTCTAGCCTTGAGAAAGTCCAAGGACAGTGCTCAGGCCCTGAGCTCAAGCCCAGGACTGGCAAAAAAAAAAAAGAGTCTCAAGTCCTTTTGTGTCCAGGCTGGCTTTGAACCTTGATCTTCAGATTTCAGTCTCCTGAGTAGCTAGGATTACAGGCATGAACCACCGCACCCATCTTTTCCCTGTTATGAAACTTCCTTTTATTTCTGAGATAATATTGGTCACAGTCAAATGCTTTTAATTCAATGAACAAATTTGATATTATGATATTTTACCTATTTTTTTTGTTTGTAACCTGAGTGGAATGCTATATTTACATTTACATTCCAGGTGAGCTCACATCTCTGGCTCTGCGGGCCAGTTTTTTTTAATTAAAGAATTTATTAACATTGATTTTTACATCATATTTCAAATGACAAGTTTAACAAACAAGTATTCAAGAAGGGAATCTCTATATACAATCACTGGGACTTAGTTTTTAGAACGTAATCCAAATTAGGCTATGTATGTCATAGAAACATATTAATTTATGAAATAAAACATTATGTCTATAGAGTCATAGGTTTTTATGTCTATATAGTTATGTTTATATTTCCATTACCATGTCGATAGTATTGGGTATGCAAATATTGAGTCCTTGCTCTTGTACTCTTTGTATTTAATAGACACATATTAAGGATACCATGCTTTACCTATTTTTTTTTTGCCAGTCCTGGGCTTGAGCTCAGGGCTTGAGCACTGTCCTTGGACTTTCTCAAGGCTAGAGCTCTACCACTTGAGCCTCAGCACCACTTCTGGTTTATGCTATGTATGTGGGGTACGGAGGAATCGAACCTGGGTCTTCGTGCATGCTAGGCAAGCACTCTACCACTAGGCCAAACTCCCAGCCCCATTTACCTATGTTTTTTATGTAAGTTTTCATAAGATTGATCTGAACATGTGTGTGTGCATGCACATGTGTACATGCATGCTATCTTGGACAATTTGGGCTCAATCACTACTTGAAACCTCTTCCCTACATGCAGGTGGGGAAGAAGATGACATGAGTACTGATAGCTCAGTCATAGGGTCAACAGCCCCATCTCCCACAGCCCTGAGGCAGGCAGTTGGGATCTTCTGCCTTTGCCCTAGTCTAGTCCTTGGTGTGGCCTCTGAATCAATGAAGTGGAAGAGCTTCCATGAGCAGCTTCTCCCAGGCTCCCAGCATCATTTACCATCTGAGATGTCCACAGCCTTGAGGAACTGTCCAGTGGCTGGTTACCAATGGACCCATGAGCAGGCTGGACCACCTAGCTGCATCCATTACCCCTGCTGATCCCCAGCCATGGTAGGCCTATATATTTCATACTGATTTTATCAGCATCCTGACATGAGATCCATCTCTCAAGGAACAACTCACGTTAATAAAGATTATGAGCCTGATATGTAAAACCAGATACTGGGTTCTTAATTTACAAAGAGAAAAGACTGGTATAAGAGCCAGAAAACTCCAAATCCACATCATTACTGATTTCTTTCATCTTGACTAGTCAAATTAGTGCTATGGAAAGCGAAACCACCATCCCAACCGCAATCTATTAACGTACAACAAAAGCCACTGCCATACAAACCAAAATACACACAACCCAGAGGATCACAAAATGCTTGCTCTATACAGAACTAAAAGAATAAAGATAGCAAAAGATTATTTTCAAGTACAGAATCAGAACCAGGGATGGTGGATTTAGCTGTGGGGCTACAGCAGCCCAAAGCCATCACCTGCCATCCAGATCTTTATATTCATTCTTCTGCTTATGAACCCCTCACCTCTTCTGCATCTTTGATCATATCATAATCATTCTACCAGCTTATGCTGGAAACCATACCTGAAAAATCAGATCTGCTGCCTTCACTTAACCCTTTCAACCCTTTAGTGAATTTACAAGGGAAATAGAGTCTCATTTCCTGCATGAACAAGGATCTGTTTTCGACTACCTCCTAATCTGCTGTTTCCTGAGACTTTTTAAAAATTCCAAGTGGATTTTATATCCAGGAACATGGATTATGGAGAGCCTCTCCTGGGAGGATTGAAAGAATAACCCCTAGCCATTAGATAAGATGCGTCAATTTTGTTGATAAAAACTCTGCTTGTCAAACTGTAGACAGACCCACGGACTTTAGTCTGCTTTCTCTCATTGTAACAAATACTGCGATAATTGACTCAGGAAGAGAAACATTAGTTGGGCTAGCAGTTTTGGAGATTCTAGCCCATGAGCAGGATATCATGGCTGGATTATGTAGCAGGGCAAAATAAGCACTCATTGTATGGCCGGGATGCAAGAAGAAAGGGAAAAGGCCTGGTATGATGGTATATACCTAAAATCCCCAGCACTTGAGAGGCCAAAGCAAAAGAATCTTGATTTTGAGGCCAGTCTGAGTTACATAGTAAGACCCTGTTTTAGGGGAGGGAAGGAAGGATAGAGGGATAGCTAAAGTTTCATTATCCCCTTCAAAGGAACACCCCCAGTTTGGTGCCAATGGCTTACAGCTATAATCCTAGCTACTCAGAAGGCTGAGATCTGAGGATCACAGTGAGAAACCAGCCCAGGTAGGAAAGGCCATGAGACTCCTATCTCCAATTAATCCCAGAAAAAGTCCAAATGGCACTGTGGTTCAAAGTGGTAGAGCACTAGCCTTGGAGCTCAGGGACAGTGCCCAGGCCCAGGGTTCAAACTCCAGAACTGGCAAAAAAAAAAGAAAGAAAAGAAAAGGAACACCCCCAATGAGCTGACGATTTCTCACTACATAATACCTCTTAAAGATTCCCAGATCCAAATTATGGTAGGAAGGGGGAAAATGCCTTCTTTATTTCTTTCAGAAAAACAAAGCTGTTAATGGTTAATTCCTTAAGAGAAGAATGAGCAGCCAAGGGCTGAGATCAGCTAACCATTTCCACCAGTCTCACAGTTCAGCACCAATTCTTACAAGGTGTAGGCATTTGTCTGCCTGCTGAGTATGAATTAAAAGACTTGTGCAGGGCCGGGAGTTTGGCCTAGTGGTAGAGTGCTTGCCTAGCATGCATGAAGACCTGGGTTCGATTCCTTAGTACCACATACATAGAAAAAAGCCAGAAGGGGTACTGTGGCACAAGTGGTAGAGCTCTAGCCTTGAGAAAACCCAAGGACTGTGCTCATACCCTGAGCCCACAGCCAGGACTGGCCAAAAAAAAAAAAAAAGACTTGTGAAATCTCTCTTTCCCTTGAATTTTTGTTTTAAGATGAAAAAAAGTTGTATTCAAAGTTACTAACCAAATTCAATGTCCCCAAATGAGAAACTGTACACAGAATTTCTAAGTTAATAGGCATAAACTGTCTAAATCTGAGGTATCATCAGCACTGGAGACAAATACAAATGAGTTGCTGTTGCACTGGCAACTCTGGGAAGAATCCCACCATCCCTCACACGGGGGAGGCAAAGGTTAGGGAGCCTAGACTCAAGGTTGCACAAGATGGGGGCTCCCAGATGGCATCCTCAGTCACCCACATGTCAACCTCACATTTAAGGGACTCTATCAGTATGTCCCCTCCACTGCCTCCTTGTGCTCCAGCTCCACATTATAGTTACTGAGTGTTTTAATTGTTTCATTTCAGAAATGGGTCAAGTTTAAGAGAGACTTTGGTAATTTCAAGACTCAGTGTATCCCCTGGGAAATGAAGATCAAAGACATTGAAAGTAAGTTCTCTTAGCTGATTTCTGCCAAGGACTTGGGTTGTCTACTGGCCTTTGGATTGGATTGTGTCCATGTTTCCTTAAGGAAGGAAAGAACTTCCTCAGCCAATTGGCCTGGAGACTAGAAGGAACAAGGTTTAAACTGGACTTCCTGGCTGTCTAGTTGTGGGTGCTGAGTCAGGTCTATGGACCCTCACACAATCCCGGGTTTATTCATCCACTAAAAGGCAATGGAGGTCAGGATGTCACAATATGAACCTAAAACACACAAGAAGCACTCAGAGGAGTCAGTGCTCTTCATCTTAGATCTACATCTTTTCCCGCTTACAGGTCACTTTGGTTCTTCCGTGGCATCTTATTTCATCTTCCTCCGGTGGATGTATGGAGTCAACCTTGTCCTTTTTGGTTTAATATTTGGTCTAGTGATAATTCCAGAGGTAAAAACAACAACAGCAACAGAACTTGCTATTCTTATCTTCACAGGGGGGGAAAATCTATACTAAATGAATGTATAAATTTAAGCCAGTTCTGACTTTCTGTATAAGCAAGGATGTGAATAAGAGCAGGTGTATGAGAATACTCAGGCAGAGCAAGAAATGCTATTTTGTCCAGCAATGGGGAATCTGTTGAGTATGTTGACGGTACATATATAGATGGTTGGATATTTTGAAGTCATTTTATTTTGTTGTGTGTTAAGGCTTACCATGGCCATTGTCTTCACTTATATTTTTCAAGTACTTTGTTTTGCTAAGATCACTAAAAATAATTTGGTGGGGGAGTGTGGGGGAGACAGGATCTTTCTATGTAGCTCAGGCTGGTGCCAAACTCAGTGATTACCCTCAATGTTGGCACTCTTTTTTATTTAAAATTCTCCATTCACATAATTGCCCAGATAGTTCAGTACAAAATAAAGGAACCAAAATGCTTATGTTTCTGAGGTAAGAAAGAAATTTTTCTACCTTTCATCATACCTTTTTGTGGTTAATTGGAAATAAGAGTCTCTCAGGTTTTCCTTTGTGAGCTGGCTTCAAACTATGACTGTCAAATCTCAGCTTCCTGAGTAGCTAGGATTACAGGTGTGAGCATTGGGGCCTGGTAATGATATGTAATTTTTCTTTCTTTTTTTTTTTTTTGGCCAGTCTTGGGCTTGGGCTCAGGGACTTTCTCAAGGCTAGAGCTCTACCACTTGAGCCTCAGCACCACTTCTGGCTTTTTTCTATGTATGTGGTACTGAGGAATAGAACCTGGGTATTCATGCATGCTAGGCAAGCACTCTACCACTAGGCCAAACTCCCGGCCAATATGTAATTTTTAAATGCTCTTCTCTATACTTTGTACAATGAGTATTACGTTTTTTAAATGAGGAAAATGTTTAATATTATTTTTTGCCTGGGGTTTGAACTCAGGGCCTGAACACTGTCCTTGAGCTTTCTCAAGGCTAGCACTATATCATTTGAGCCACAGCACCACTTCTGGCTTTTTCTATGTATCTGGTACTGAGGAATCAAACCCAGGTCTTCGTGCATGCCAGGCAAGCACTCTCCCACTAGGCCAAACTCCCAACCAATTAATATTATTAAAAGAGGAAAACAGTTATCCCCTGCTCTGGGAGGAAATGTCCAATCCAGTCTCTACCTGTCTCATTTGTTCTTATGTCCCTCTGTCTGTTGCCAGGTTCTGATGGGCATGCCCTATGGAAGTATCCCCCGGAAGACTGTGCCTCGGGCTGAGGAAGCAAAGGCCATGGACTTCTCTGTCCTTTGGGATTTTGAGGTATCAACAACACACCAACAAACTTCCATTGTGTGCTTGGAAAGCCAAAGGTTGCATAGAGAAGCCTGCGAGGATCCATTTAGTTATTGGGAAAACTGGTGCTTTCATCAAGTAGGATCAAATAGATAAAATGATTTTCCTATAGCTCTGCTTTGACCAAGCCCTCATTCTATCCAGAGAGATGCAGGAATTTTCTCCCTCATCTCCTTGTCTATATGTGGCCCTTAAGATCCCAGATTGCATCTTTCCATCTGCTCCCAAAGAGAACTATCTAAATGGGACTCTGACCCTGTCACTTTCCTACCTCAGATAGTCATTGCCTCCCACTCCCAAATGGAAGGAGTTGCCAGTGTTCTCTCACTGCCTGCTGTAGCTCCCTCCTCTCTAGTCCTGTGTTTGTCATGGGGGGCGGGGAGGGGGGGGGAGGGCATGGGTGTGGGTACTGGCACTTGAACTCTGGGCCTGTCCCTGAGCTTTTCTGCTCAAGGTTGGCACTCTACCATTTGAGCCACAGCTCCACTTCTGGCTCTTTGGGTGGCTAATTGGAGATAAGAGTCTCATAGACTTTCCTGCCCAGGTTGGCTTTGAACCACGTTCCTTAAATCTCAGCCTCCCCTGAGGAGTTAGGATTACAGACATGGTGTTCAGACCTCAGGATGAGAGAAATAACTGGGAACTTTACAGACACGTATGGTCACACACATGCACACAACCTTGACCCCCTAATTTCATCATGAAGCTCACAGCACTCTCCCCTCTCTCATGTATCTCCAAGCATTCTTCATGTTAGGGATGTGTGAAGAAAGGGAGGGGTAAACCCTGGAGTCACTGGGGAACTAAGAGGAAGAACATGAACAACTAGAACTCTGCCTTTGTCCCTTTAGACTCGGTTCAAACTCTGAGACCCAAATCTCTGGTAGAATGGAAGGGTCTGCTGACTGTCAGTTCTGAACTTCCAAACCCTGAGCATTTGCATTGCTGTCCTACAGGGCTACATCAAGTATTCCGCCCTCTTTTATGGCTACTACAACAACCAGAGAACTATTGGGTGGCTGAGGTACAGGCTTCCCATGGCTTACTTTATGGTGGGAGTCAGCGTATTCGGTTACAGCTTGATGATTGTCATTAGATCGTAAGTATGACTGTCTCCTAAACTGATTTTGACTTTTCATCACAGAAACAGTCTTTCACTAGGTCCTACTGTGGCTACTTCCTTTCTAATGGTGCCCTTAAAAAGAAACCATGGAAACAGATACACAAAGCAAATGCAGATGATCATGTGTGAGTATAAAAGCTATAATCCAGGGCCGGGAGTTTGGCCTAGTGGTAGAGTGCTTGCCTAGCATGCACGAAGACCCGGGTTCGATTCCGCGGTACCACATACATAGAAGAAAATCCAGAAGTGGTACTGAGGCTCAAGTGGTAGATCTCTAGCCTTAAGAAAGCCCAAGGACAGTGCTCAGGCCCTGAGCTCAAGCCCAGGAATGGCAAAAAAAAAAAAAAAAGCTATAAGCCAGGAAATATGGAAAGTTCTAAAAAATGATATACAAACACCTTTACATGAGGTTGAGAATTGTCAGCAATGCTGAAAGTCTGAAATGCAGGATTTTATACAAAGGAAGAACAGGTTCAAAGGACTTGAGATAGCAAATAGTCTTGTATGTCCCCAAACTTCCAGAAGTCCAGAATGGCTCAAGGGTATCTGGTAAAGTGAGGCTGGAGGGTTTTCAAGGCTTATTTCTGCTTTTCTCTAGAACTTGGATTCTAAGTTAGAACTAAGCCTAGCACTTATGAAGATAAAACAATGACTTTATGCTAAATAAATACATCTGAGATGGATCACTACAACCTCTCTATCCCAACATCTGCCTGTCACTGTGGTCAGAAATGACCTCGGAATAGGACTGTGCCTCTTCATTAATACTCCCTTAGGGAAATATTGGCCATGCTCATGAATTACCTTCAGCAGAGCTAGGGGATTCCATCTGCCATTGCTAAGAGCTGTGGAGTTAGAATCACAATCCTCTGTAGAAAACTGACCACAAGGGCTCAATTGCCCCTCAGAAGAACCACAAGGGTCCGCTAATCCCAGGGAAGCACAGGCAGCTGTGTCTCCTGAGCATTCTCAAAGCCTGGTTAGAACCCATGAAATGGCTCCTGTGTCCTCTCATGGAGCAGGTACTGCTCCTCATTAGACCCTAGCCAGCACTCGCCGGTGAGCATGAGATGATATCTAGCCACTTAGCACTATTAAACAAAAGAGAAAGAACAAGAAGGCTTGCTTTTATTTCTTGGCCCTCATGTTATTTGTTTTTTCTGCCTGCTTTGATCTTTCATAAGCAGAGGGATAGAGGATGTTTTTGATGATAGACTGAAAAAGCTGAAGTCGTACAAAATAGCAAAAACAAAAGACCAAAAGTATAAAGACATGAGAAAGGAACACAAAATCCCCTAGAGTATCAACAAAGGCCCTTCTTGGAATGCCATGGTGCCCACAGCTACACTGGGATAAACTCCTAGGAGCATGGAGAGGTAGGATAAAACAGGTGGGTGACAAGGAAAGCCCAAGGTTCTTCAAGCCAAGCTTGCTTTAGAAAAGGATGTGTTACCTGATGGCCTTATCAACCTCTCCAGGGGTCACTATATATCAGAGAGAAATAGACGTATCATCCAAGAAAACAGATGGCTTAAGAGGGGGGTCCTCTTAAAGAACTCGCAAGTGTATTTGCAGTGCACACAAGCCACAGGAAACCAAGTACAAGGGCAGAGGACATGGTCACGGGTCCTGGAGCCCATGGGCTTCTTGTGGTCCAGTGGAGGCCATGTATGTTTTTCAGGGGACTCTGAATGTGGTGGGGGGAGTGGGAAGTTTTCAAGCCAATATCAGAGCTGCCCAAAGCGCAGGCCAAGTTTAATGTTGCAGAAGCAAGGTAGGTTTGCTGATGGGGCTTCGTTATTCTCCAGGATGGCCAGCAATACCCAGGGGAGCACAGGTGAGGGCGAGAATGATAACTTCACCTTCAGCTTCAAGATGTTCACCAGCTGGGACTACCTGATTGGGAATTCAGAGACAGCCGACAACAAATATGCCTCCATCACTACCAGCTTCAAGGTAGGCATCCCAGGGGAGCTCCTGCTCCCCTAAGGGACAGAGGGACTCTGGGTCCCTCTAGTGTCTAGGAAATTTCTCCCAGCAAA
Organism: Megascapheus bottae; assembly: GCF_031878675.1. NCBI lineage: Eukaryota > Metazoa > Chordata > Mammalia > Rodentia > Geomyidae > Megascapheus > Megascapheus bottae. Next base: position 27,170,369 of record NC_143526.1, on the reverse strand, counting down.
GACATAGGAAATGGGATCTACAAATAATCTGTGGAAAGAGTTTTACCCGTCACACAAGTTCAGCTCTCCAGCCTTCCAGAAAGACTGCTCATGGCAAGTACCCACTATCTATTTCTTACATTGCTAAAACTCCTGGCTACTAAGATCTGGAATTGTCTATTTCCTCACAAAATTGCTTTCTGTGGAGGAAATGAAGGGGCTCACTTGGAACATTTGTCAACTTTTTTTCTGTGGTAAATTACCTAAGGGGTGGCTCAAGTGGTAGGGAGCTAGTCTTAACCGAGGCATTGGTGGCTCACACCTGTAATCCTAGCTACTCAGGAGGCTGAGATCTGAGGATCACCATTCAGAGTCAGTACTGTGAAAGGCAAGTCTGTGAGACTCTATCTCCAATTAACTACCAGAAAACCAGAAGTAGAGCTTTGGCTCAAAGTGATAGAACACTAGCTTTGAGTAGAAGAACCTAGGCCCTGGATTCAAGCTGAAGGACCAGCACACATACAATAACAATAACAATTACTTTCTTAAAGAAAATAACTCTTCACTGGGCACAGGGCATTCCATCACCCCTCTGTTATTTATTTCTGGAAATACAAGGAAGTAGTATTTTCAGAGAGCCAACAAGCATGGCTCTTGTTGCTTCTTAGGCTGACATTAGTCATATCTCCTTTGCACATACTAAGGAATCAATAGTGGATGAACAGGAGAGTAACAAAGAAGAAAATGTCCATCTCACAAGATTCCTTCGTGTCCTGGCCAACTTTCTCATCATCTGCTGCTTGTGTGGAAGTGGATACCTCATTTACTTTGTGGTAAAGCGATCCCAGGAATTCTCCAAAATGCAGAATGTCAGCTGGTATGAAAGGAATGAGGTAAGAAGGACATCACTGGTGGAAGGAAAAGCTAGAATCACTGGTTCTCGTGCCATTCGGTAGAATTCCTGAAAGTCTGTTTTATAAGATGTGTTGCAAAAAGTAAAATCATATCACTTTCAAGTAGCATGAGCATTTTAAACTGAGAATCATCTGTTATTAGAATTTGGGAGCTGAGATTTATGAACTCCATAAAACTAGAATATAGGCAACGTGTCAATTAGCTAGGTACCCAGCTGTCCTAATACCAATTATTAAAGAAGATGATTCTTCAGCCTAGCTACTCAGAAGGCTGAGATGTGAAGATCAAGAATTGAAGCCAGTCAGGCATGGGACTCTTATCTCCAGTTAACTACCAAAAAGCCAGAAGTAGAGGTGTGGCTCAAGTGGTAGGGTGACTGTCTTGAGAGAATAAGCTAGGTGAGACCTCAAGGCCCTGAGTTCAAGCCCCAGTACACACACACACACACACACACACACACACACACACACACACACACGTGCGCGCACGCATTCTAACTCAAATGTCAAAGTCTTAACCCCATTCCTAACTTCTACTGTTGGTTCCCTTCTATGACCCAAGTTTCCTATCTTCGGTGCTCTTGAGTTAAGGTTTACCAAGGTGATTGCTGCCTAACTCACAACTTTTATAGAACACCAAGCACTACCTCATACATTAACTCACTTGTTCCTCAAGGGAAGTTTGCTTTTCAACTCAATATTAATCACAACAATCAGAAAAGCAGCCAGTACCCCCTGGAATTACGATGTGTGGGCACGGGCTGACTGTTCAGGCTATGTTGATGGCTAAGCCAGGGCCACACAGAGAGATGGAGCAGCCCAAGGGCACTTTGGGAATCAGAGAAGCGGGTCTCGGGGAGACAGATGGCCGTGGGGTATAGGAATGGGGGGCCACATGAGGTAAGCTTGATAATGCAAATAACCCAGGCTTTCTGGGATTGCTCAGGTGGAGATTGTGATGTCCCTGCTTGGAATGTTTTGCCCTCCTCTGTTCGAAACCATCGCTGCCCTGGAGAATTACCATCCACGCATTGGGCTGAAGTGGCAGCTGGGGCGTATCTTCGCCCTCTTCCTGGGAAACCTATATACGTTTCTCTTGGCCCTGATGGATGACGTCCACCTCAAGGTAAAAACCATAAGCACCACCAAGGCCTACTACCCACTGTATTTTCTTTTGAAATACAATACTTTTCACCCATGCATAACTTCTACTAATGAAATGAATGTTAGACGTTCAGGAAAGAAAAATGAAGAAGAAACCACCAATGACCCAGTGACTGCAGATTCTTTCTTGATTTTTTTTCCTTAGGTTATATGTTTTCGAGGGTTTTTCATGTTATTTGGTAATATTTTATTTGTATCCCTTTCTATATTGTGATTTAAGCAATATCCTAGAAAGGTGATATGCCATGGTTGACTTTGTGGCCCATCGAGGCTCCATAATGTTGCAGAGCACTCACTGTTTGAGCACTCACAGTGAGCACTCACTGTTTCAAATACCTTCACGCTCTGGGGTGGGAGACAGACTCACTCAATACAGCAGGAGATGGATGTGCTGTGTTGAGAACAAGTCCAGAGCAATAGGGAAATGCAAGAAGGTGGTCTAGACTCCAGCTTGGGGAATCTTAACAGAAGTTAGAAAAGCAAGAGGGAACCAGTGGTACCACAGGGGTGTTGAGGATGGCTGGAGAATGGAGTGGAGGGAAAGAAGTGAGAAATTAGACTGGAGAGAGGAGGGCCAGATGATAAGTATTCCCCAGTCCTCCATCCCAACTATTGCCCTGCAGGAACTTTTTCCTGAGATTAACAGGAAACTAAAGATTGGAAAGTTCTAAGTGTGGGATTGATCGACTGTGGCCTTTTTCCTCATTCTGTTCCTTCCTTTCTATCCCAAGAGTCTGTCCCACCCTCCACACATTATCTCCAAGGGGCAAAGTTTTATCCCCCCCCCCCCTCTCTCTCTCTCTCTCTCTCTCTCTCTCTCTCTCTCTCTCTCTCTCTCTCTCTCTCTCTCTCTCTCTCTCTCTCATTTCTTTCTATAACTACTTAACTGATCCTTCCTGAAGTTTGTGGCCAAATATCACTGCCTCCAGGAAGTCTTCAACCTCCAGAGAAAATCCCCCACAGCTCATATGACTGTTCCATAATTGTCTGTTCATTTCTGTTGTTTATGAGATTGTGAACTTCCCGAGAGAAGCTTCATCTCTCTTTATTACTCCTGGGTCACCACTATCTGATATGCCCAAAGTAGAGCTGGAATAAATTATTTTCAAAAAAGAATGAATGACTGGTTGGATGAGTGGGTAGATGGATGGATGGGCAGGTGGATGAATTGGTGTGGGGGTGAACAGACAGATGGGTAGGTAGTTAGATGGATGGGTGGGTAAATAGATGGATGGGTGAGTGGGTGGATGGATGGATAGATGGATGGATGGGTAGGTGGATGCTTAGTTAGAGAAGATGTTGAGCTAACAGTGAAGAACCAAAGACTTTACAGCATTTCTGAAATGACTCTGTCCAGGAGGCAGAGTCCAGATGGCAGAATTATAGCACTGACTAATGTAATTGCTCCTGTGGAAAGAGTTGAACTGTTACTGGCTCCTTCCAACCCAACATCTCCATCTTCTGTTCTAGCTGTCTAAGGAAGAGACAATAAAGAACATCACTCACTGGACCCTGTTTAACTATTACAATTCCTCAGGTTGGAATGACAGTGTCCCCCGGCCAGCCTTGCACCCTGCAGATGTGCCCCGGGGTTCTTGCTGGGAGACAGCAGTGGGCATTGTGAGTACAAAGGTGACCCCTTGCTTTTAGTCTTGATTCTTTGTTTTCCTTCCTTGGTATTCCCACGTATGCAAAAACCCTAAGCTCTCATCAACCATCTTTTCTTTTCTTTTCTTTTTTTTTTTTTGTTAGAACAACTCAGCAAAATAAAATTCCGGTTTATTGTTGGACAACATTGTTTCATACATGCATCAAACAGACCAAAAAAAAATAATAAACAGCAACTTCATAGACAAAAGGAAAAAAAAGAAACCTTTTTATCTTTGGCCTTTTTAACCATCTCATACAAACCAACTACTTTATAGTACAGCTAAGTACATACACAAAAAAAGTTACTGGAATGCTCGGAATAAGATTGGTTTTTTTTGCTTTTTTTACAAGGTTTTTTTTCTCCTTTGAGATTATAATGAACATGGTCACACCACAAGTAGTCAGAAGTAGGACAGAATGCTCTGAAGGCTGGTTTGGTCATCCGAGATCATTAAAAATGGCTGACCCCTAACAATATGTACAAAAATATAAAATGTAAATAAAAAATACAAAAAAATTTTCCTTTTTAAAGTACTTTTAAGAAAAAAAAATAAGCACTTCTTAATCATTTTGGAAACTATAAAATAAGGGGAATCCTGTGCTCCCTAAGAACTCCAAATCTATTTCTACCATAAAAAAAAAAAAAAAAAAAAAAAACAGTCCTGGGCTTGAGCTCAGGGCCTGAGCACTGTCCTGGGGCATTCTCAAGGCTAGAGCTCTACCACTTGAGCCACAGCACCACTTCCAGCTTTTTCTATGTATGTGGTACTGAGGAATAAAATCCAGGTCTTCATGCTTGCTAGGCAAGCACTCTACCACTAGGCTAAACTCCCAGCTCCCTATTTCTATCTTAAATATTATAATGAGAAGCTACGGGTATGACTCAAGTGGTAGAGTGCCTGCCTAAGCAGGAGGCCATAAGTTCAAATTGCAGTACAGGAAAAAAAAAGTCATAAGGTATGGATCTTTCCAGATCTGTCTACCAATCTATAGCAGATAAAAGAGCCTGCTATATTTCCCAGGGATAGATGGCCACATGACGTCTTAGCAGGGAAAACTGACATTTCAGAGCAGATTGTTAACCTGGAGATCTGAGTAATGACAACAACCATGCACTGGGAATTACCAACATACCAGGCAATTTGCATACATAATCACCAGGCTTCTCATTAACCTTACAGGGGTGATATCATTATCAATTTAAAGATGTTTCCAGGGGCCGGGAGTTTGGCCTAGTGATTAAAGTGCTTGCCTAGCATGCACGAAGACCCGGGTTCGATTCCTCGGTACCACATACATAGAAAAAAGCTGGAAGTGGTGCTGAGGCTCAAGTGGTAGAGCTCTAGCCTTGAGAAAGTCCAAGGACAGTGCTCAGGCCCTGAGCTCAAGCCCAGGACTGGCAAAAAAAAAAAAAAAAAAAAAAAGATGTTTCCAGAAGCTAGACATGGTGACTCAAGCCTATAAGCCCAGCTACCTGGCCAGGAGTTTGGCCTAGTGGTAGAGTACTTACCTGGCACGCACAAAGCCCTAGGTTCAATTCCTTGGTACCACATACATAGAAAAACTGGAAGTGGTGCTGTGGCTTAAGTGGTAGAACTTTAGCCTTTTTTTCTATAAAAACCCAGAAGTGGTGCTGTGGCTCAAGGGGTAGAGCTCTAGCCTTGAGAAAGCCCAAGGACAGTGACCAGTCTCTGAATTGAAGCCCAGGACTGGCAAATACTAATAATATTAATGATAATAATAATAATAATAATAATAATAATAGAGAAAAAACTCAGCTACTTGAGAAGTAGATCTCCATGATCTGGAGATCATGACTCAAAGCTAGACTCATCATAAAAGTTCAAGAGACTCCATTTCAACCATGGGCTAGGTGTCATAACAGTGAGGAAGCACAAGTATACCAGGCTAGCCCAGGCATAAGATTTTGGAGGTATGGCTCACAAGTGGCAGAGCTGAAGCCTCACAACTGAGAGTCCCTGAGTTCAAATTCAAGTATCACCAAAAAAAAAAAAGGTTGCTCCAATGTTCCAAGATTATTCCAAAGTAATGTAATTAATAATTTGTAGAACCGTGCCTTAAATTAAGCATCTTCCAGAGCCAGAGACCCTTTCTCATGTCACCACTTTTTTTTTTTTTGCCAGTCCTGAGGCTTGAACTCAGGGCCTGGACACTGTCCTTGTGCTAGCACTCTACCATTAGATTCACAGCACCACTTCCAGTTTTTTTCTATGAAGGTGGTTTGGAATCAAACCCAGGGCTTTGTGCATGCTAGGCAAGCGCTGGTGGCTCACACCTGATATCCTAGCTACTCAGGATGCTGAGATCCAAGGATCTTGGTCTGAAGTCAGCATAGGCAGGAAAGTCTGTGAGACTCTTACCTCCAATTAACTACCAAAAAAGGAAAACCGGGAAGTGGCTCTGTGCCCCAAAGTGGCAGAATACTAGCCTTGAACACAAAAGACAATGCCCAGATTTTGAGTTCAAGCCCCAGGACTGAAACAAAACAAGAGGGGGGGTAGGGAGAACTAGAAGGTCCTAGAAATGAGTTCAGGTGAGAGTTTGTGTGTCTGTAGTCAGTAGGGGAAATAGGCAAGGTAAAACCCTGACCACGCCCACTATCTGTGTTTCTTCTTGCAGGAGTTCATGAGGCTGACAGTGTCTGACATGCTGGTAACTTACATCACCATCTTGGTGGGGGACTTTCTCCGGGCTTGTTTTGTCCGATTCATGAATCACTGCTGGTGCTGGGACCTGGAGGCCGGTTTTGTAGGTTACCTGTTCATATACATTCCGCAGTAAAGGTGTTCTAACTATCTTCTTTGAGGATTACTAGGAAATACATTTTTGTGCATCTCATTTCTTTGGATTCTTAATGCGAATCTCTGTTCTGTGATATAGGCAAGTATTTCTTTATGTCCTTTATTTCAGGGCCCTCGTTGCTTTCATTGAAGCAATTCTGTTTTTTTCCCCCTTGTGACCTTATGGGGGCCATGGTGGCATCAGCCTTGGGAAAAAGGCAGATCACACACCTCATATCTGAGAAGATACTTGATGGGAAAATGCCTGAGTAACATTACCCCTCATCAGGGAAGCTGAAATCCTAGGATGGATATGAAGGTCCTACCAAGTCCTGAAACATGCCAGGATTCTTGTTTTTCTACCCAGAATGCACCTCTTGCTTATCTAGGTAGCAAACTGCTCATCCCAAACATGTGTCATCAATGCCAAGATGGTATACAATGACCTTCTATGATCTGCCAGATCTCTGGCCCACTCATTTGTCCTATGCATGTCACCTCATTGGTGACTCATCAGTCACTGGTGTTGGGGGTGAAGGGAGCCTCCCTTCATTGGGTTTCTGGTGACAGGCTCCCTATCTTGGTTCCCTTTGTAGCCCTCATCTTGGACCACACTAGAGTACCTGGCAGGTAAGACCCTCAGTAAAGGTTTCTGTCATCCATTTTTCTTTTAGTACCACTGCAGTTTTAAATAATCCTATTCAACTCCAGCCATAGAAGACTTCAGAACCATGTCTGAGAATATAGGCAAAAGAATCTGGTGCACAGAAAGGATGACATCTTTGATATACTAACATCATACTCATTTATAATTTCGGCAAGATTCCAAAGTTATTCTCAAGTTTATTTTTTAAATAAGCATCTGGAATTATATCTAAGAAAAAAATTTTAGAAGATACAATTGGACTATACTTCCTATTTTATGTCTTTATTTTGTCTTTGTTTTCCCAGTCCTGGGGCTTGAACTCAGGGCCTGGGCACTGTCCTTGGGCTTTCTCAAGGCTAATATTTTACCACTTCTGGCTTTTTCTATATATGTGGTACTGAGGAATCAAACTCACAGACCAGGAGCATGGCCTAATGGTAGAGTGCCTGCCTAGCATGCACAAAGCCCCAGGACTGGCAAAAATAACAAAACAAAAACCCATATTTTAAAGATGTAAAAACTAGAGCCAGGTGCAGTGGCTCACACCTGTAATCCTAGCTACTCAAGAGGCTGAGATCTGAGGAATGCGGTTCAAAGCCAGTCCAGGCACTAAAAGACCTTAAGACTCTTATCTCCGATTAACCACCAGAAAACAGGAAGTAGACCTGTGGCTCAAGTAGCAGGGTGGTAGGCTTGAGCTGAAGAGCTCAGGGACAGAGCTCCAGGCCTAGAGTTCAAGCCCCATGACCAACAAAAAAAAAATCTAAACTCCCAGCCTTTACCCAACAGGCACTTGCATTATGCAGCTCTCCTACTTTGATCTAGGTTTTTCTGGCCTCCTTTTCTCTCTTCCCTAAACTTGCATTCCTCCTTTTCTTTTCTTTTCTTTTCTTTTTTTTTTTTGCCAGTCCTAGGCCTGAGCACTGTCCTTGGACTTTCCTCAAGGCTACAGCTCTACTACTTGAGCCACAGCACCACTTCCAGCTTTTTCTGTGTATGTGGTACTGAGGAATCGAATCCTGGTCTTCATGCATGCTAGGCAAGCACTCTACCACTAGGCCAAACTTCCAGCCCATCCTCCTTTCCTCCTTTTCTTATTCTTCATTATTTTTATCACCCTTTCATCTGCACTTCTAGAAGACAAATTGAGAAGCAGATATGTAAATAAATATGTTTCAAGGATCCTCAGCTTTATGTTGTTGCAAATATTTAACAATCATCAAATATGAAAATTAGTCAGGATGGAAATGTGAATCAGTCTTTTTGTTTGTTTGGTTTGGTTTATATCTGCACACTGGTTGTTCCTGGGGCTTTAACTTCAGATCTGGTCATTGTCCCTTAGGCTTTTCACTCAGGGCTAACACTCTACCACTTGAGCCATACCTGCACTTCTGAATTTTTACTGGTTAGAAATACAGGTCTCATGGACTTTCCTGCTCTGGTTGACTTTGAGTCACAATCCTCAGATCTTAGCTTCTGTGCAGCTAGGATCACAGGCATAAGCCACTGGCACTTGGCTTTGATCTTCCTTTCTGCAAACTACTCTCCTACTGGAGAAAGAAAGGAGAAAAGACAGGTAGAAGAATAATTTGTTTTTTGTTTGTTATAAAGGTGTCTTTCCATTTGATTCTTCAATTAATTATTTGTATTTATTATTTATTAGATTTACTATTAGATTATAATTTCAAGGTAAATTTCTGATTCAATCATGTGCAAAATATTCCTTTAGGTGCCAAGAGTATGGCCTAGTGGTAGAGTGCTTGCCTAGCATGCACAAAGCCCTGGGTTTAATTCCTCTGTACCATATACACAGAAAAAGCCAGAAATGGTGCTGTGGCTCAAGTGGTAGAACTCTAGCCTTGAGAAAGTCCAAGGACAGTGCTCAGGCCGTGAGCTCAAGCCCCAGGAATGGCAAAAACAAAACGAAACAAAATATTCCTAAGCTCCTCCCAGGAATATAGGGCCAGCCTGTAGGCTGTTTTTTGTTTTTTTTTTTTTTTTGCCAGTCTGGGGCTTGAGCTGAGGGCCTGAGCACTGTCCTTGGGCTTTCTCAAGGCTAGAGCTCTACCACAGGAGCCCCAGCACCACTTCCGGCTTTTTTTTCTATGTATGTGGTACGTAGGAATCAAACCCAGGTATTTGTGCATGCTAGGCAAGCACTCTACCACTAGGCCAAATTCCCAGCCTATTAACAGTTTTTATTGGAGAAAAATTTTAGCTTTAAGAATCTCAAAAACTTTTCTTTAAAAATAAAAAACCTGCCGAAAGAGGTGACTCACACCTGTAATCCTAGCTACTCAGGAGGCTGAGATCTGAGGATCAAAATTCAAAGCCAGCCCAGGCACAAAAAGACCTGAGATTCTTATCTCTAATTAACCTCTAGAAAATGGGAAGTGGGGCTTGACTCCAGGGTAAGGCAGTAGCCTTGAGCTGAAGAGCTCAGGGACAACACCCAGGCCCAGGAGTAGGGTGGTAGCCTTGAGCTGAAGAGCTCAGGAACAGTGCCCAGGGCCAAGTTCAAGCCCCATGACCACTACCACCACCACCCCCCACACACACACAGTAAAAAACAGCTGGGCGCAGTGGCTCATGCCTGTAATCCTAGCTATCGGGAAGCTGAAATCTGAGGGTCGTGGTTCAAAGCCAGCCTGGGCACTAAAGTCTGTAAGACTCTTAACTCCAATTAACCACCAGAAAAAAAAAAAAAACAGAAATGGCACTGTGGCTCAAGGGATAGGATGGTAGCCTTGAGCTAAGGAGCTCAGGGATAGTGCCCAGGCCCAGAGTTCAAGCCCTACAACTGACCAGAAAAAAAAAACAACCAAACCTTACTGAGCTCACATATAATCCTAACTACTCAGGATGCTGAGCTCTAAGAATTATGGTTCAAAGCCAGCCCAACCAGGAAGGTCCACAAGACTTTTGTCTCCAATAAACGAAAATAATAATAATAATAATAAAGCTAGAAATGAAGTTGTGGCTCAAGTGGTAAAGTGTTAGCCTTGAGGAAAAAAAAGCTGAAGGACAGTGTCCACACCCTGAGTTCAAGTCCTAAAATCAGCACAAACAAACAGAAACCTGACAAAGAAACATCAGATTGGGGCAACACAGCAGCCTCTTAGCATTGGTGCCAATTAGCTGGCTGACAACACTTAACTCTCTCTCTCCCCCCCTCCCCCTCTCATTCCTGCAGCCTTCGTATGCTGAATTTGATATTAGTGGAAATGTGCTGGGTCTGATCTTCAATCAAGGAATGATCTGGTGAGTTATCCAGTTTATTTATAGATCACTGAATTTGAGGATTCATAATTTTTTTAGAGGCTAGCATCATGGGTTTGGATAAGACACCTTAGCCTCTGAAAGAGGGATCTTTCGTATGAAAAATAAAAGGCAAGGCTAGTTGAGAACCCCAGCAGTTTCTGACTCATCCCTGTCCTACTTGAAAGTAACCTAGACAGAGAAGAGAGAGAAGAAAGTGGGGAGGGGGCGAAGAAGGAGGAAAGAGAAAAGGGAAGGGAAGAGAAAGAAAAGAGGCAAAGGAGGAAGAAGGAGGCAGCTAAATGAACTAGGAACTTCCTCCTTCAGAAAGAAAGACGAGGCTGCCTCACTTGAGCCGAAGGCACCTGGGATATTAGGGAAAGCCTGACAGCCGCTATCCCACGGTTAGCACCTGTTGTAGAAACCCTGTAAAATCTTGACCAGTGCCCAAGCCAGAAAGGCTGAGTGTGTCATGCTCCTGAGGACAGGATGGCTGTGGCTGCGTGACAAATGTCCTCACTAAATGTCCCTACCCCTGAGACCCACAGAAAAGCAGCTTGGTCTCGTGCTCTGAAATCCATCCATCCATTTCCTCCTATCAGCACTCCCTCACCTTGCTTGCTACCAGGCCAACCAGGTGTCTCGTTTCTGCCCTTCAAGGATGGGCTCCTTCTACGCTCCAGGACTGTTGGGCATTAATGTCCTCCGCCTGCTGACCTCCATGTACTTCCAGTGTTGGGCGGTGATGAGCAGCAATGTCCCCCACGAACGTGTGTTCAAAGCCTCCCGGTCCAACAACTTCTACATGGGCCTGCTGCTGCTCGTGCTCTTCCTCAGCCTTCTGCCGGTGGCCTACACCATCATGTCCCTCCCGCCCTCCTTTGACTGCGGCCCGTTCAGGTACAGAACCTCCAGTGCCTGGGGACAGGTCCTCTCGAGGCAGTCTGCCCACAGGGCCTTGCTCAGACTTCCAGTTCATGTCAGCTTGTAAGAGGTCATAGAACTTCGAGTAAATAAATCGTCCGTGTCATTCAGTAGAGTTTTCTGCAAGAATGGAAATGCTCTATGCTACCCGATATGGGACGTTTTCATTTTATCAGTCTCAGGGGAACTTTTTCTATGCCAGGAAGCCCCAGGTTTTTCTTATATCACCTGAAATAGTCTCTTATTAGAGTGTATGAGAAAGCTGGGTGTGGTGGCTCACACCTGTAGTCCCAGTTATTTGAGAAGCTCAAGTAGGAGGATCGATTGAGCCCAAGAGTCTAGAGCTAGCTGGAGCAACATGGCTAAACCTTAAAAGAATAAAGAAGATGGGCACTGGAGGCTCATGCCAATAATCCTAGCCACTCAGACGACTGAGATCCAGCCTGGGCAGGAAAGTCTATAGGACTGTTATCTCCAAAAAACTACTAAGAAAGGCAGGAATGGGTGCTGTGACTCAAGTGGTACAGTGCCAGCCTTGACCCAAAGAAGCTCAGAGATAGCACCCAGGCCCTAGTTTAAGTCCCAGGACACACACACACACACACACACACACACACACACACACACACACACACAATGTGAGACAAAAAAAAAAAAACAACCCCATACATTTTCTTGTGTGGAGGAATCAGAGAAGACCATTGTAAGTTGAGAGGTTATAAAGTAGGTGCCAAGGACAGAAAGCTGTGAGCTAGGGTCCAGACTCAGCTGTACAGGCTCACCAAAGTGGCAGACCTTCTTAGGACTTTGTTTCCTTGTAGTCCATTTGGAGCAGAGGCCAGGAAGCAGTGACAGCTTCAGAGCCACGGGGTATGGACAGGGCAGGTACACCCTGCAGCACTCCTGCTTGCTGTCATGTGTCTACTCCTCTTTCCAGTGGGAAAAACAGAATGTACGACGTTCTCCAGGAGACCATTGAAAATGATTTCCCGACCTTCCTAGGCAAGATCTTTGCCTTCCTCGCCAATCCAGGCCTGATCATCCCAGCCATCCTGCTGATGTTGTAAGTAGCCCACAGCCTGCGCTGGAACCCTTCCTTTACAACTGAGACTTCCTTCTCATTCCCTTGCTTCTACAAGATTCCCCAGAGAGATTTCCCTGAGAGAAAGAGTCAAGTGAGGGGGCTAGTAATTGAGAAAAGGAAAGGAAAAGGAAAGGCATGGTGCCTGATGATCTCTCAATTGTGTGTGTGTGTGTGTGTGTGTGTGTGTGTGTGTGTGTGTGTGTGTGTGTGTGTGTGTGTGTGTGTGTGTACCAGTCCTGGAGCTTGAACTCAGTTCCTGGGCACTGTCCCTAAGCTTTTTGCTCAAGGCTAGCACTCTACCACACTTCTGTTTCAAGCTTTCTGGACATTGATTGGAGACAAGAGTCTCACAGACTTCTGTGCCTAGACTGGATTCCAACTGTGATCCTCAGATCTTAGCTTCCTGAGTAGCTAGGATTACAGGTATGAACTACTGATACTTGGCTCTTGTGGGGGTTTTTTTGTTTGTTTGTTTGTTTTTGTGCCAGTCCTGGGCTTGAGCTCAGGGCCTGAGCACTGTCCTTGGACTTTCTCAAGGCTAGAGCTCTACCACTTGAGCCTCAGCACCATTTCCAGCTTTTTTCTATGTATGTGGTACCGAGGAATCAAACCCAGGTCTTCATGCATGCTAGGCAAGCACTCTACCACTAGGCCAAACTCCTGGCCTGACTCTTGTGGTTTTAAAGCTTGTTAAATCTGACCTCTGGTTAATGACTAATTGGGAGAGATACAGAGAACTAGCACAGAGAAGGCCTCACAAAGTAGGCATCCACTCCTTCCCTTGTTCTTTTTCCCTCTATCTGTCCAGTCTAGTGAGTCCCTCATCAGTAATAACGTGACAGCCTCAGCTTTAGGCTCTTATCTTGCTCCAAGAACAATGTAGTTCCTCCGGCACCAGTAGCTCAAGCCTGTAATCCTAACTACTCAGGAGGCTGAGATCTGAGGATCAAGGTTCAAAGCCAGCCTGGACACAAAAGAATCTAGACTCTTATCTTCAATTAACTTCTAGAAAACAGGATGTGGGGCTTGGCTCAAGGGTAGGGAGTATCCTTGAGCTGAAGAGCTCAGGGACAAAGCCCAGGCTCAAGGGTAGGATGGTAGCCTTGAGCTGAAGAGTTCAAGGACAGCACCCAGGCCAAGTTCAAGCCCCATGACCCCCCATAATAAAAGAAAAGAAAAGAACAATGTAGTTCCTCATCTCTGGCTGAGTAGAGCACTAATGAGGTCACCCAACCTTGAGAAGAAAGTCTCAGAGGAAACTGACACTAGAAGAGATGAAGCTTAAGATTCATGGAGGAAAATGACTAATAAGGATGGCCTAAAAATTCACAGACAACAAATAGCAAAGCATTCAACTCAGGAGGTATTCTGGCTTTGTCCCTTCTCCTTCCAGATGGTACAGTATACATCCTGAGGAAGGCCAGGCTGCAGCCTCAAAGATGGGTGAACTCACCCAGTCAGTCAGGAGGAGCTAGACTCTAAAAGTCCTAAGTCCTGACCTGCCAAGACTTTCTGTGTAGAGACCTTCAGAGCATCTGCAGTGACATTGTTAGGCAATCATGCTGCATCTCTCTTCCCTTAGGGTTTAAACATTAGAGAAAGAGCTTTGTAGAAAAGCTTTGTAGGAAAAGATTGTAGAAAGATTCCAAGGAATACTGATGGGTGGCATGACCTTGAACCAATTGCTTCACCTCTCTGAATACCTGGGTATGCCCTGTGAATCATGGAGGTCACCCTTGGCAATCCATGGAGTTTTCATTAAAACTAATGTGATATGGGGTGAATGTACACATGGCACAGAGCCTGGCATAGGGAAGGCAGGTGGCCAAAAACATGACCAGCTTCTTCTGTAGACAGAAACCTACCTTTCCTTCACCCTTTCAGATTTACCAGGAGAGTAAGGATTCCTTTTGGAAACCTTTAATGAGCACTCTCAGGGACAAAGATTTAGGTAGATCATGCCCACGTTCAATAAAATGGAGAAGCAGTAGTGGTGTCCAAGACACTCTCTATGCTGAGGAGAGAATCTGGAATAAAAGGCCTCCTTCCACTTTGCTAGCAGCAGATTCCCATCTTGACTTCCATGGGAAAGTATCCAGCTCTTGGCATCTTCCAGCATTCCCGAATCACAAGCAGCATGTTTTTCTCTTGCAGCCTGGCCATCTACTACCTGAACTCAGTTTCAAAAAGCCTTTCTCGAGCTAATGCCCAGCTGAGGAAGAAAATCCAAGCAGTGAGTCTATTGGAAATTTCACCCTAGTGGGTAAAAAGCTGTCATGATTCTGTTTCTTGCTACTTTACTCTGTGGTTCCAGTTGTATGATCTCCATGGCTTTCTTCTAAATCAAACCCCAAAATATCTATATTATAGGAAGTCACCTTACGAACCACAAAACCATATACTTACAGTGTGACAATTTGGTAGGAGTCCATAATAATAATGAGAAATTTTGCTAAAGAACAGGAGAAATACAATGGGCTAGGCCTCATGTATAATAAATCCAGTACCTACAATGATTTCCACAGAGTCCAACTAATAATATAAGATGGACTGGGTGTCAGGGCTCACACCTGTAATCCTAGCTACTCAGGTGGCCAAGATCTGAGGATGGCACTTCAAAGCCAGCCTGGGTAGGAAAATGTGAGACTCTTATCTCCAGTTAAGCACCAGAAAACCTGGAAGTGGTGCTGTGGTTCCAAGTGGTAGAATGCTAGCATTGATCAAAAAAAGCTCAGGGATAGCACCCAGCCCTGAGTTCAAGCCCCACAACCAGCAACAAAAAATATAAACAGGGCTGGGAGTTTGGCCCAGTGGTAGAGTGCTTGCCTAGCATGCACGAATACCCAGGTTCAATTCCTTAGTACCTCATACATAGAAAAAAGCCAGAAGTGGTGCTGTGGCTCAAGTGGTAGAGTTCTAACCTTGAGAAAGCCCAACGACAGTGCTCAGGCCCTGAGCTCAAAGCCCGGGACTGGCAAAAATAAATAAATAATAAAAATAAGACCAGGTGCTAGGGTCTCATGCCTATAATCCTAGTTACTCAGGAAGCTGAGAACTGAGAATTGTGGTCCAAAGCCAGCTCAGGCAGAAAGTTAAAAAGACTCTTATCTCCAATTAACTAGCAGAAAACCAGAAGTGGTGCTGTGGCTCATGTGGTAGGGTGCTAGCCTTGAGCTGAATAGCTCAGGGACAGCACCCAGGCCCAGAGTTCAAGCCCCATGACCACCCAAAAACAATTTAAAAAGTTAAATGTATTTGATGGAAAATGTGTAGCTCAGTGGTAGAGTTTATGCTTAGCATTTACAAGGCTTTGGATTCAATCCTGAGCTAAAAGAAAGATTACTAACAGGAATGGCAGAACTATAGTTGTGCCATTTAGCCTAAGAAGAGCACTCTCCTGAGTTCCACTTGACACATGAGTAGGCTCTCTCAATATCCCAGCTGATACCTTGACTTCTGAATGCTCTCTCCTGACACAAATGACCTAAAGATCAGACCCTAACCCTCTTTAAGCCCTGTCCTTCTTGCTTCCTCTATCTCACTTTTGGAACAATCTTTTCTGTCTTGCTGGTTCCCTACCCACATCATCATTTAGTTAGCTTCCTTGGGCTACAAAATTAAGAAAAGGGAGGGAAGGGCAAGGATGGGAGAGATATATAGAAAACCATTGAAATAAAAGATCAAAAGTTTAGCCATGCCTTTGAGTACTATGTGTTCTGAGAGCCTCAAGTTTTGCTCCCTAATTAGCTGTAGAGCCAATTATAGGTAGTTGAAGGTCATCAACAAGAACTGAAAACACAGTTCTACTCTCTTCTTCTCACTCCCCTGGGCTCTAAGCTTCAGATACCTACGTGGTTGGCTGGGAGTAACAATTCTTTTTATGAGGTTTTTTTTTTTTTTCTCTACAGCTTCGTGAAATTGAGAAGAACCACAAATCTGCTAAACGCAGAGCCAGCAATTCAGAGGACATATCAAAACACAGCCCCAAAAATGACACCCAGCTGCAACTCACCAAAGAAGGTAAATTATTTTCCGTGACGATGTTTTTTTTACTAGGCCACTTAGAAACATATAATGTGAAATCGGATGGAGATACGGTTGGAATCAGAATGCTGATGATGAGCTAAGTGGACTGAACATGAAAGAAGAAAGTACATGAAAGTGCTTAACGGGATTCCTAGCACAGAGAACACATCAGTGAATACTCACTCATAGTAGAAGTTTGTATTCTCTCGCTCTCAAAAAAAAAAAGAATTAAAAACTCTGGAATATCTAGAGGAAAAAGACTCATAAGAAGTTTCAAGGAAAAAAGTGTCTCAGGACTTTGAAGGAGTGTGATCACACAAGCTCCAACTTGGGAGGGAAGAAAGGTCAAGTTGAAAGAGCCTCTGAGGTGATTCCATTTTCTAGGGATTATCTCTGCTTTTAAGTTAAACATTGCCAACATGTAGTCATGTTGGTTTTAGGTTGAACAAGATACCAAGAGTTAAGAGTTATAAAATGTTTTTACAAAGGTTCCAATTCTTTTCTTTTTTAAAAAATTAGGTATATTCATATGTGTACATATAATACTTAAGTAGTTGTATAAAGAAGTTGCCATTCAACAAAATAGTTTATTAGTACAATGCATCTTGATCAATGACACCCCTTCCCTCCCTTCCCTCTTAATTTCGTGGGGTATACATTGAATCTACACCCTCCCCCTCTCCTCTTCATTCATCTACTCCCTCCCTTTGAGCCAACTCTACCCTTTTCAAGTACCTGTTTCCTGGTGTTTATTTTATTGAACTATGATTAGCCTTTCTAAGGAATTATACTGTTTGAGTTCTTCCCTGAATCTATCATTTATAGTAATACATTTACCATTTATAGGGTACATTTATCATTTATAGTGTACATGGTTGTATACTTACCACCCATGTTTACTTATGATAGTGCTAGGGCTTGAACTAAGAGCCTGCACAATGCCCCTGAAGTTTTCCCCACTCAGAGCTGACACTATCAATTGAGCCACACATCCACTTGTTGCATAGGCTAAGAGTCTCAAGAACTTTCCTGTCAGCTGGCTTCAAATTATGATCCTCAAATTTCAGCTTCCTGAGGAGCTAAGGTAATAGGTATGAACCACGGGTGCTCAGCTTAAGTTTTCCAATTTCTTAGCAATTATATTTGATTTATTCTTCTTTTTCTTTTACTATGTGTATGTGAGTGTGTGCAAGTGCTAGGATTTGGCACCTGTGCACTGTCCTTCAGCTTTGGTGTTCAAGGCTAGGGTTCTACCCCTTTGAATCACAGCAGTATTTCCTGCATTTTTGGTAGTTAATAGCTGATAATGGACTTTCTGGCTTAGGCTGCAGTCTTTGCGCTGCAATCCTCATCGCTTAGCTTCATGAGTAGCTAGGATTAGAAGCAGGAGCCACCAGTCCCTAGCTAAACCTAGATTTTTTTTTTTTTTTGCCAGTCCTGCGGGGGCTAAACTCAGGGCCTGAACACTGTCCTTGGGCTTTCCTCAAGACTAATGCTCTACCACTTGAGCCACTGCAGCACTTCCGGCTTTTTGTCTGTATGTGGTACCAAGGAATCAGAACCCAGGGCTTCGTGCATGCTAGGCAAGGACTCTACCACTAGGCCATGCTCTTCTTCGTGCATGCTAGGCAAGGACTCTACCACTAGGCCATGCTCTTGGCCCTAAACCTAGATTTTTTTTTTTTTCAAAATTAAATTTAAATAAATCTAGGCCCATGGATGATATTATACTGTCTCCACTTTTTTTTTTTTTTGGTTAGTTGTGGGGCTTGAACTGAGCACTATCCCTGAGCATCTTTTGCTCAAGACTAGCACTCTACTACTTGAGCCACAGCACATGGATGATATTATAGTACCCAAAGGACCCTTGGCTGAAAAGGGATTCCCCAATTACAGCTAGCTACCTAATGACTCCAGAGTGTCGAAATCCCCCATATCTTCATTCTTATCTTCATTTTCCAGAGCCCATGCCTCCTTCTGCCAGCCAAAGCCAAGCCCTGGACAAGAAGTCAGGGAGTACAATGACCTCCAGTGCTGCCAGGAAGATCCCACAGTCAGCTTCTAGGCACCTCCCTGGATCTCGGCCTCTGGGAGTCAAACCAGATGCTGAGCAATCCCAGTCTCCAGTGCACCCCTTCAGGTCAGCTGCTGGAAAGAATGTTCAGAGGACTCCCCACTGACAATTGGGACTTACAGAGCCCCGGTCCTGGTACTGATCCTCAGGCTCCATCTTTTCACACATCCCAAACTTTTCTCACACAGGCACATTCTTTTCCCTCTCATTTACAATGAGTAGTTTGATTACTTAGTCTCAGAGTCTTGTTGGCCACCAAAAGAGAAGACCACAGGCTTCCCCTGGCTTTAGGGAATGAGTTGGTGCAGAGGCTTTCCCTGTGCTGACTGTCCTTGCCAATGTCTTGGTTAGGGCAGCTTTTGGGGCCTCACTGGCTAATGGTTTCCCTGGGCTCCAGACTTAGGGAGGAGGGACTGGGGCCAGGATCACTACCCTCACAGACTTTATAGTGCACATGTTAGGATCATGTTTCTTCATTCCCACTAACCTGGAGCGCAATGCAGAAAGGCTTAGCCTTCCTGACCATCACCTCTCTCCAGCAGAGGTGACGTGGTTAAAATAAAAGATCCAAGAAGCAATGAAAATAAAGGCAAAGAATCCCAAGTCTATACACAGTGAATGAGAAGGACCTGGAGGAGGGGGTTGTTATGCCCCAGCATCCAGCCTGAGGGAAACTGAGGCCAGTTAAGCACAAAATATTCACTGTTGCCTCAGCAGCAAGACTAAGAAGCAAGTGAATGACACAGTTTCTCCTGATCTAACTGAAGGAAACTTAAAGATTAGTCAGAACAGAAAAGTATTTTTAAAACACTGAGTCTGGCATAATGAAATATGTTTTTCTTTTCTTTTTCTTTCTTTTCTTCTTCTTCTTTTTTTTTTTTTTTGGCCAGTCCTGGGGCTTTAACTCAGGGTTGGAGTGCTGTCCTTTGCTTTCTCAAGGCAAGAACTCTACTATTTGAACCACAGCACCTTTTCCAGCTTTTTTCTATATATGTGGTATCGAGGAATCAAAACTAGGTTTTCATGCATGCTAGGCAAGCACTCTACCACTAGGCCACTCTCCCCAGCATAAAACATATTTTTATGTGAGGTACTGTCCTTGTTATCGATCGTGAGCCCATTCCTGCTTTCCCAAGCTAACTCCTACAGGAACGTACCTCAAGTGATAGCACATGTGCCTAGAAAGCACAAGGCCTAGAGTTCAATCCCTAATATCACCAAAGCAATAAACCAACATCCAAATTGTGTTGTGAAGATTTAACAATTTGGGTAAAACTACAAAACTCCAAACATTATTCTAAGTATACAACGTATAACTGACATTGTCACAGGCATAGTATCTGGCTTGAACAAAACATCCTATAGTCCTCATTAGTGTCTGGGCTTCAGAAACGGCCAGATCAATGCCTAAAAAAAGACAAAGACTGCTGGATTAAATGACCTTTCCTTCTTCTTCTGTGGCTACGTAAGATGTATATATGTGTAACTCATGACAAAGAAATGCTGTGGGACTTTCCATATTTGAGAAAGGACTCATGAATTGCTAGAAGCCCTTTCAACTTTGTGTATGTGTGTGTATGCATGTGCGTACATGCGTGTGTGCGCACGTGCGTGCAAATACTCGTATGCAGGTACTGGGGCTTGAACTCAGGGCTTCCAGCTCTCACTCAGCTTTTACCCAGCCCATGGGTAAAACCAGCTTTTTGCTGGTTAATTGGAGATAAGAGTCTTCAAGACTTTCTACCTGGGCTGGTTTCAAAAAAACATGATCCTCAGATCTCAGCTTTCAGAACAGCAGTGCCCAACCCTTTTCAAATTTGATGTGAATGTTCTCACTCACAAAATGAATGTAAAGTGTGGCCATCTTGTGGTGGTATTGTGCAATTTCCCTCTCTGAAGCTGAGAATTTTAAATTGTACCTTCTATTTACAGTATTCATTAATCTTGCCCAAAGCAAAAATTCTAGTTCAATTTACACCAAAATGACAGCTGTAGGCTTGGCTAAATTAAAAATGTCAAGTGATTTCATATGTGATTCTGTCCCAAAAGTGAATAGTCTTTTCTACACAGAAGGAAAAAAAAAAAAGAGGCAGGGGGTCGAGGGGGCGGGAGTTTGGCCAAGTGGTAAAGTGCTTGCCTAGCATACATGAAGACCCAGGTTTGATTCCTGGGGACCACACACATAGAAAAGCTGGACATGGCACTGTGGCTCAAGTGATAGAATGCTACCCTTGAAGAAAGCTCAAGGACAATGCTCAGGCCCTGCATTCAAGCTCTAGGACTGGCAAAAAAAAAAAAAAAAAAAAGACTCAGGAGCCATTTGGTTTGAAGTTTGAAATACACCTAAGACGCCCACAGTCCACTGAGAACTGCTACTCCTGTGGTGTGTTTTCTTAGTATGAACCCATTCATCAATTTGACTTGCACATTAACCACCTTTAATCTCCAATTCAGCTATTGTACAGGTAATCAAGAATCTCTTCTCAGCTTAACAACTGAGCAATTAATTCAAAGCTTATCTTCTAGATTTAACCTTCCAGCGCCTTCAGTCTTGTATAACTACTGATCAACTTGAATTTTACACCTTTAACTCACTCTTTTTTTTTTTTTTTTAATTTTGGGTCCTGGGACTTGAACTCGGCCTGGGTGCTGTTCAGCTCAAGGTTATTACCCTACCCCTAGGCCTGGGCATTGTTCCTGAGCTCTTCATCTCAAGGCTACCACCCTACCCTTGAGCCAAGCCCCACTTCCCATTTTCTAGAGTTTAATTGGAGATAAGAGTCTGTGGTCCTTTTGTGCCCTGGCTGGCTTGAACCTCAGATCTCAACCTCCTGAGTAGCTAGGATTACAGGGGTGAGCCACTGCGCCCAGCTTAACACATTCTTTTTTTGTGTGTATGTCAGCCATAGGACTTGAACTCCGGGCCTGGGTGCTGTCCCTGAACTCTTCAGCTCAAGGCTAGTTCTCTAGCCCATTGAGCCACAGCACCACTTCCAGCTTTTTTCTATGTGTGTGGTACCAAGGAATCAAACCTGGGTCTTCATGCATGTTCGGCAAGCACTCTACCACTAGGCCAAACTCCTGGCCCGAAGAAGATAGATTTTATGGGTTACCAAGGAATCAAACCTGGGTCTTCATGCATGTTCGGCAAGCACTCTACCACTAGGCCAAACTCCTGGCCCGAGGAAGATAGATTTTATGGGTTATAATTACCCCATTCTTTAAGACTTTTACTTTGTCAGACAAGATCTCCCACTTTTGCCTAGGCCAATCTTGGATTGAGATCCTCCTACCTCTACCTCCCACATAGCTGAGATTAGAGGCATGCCCAATGCCATTTTTTAATTCTTGTTTGTTTTTTTTTAACCAGTATTGAGATTTGAAACAAGGCCTCAGGGCCTCATTGGCTTGCATGGTCCTTTGCACTGAACAACTTATGCCTGTTTGGCTTACTTGCTAGATTGGTGCTCTGTCATTTGAGCCATGCCTCCATTCTAGCTCTTTTTGCTGGTTATTTTGGAGATGGAATCACAAAAGTGTCTTCTTCCTCAGGCTGGCTTTGACCCTTAGTTGTCCAGATCTCAGTCTCCTAAACATGTAGGTATGAGCCAGCAGTGCCTAGCCCATTTTTTTCATTCTTTTTTTTTTGTCAAAGCCAGCCAGGGCTGGCTTTGAACACGATCCTCAGATCTCAGCCTCCTGAGTAGCTAGGATTACAGATGTGAGCCACTGCTCCCAGCACCCAGCTTGAGATCAGGGCCTGAGCACTGTCCTTGGGCTTTCTCAAGGTTACAGCTCTACCACTTGAGCTTTTTATATGTATGTGGTACTGAGGAATTGAATCCAGGTCTTGGTGCATGTTAGGCAAGCACTCTACTACTAGGCCAAACTCCCAGCTCCCCATTTTTTTTTTTCATTCTTAAATTCAACAAAACAAGCCACCAGCAGATCCCCATGGCTCATATGTGCTGACACATTCTCCAGAACTTTCACATTGGATTCAATAAAATGATTAATAAAGCACAAAAAATGCTAATACAAAGCCGGGCATGGTGCCTCACACCTATAATCCTCTCAGGAGGCTGAGATCTGAGGATCTTGGTTCAAAGCCAGCTGGGGCACTAAAAAGTCCGTGAGACTTATCTCCAATTAATCACCAAAAAACCAGAAACCAGAAATGGCCCTGTGGCTCAAGGGGTAGGGCAGTCACCTTGAGTTGAAGAGCTCAGGGACAACATCCAGACCCAGAGTTCAAGGCCCAAACAACAACCAAACAAACAAAAAATACAGATCAAGGATGTCCAATCTGAAAATCCAAAATCTGAAATGTTTCAAAATTCAAAAAAAAAGCCTGCAGCAAGGAAGCCCAGAGCCATTGAAAAGAAAAGAAAAAAGCATAAAAGTGGGGCTGTGGCTCAAGTGGTAGAATAACCTAAGTGCCTCTGGGAATGAACACTCCTAGTAAAAAAACCCAGCTCTCAGTATATGCAGGCCGAGGATTCAAAAAACTGGTCATGCCTCAGTGAGGAAAAACATGAACACTAAGGAAGCCCAGAGTCATTGAGCAGCTAGCTGAGATCAGGACACCTCAGGACAGAATGCACAGGTCCAGGGGCTGGTCTGAAGTAGCCAAGTGAAAGCAAGAAGCAAGCAGGCAAGCAAGAGAAAAACAGGAGAGAAAGAGAGAGGGGGAAAGAAGGTAGGAAGGCAGGAAGGCAGGAAGGGAGGGAGGGAGGGAGGAAAAAGAAAGGAATGGAAGAAAGGAGAGGGAAATGAAAGAAGGAAGGAAGGGAAGGAAAATTAAGGAGGGAAAGAGGAAGGAAAGAAGGGAGGGAGATAGATGGAAAACGAGTAAAGAGGAGAGGAAAGAAAATGGTTTGGAAAAAGTCTAAGCCACAGGTTTATAGAAGTCCATTTGGAGCCAAGTACTCATACTTGTAATTCTAGCTACTCAAGGCTCATGCTTGTAAATCCTACTACTCAGAAGGCTGAGATCTCAGGATAGTGGTTTGAAGCCAGCCCAAGCAAGAAAGTCTGGGTGGCTCTTATCTCCTTGGATTTTCCTCAAGGCTAGAGCTCTACCATTTGAGCCTCATCCCCACTTCCAGCTTTTTTCTATGTATGTGGTACCAAGGAATCGAACCCAAGTCTTTGTGCATGCTAGGCAAGCACTCTTCCACTAGGCCAAACTCCTGGCCCTAGAATGCTAATCTTAAGCCTCAGAACTACCTCCCACCAGCATACACACACACATACACAAAGTCTACTTTGGTGGTGAAGCTCTGAACCTAAGCAAGAGCACTGAATTTACTGAACAGCCTAAACGGAAAAGAAGACATGGTTTGTGACATCACATTTGCAGATGCACACTGGGGTCAGGATTGTATTGGGGAGATATTTCAAAGAAAGGACAAAGGTGAGGAAATCAAAGGAATGGTTTATTTTAGTATGTACACCATATCTTTCCATCAAATCACAAGCATTTGCATCTCACTGGTTGAGATAGTTTACTTCAGACTTATATAAAATCAACCAACTTTCATGAGGGGCCCCTTTGTTGACAGAGGTTAAGAACTACCCAAAGAATGACTGTGGTGGTTTTTTGGCTCATTGAGTGACTCTCAATTTGGGGTATACATCCTGCTCTAATACTCAGAAAAGGGACTTTATAGTTTACATACATGTATGTAAAAATGTGTAGTATCTGTGTATATACAATGGAGACAAAAGCTTTACAAATCAATACTTGTTACAGAGTTACCTCTTCTTTCCATTTGTAAAATACTAGCCACAAATGCCAATTAATGGATTCTGAGTTCCTTGAAAGCCTTCCTGGTGGATAAGCATCTGCAATCAACCCCCAGTTAAGATTTAAGATTAAGGATAGAAATAGGGCCAGGAGTTTGGCCTAGTGGTTAAAGTGCTTGCCTAGCATGCACGAAGACCCGGGTTCAATTCCTTGGTACCACATACATAGGAAAAAGCTGGAAGTGGTGCTGAGGCTCAAGTGGTAGAGCTCTAACCTTGAGAAAGTTCAAGGACAGTGCTCAGGCCCTGAGCTCAAGCCCAGGACTAGCAAAAAAAAAAAAAAAAGATCAAGGATAGAAATAATAAAGTAAATCAAACTCACAGCATTAATGGCTTCCATTATATTAGTATATTTTCCATTTACTTTGATGTAATGCTTCAGACACTCCAACACATTAAAGTATGTAAACAGGCTGATTTCGTAACTCACTTTTTAAATTAAATATTTTATTAACACTGATTTTTACATCATATTTCAAATGTCATGTTTAACAAACATTCAAGAAGGAAATCTCTATATACAGTCACTGGCACACTTTTAAAAGGTGAAAGGCAGTAACAGATTCAGGCTCATGATTCTAAGTAAATATGTATTAACTATTTAAGAACATAAAATCCCCAAGTAAATATCTTTTAAGTTTTTATGGTTCACCAACCATATTTTTGAGTGCTTGAAATGCTTGAAATGTGTCAAACCCCTGCATCATTTAAGAAAATAAAATACATGACATGGATGTGGCTTACGAGAAGTTATTGTTTTAAATGATTAATGTACCAGGTCATACATAAAGACACCCAAGTTTGGGAATGATAACTCTATATTCGTCATTTAAGGCAAGGCGATTTTTGAATAGTTACCTAGGAGACAGTAAAGCAGCTGCCATTCATTCGGAGCAAAGAATTTAGGGACAGGACAGCGGGTGAGCAACACGTGGCCCTGCACAGCAAAAGGAACCGGCCGAGGAAAACCTGCAGCCTACATTTGAAAAAAGAAAGGGGGGGGGAATGATGCTAATGATACTAGTCATTAAAGCATAGGAAAGCAGCGAGCAGCCATGGGCCCTGCAGCCTCTGCGCATGCGTGCCGTGGGCGCCGGAGGAAGGAGCGCCGAGCGCGCGGCCTGGAGCTCGGTGGGGGATAAGGATGGGGGATGGGGCGAGGGCTCGTGGAGAGGGCGACCCCGGGCAGGAGGCCCGGCCCGAGGAGTACAGCAGCACAAAGGGGAATCTGAGGCCCCGGGGTTGCTGGGGCGGCCGGAAGCCGGCTCCGAGGCGCTCCGGTCTGGAACGATCGCCAGGGCCCACGTCGGTCCGGATTCACCACTTCACTGGGCTCTACCGCGAAGCACATGGAGGACGAAAGTATGAGTTTGGGAAAACGCCCTCCTGTGAGCCCTTCAGAGCCCGCAGGCCCTTCCGGGCCCCGCGCGTCCTCGGCGGCCGCGCCCGTGAGCCCGCGCAGCCGCAGAAGGCAGAAAAAAAAAGAAAAGCCCCGGTGTGCTCGCTCTCCGCGCCACCCAGCCCGCCCTCCGGGCCATCGCATCCCGGCGGCCCCCGCGAAGGCTCGAAAGTGGTGCCGTCCCGCGCCTCTGATTGGTCCACTCCGCTCGGGGCGTGGCCTCTGGAGCCTGGTTCCGCGCGCCAGAGCCTGCTAGCCGCATTGCGAGCTGGGCAAGCAGCAGGCGCCATGGTGAGGAGTGGTTGTCATTTGTGGGTGATGCAAAGGCCCGCGGTCTGGGTGGTGGATTCGGGTTTGAACTCGGGGTTTGGGCTGAGGTCTACTGTGGGAGCGGGATTGAGCGAAATCCGGAGATTTTTCTGATGTTCGCGTCCCCGGATCCCTGTTCCAGGTTCTCCTGCACGTGCTGTTCGAGCACGCGGTCGGCTACGCGCTTCTGGCGCTGAAAGAAGTGGAGGAGATCAGTCTCCTGCTGCCGCAGGTGAGTTCCCGCGGTGGGCTCGCGCTGCAGCCCCTCCACACTCCGAGCCCCAGCATGCACCGCGCCCTCCCACGTGGCCGATCGGGCGGGTTGGGGGGAGCTGGGCAAGGAACGCTTTGGAGCCACCAGGGGCAGGGGATCCTTACCTTGGCCCCCGAGGAGCGTCGTTTTAGGAGGACTCCCCCAGACTCCACCGATTACATTAGAACGGGGCCCATGTGTCTGTGTACTTAAATTACGGCAGGGCTGATAACTGCTCTTGGCCTGTGCTGCGGAGGCAGAACGAAAGAAAGAAAATGCGCATCCTTCCACAGGTGGAGGAATGTGTGCTCAACCTGGGCAAGTTCCACAACATTGTTCGTCTCGTGGCCTTTAGTCCCTTTTCCTCGTCGCAGGTTGCCTTGGAAAATGCCAATGCGGTGTCTGAAGGTGAGTTAGCCCACCCACACTAACACGTTAGAGAGAAATATGTGAGATGTAATTCCCCCTTGGGCCCTTTTGGAGGCTTGGTAGTGAATACGTGCTCCTTCCTGATTCATTCTAAGGTAATAACATACACGGGGCAGTGTTTTTGCAATTTAAAGCAGTTAGTTGCTGGGCGACGGTGGCTCAGGCCTGTAATCCTTGCTACTCCGGAGGATGAAATCTGAGGATCTCGATTTCAAAGCCTGGTAGGGTCATGAGACACTTATCTCCAGTTAACCCCCAGGAAACCGGAAGTGGCGCTGTGGCTTAAAACAGTTATCTTGGAGGCAGGAAAATAAAGAGGTCAGGCTTCTGGGCCAATTTGGCCTAGTGGTAGAGTGCTTGCCTAACATGCATGAAGACCCGGGTTCCATTCCTCTGTACCACATACATAGAAAAAAGCCAGAAGTGTTGCTGAGGCTCAAGTGGTAGAGCTCAAGCCAGTAATCTTAGCTACTCGGGAGGCTGAGAGCTGAGGATCACAGTTCAAAGTCAGTCTGGGCACAAAAAGGACCTGAAACTCTATCTCCAGTTAACCTCTACAAAATGGGAAGTGGGGCTTGGCTCAAAGGTAAGGAGTTAGCCTTGAGCTGAAGAGCTCAAGGACAATGCCCAGGCCAATTTCAAGCTCCATGACCCACCAAAAAAGGTTGGGGCCCATAGCTAGCCTAGTGGTAGAGTGCTTGCCTAGCATACATGAAGCCCTGGGTTCAATTCCTCTGTACTACATACACAAAACAGGCTGGAAGTAGTGCTGTGGCTCAAGTGGCAGAGCAAAATGTGTCCAAAGACAGTGTGAAAGCCCTGAGCTCAAGCCCCGGGGCTGGCAAAAGGTTAAAAAAGGCAAATAGTTTAGAGCAGAACATTTGAAGCTTTCAACATAGTCCTCAGTACCTCCCATGTACCAGGCTTTGCAGTGATGACTTAATATCTGTCAATCCCCTGAGAGTAACGTTGATGTCTCCTTCCTTCTGAGCAAAGCCTGAGTGAGGGCCCTTTAGCATCCCAGTCTGCTGTTGGGCATGCGTGATCAGCCAGGGATCAGGATTCTTACAATAGAAGGATCCTTGAGCATATTGGTGAGAGTTTGTTTTGTCTTGAGGCATTGTTCATGAGAATCTTCGCCTGCTCCTGGAGACCTACCTTCCCTCAAAAAAGAAGAAAGTGCTCCTGGGGGTTGGGGACCCTAAGATTGGTGCCGCCATACAAGAGGAGTTAGGGTACAACTGTCAGACTGGAGGTGTAATAGCTGAGATCTTGCGAGGTGAGATGATTTTGTAACTGGCTACTTACTGGGTGGGATATAGAAACTCCTAGAGTGTTTGAGGTTTCTTCTGCTTGCCTGTTGATCACTGGATGCAGAAGCTAGCTCAGAGCCCTTGCTCATGGTCCTGTCCTCATTTTAGGAGTTCGTCTGCACTTCCATAATCTGGTGAAGGGTCTGACTGATCTGTCAGCTTGTAAAGCCCAGCTAGGGTTGGGACACAGCTATTCTCGTGCCAAAGTCAAGTTTAATGTGAACCGGGTGGACAATATGATCATCCAGTCCATTAGTCTCCTGGACCAGCTGGATAAAGACATCAATACCTTCTCTATGCGTGTCAGGTAAGGTGCAGGGGCCACCCCTCACAGTGGAGTCATTGAAGTCATTGATTGGCCTGTAGTTTTTGGCTAGTTTTGTGTTCTTGAACCGGGCTGACGAAGCCTGTGGTCAGAACCAAGAGAGTAGGCCTCCGGGTGCTTACCACAGGCTGTGTTCTTACACTGACTGTATAGAAAGAGGAGGCAGAATAAACTTACCCCATATACACCTCAGCCCCGGCCCTGTGCCCGGTCTGTATTGTGAATGGGGAGACATGGGCCAGGGAGGATTTGAGTCTGATTTGTTACCATTTCCTTCAGGCAGAGTAGATATGAGGAGGCTTCACTGTTGATGACAGTTCAGCCCAGGGTGTGATTGTGCCTCTTTGCAGGGAGTGGTATGGGTATCACTTTCCAGAGCTGGTAAAGATCATTAATGATAATGCCACATACTGCCGCATTGCCCAGTTTATTGGAGATCGCAAAGAGCTGAATGAGGAAAAGTTGGAGAAGCTGGAGGAACTGACAATGGATGGAGCCAAGGCTAAGGCTATTCTGGATGCTTCAAGGTCCTCCATGGGTACGTGCAGAGCCCTGCAGGCAGCAGAAGGTATGGGACTATGGAGCTCTGGGCCCCCTGTTCACTCTAGTTGGTTTCTTAGGTATGGACATATCTGCCATCGACTTAATAAACATCGAGAGCTTCTCCAGTCGCGTGGTGTCTTTATCAGATTACCGCCAGAGCCTCCATTCTTACCTGCGCTCCAAGATGAGCCAAGTAGCCCCCAGCCTGTCAGCGCTAATTGGGGAAGCGGTAGGTCATAGGAACGATGTGGGGAGATTGTTCGTATTCTTCTCTGGATGTGCATGATGGGGAAGAGAGCAAGGCATATAAACTGGTCCCCAGCACTTGTCCGTTTCTCAACTCACTGAATCTTTTTCCAGGTAGGTGCTCGTCTCATTGCTCATGCTGGCAGCCTCACCAACCTGGCCAAGTATCCAGCATCTACAGTGCAGATCCTTGGGGCTGAAAAGGCCCTGTTCAGGTACCAGTGAGGGCACCTGCCCCTATCAGGTGCCACTTCTGGTGTCCATTACTTGTTTGGGAATTCACAGTGATGGCTCTTCAGGGCTCCCTGACCTACAGACACTTGTGCTGTAGGGGTGATGGCCAGTCCTGGTGTCTGAGTAATTCCCAGGGCCCAGCAAAGGGACTGAGTTTCCAGGTCAGCGACATTGGGTACCTTCCCTATGCCTCTGGGAGTAATCTCTGGGTTGGCTTGTGGTGGGTTGAGAATCCAGTCCAGCTTAAGGCTGGGCAGCAAAGGAGGGAAAGAGCTGCCCTGGCTTGGTAGGATTATAATTTCTAATCTTAAACTCTGAAAATTCTCTCAGAGCCCTGAAGACAAGGGGTAACACACCAAAATACGGACTCATTTTCCACTCCACCTTCATTGGCCGAGCAGCTGCCAAGAACAAAGGCCGCATCTCTCGATACCTTGCAAACAAATGCAGTATTGCCTCTCGAATCGATTGCTTCTCTGGTATGGAGTGGGGAGGTTATAGTTCAACAAGGACTGGGAGGGAAGGGGAAGGGAGACCAACTACCTTCACAGCTTCTACAATGATGGTAAATATTTTTCGTCAACAGAGTTCACCTAGTGAGTGTTGACAACTTGGGTCTGAGTAAAGCTCTGGGGGTAGAGAGGATGCCAGAAGGTGGGTGGTGTTTGTCATGTCAAGAGCTGACCTGGTTTTGTTTACCTCACACAAATCCAGAGGTACCCACCAGTGTATTTGGAGAGAAGCTTCGAGAACAAGTTGAGGAGCGATTGTCCTTCTATGAGACTGGAGAGATTCCGCGGAAGAATCTGGATGTTATGAAAGAAGCAATGGTTCAGGTCAGTCAGCCTTGTTGGATGGCTCCTGATTTTCAAGTGGTTTTTGGAGGTGATGAGCTACCTTGGCCTGACCTTTTGGAGTGGAGGCAAAAATACTGATTTAATGAGCCTGATCCAATAGAGTAAGAAGGAATTTAGTAAGCCAGGAGTCCTCAAACCATTCAGTGCTTTATTTTCTCCCCCCCCCCCCCACCTTTTTTGGGGTCAGGCAGAGGAAGCAGCTGCTGAAATCACTAGGAAGCTTGAGAAGCAGGAGAAGAAACGCTTGAAGAAAGAAAAGAAGCGACTAGCTGCACTTGCTGTGGCATCTCCAGAAAACAGCAGTAGTACTCCAGAGGAAAATGAGGTCAGTCAGTGGGGAAGTCCCCCAAACAAGCAGATTTCCAAGTGCAAAACAAAGGCTCTGTCTACAGGCCATCATCTGGAGTTCAGGTCTTTGAACAGAAACATCTAAGACAAACTCTTGATTCTATATGAAGCAGATAGGGGGTAAGAGGGCTTCTTGCTCTGGAGCTCAGCTGGTTATAGCACATATACCCTGGGCAAGTGTCTTCTGTCTCAGGGGGTTGTGTAAATTCCTGTTCTGCCTGTTCCAGAAAGTGTTCTCTGGTCATGGGAGGGAGGTCTTCACAGTGTAAGGGGACTTTCATTGTTCCCTTTGGAACAGTTTGGGTGATGGCTCTATGACCAGCAGGGAGGGGTTTTCTTCTGTGAGTTGATCTTCACCTGTTTTCTCTGACTTCCACTTAGGAGCTTTGAGGGTGGAACTCAAGCCAATCAGCAATCCAGCAGCACTGCAGTTTACTTTTTTGCCTTGATTTTTGCGGGGGGTGGGGGGTGCACATACCAGGAATAATACTTGTGTCTCTTCCCATCAGGAAACAAATGAAAAACCCAAAAAGAAGAAAAAGCAAAAACCCCAGGAGGCTCCTCAGGAAAACGGGGTAGAAGAACCAGAGCCCTCTGTCTCTTCCACCAAACCCAAAAAAAAGAAAGCTTTTTCCAAGGAGGAATTGGTTAATAATGATCTCGAAGAGACAGCTGGTGGCGGTATGAGTCCTCCCAAGAGGAAGAAGCAACCTAAGGCGGAAGTGGCGAGTGAACCAGAAGAGGCAGACAGCCTCCCTGTCCCCAAGAAAAAGAGGAAATTCTCCTCCAAGGAGGAGCCAGTTAGCAGCGAGCCTGAAGAAGCTGCTAGCAGCAAAAGCAGTGCCAAGAAAAAGAAAAAGCTCAAAAAAAAAGCATCCCAGGATTAGAATGGACATTACCTGGGGATCTTATGTCCCACACCCTAATAAAGACATAACAAAATCTGTCTCCTTAAGCCATGTTTATTTCATGGGTATAAGCGTGAGCTAGTGGGCCAGGGCAGCAATGACAGCACCAGTGAAGTCAATGCAAGTAGCATAGCCACCCATGTCAGAAGTTCGAACCTGTGGGGAAAAATGCCATGATCGTGATACCTTGTTAGGGGTGGGGCCCTCACAATGCCCACCAACCACCAAGCGATAAATTCCCAGAAGCCAGCCAAGGGCAGCCTAGGTCCCCTACAAAAGTGATTATGGTCCACTGTCTAGAGGTTCCAGGTCTCCTTTCCTGGTCCACTGATGAAGGGATGTGTAGGTAGCATGGTCCTTGTGAAGTTGGAGGGAATAAAGGGCTCTACCCCCCATGCTGAGGGTTCAGGTGGCTGATGACGGACTTGATGAAGTCAGTTGTGGTGCTGTAGCCGCCCATGTCACGAGTCCGCACCTACAACCACCACAGGCAGTAGCCATGGGGAAGAAGAGAAGAGAGCCCATGAAGTGGGGCAGGGCAATATGACCAAGGAAGATGGAATCCAGGACAGGTGACAGATGGCCAGAAGATGTGATGCAGCAGGAATGGGAAGGAGGTAGCCGGGAGTGGAGGAGCAGAGACCTCACTGCTCCCGAGCTACTGAGGGATCTACTGCCACCAAGGCAGGATAAGAAGCCAAGCAAGCAGTGGGATGGGCAGGTAAGATGTGCATCAGAAAGGATGAAGCTACTTCAGAGGATATGAGACAGGCCAGGTGGGAGGAAGGAAAGAAGACAGGCTTGCAGGTTGGGACAAGGTGAAGGTAGCACCTCATCCTGCATGCTCTTCCCCTGCTACTCCCATCAGCAGCATGATCTGCATTTAGATGCCCCAAGAAAGAGGCCGTACATGAAGCAGTATGGAGCAGAAAGGAACAGATGGGAACTAAGGCAAGACCAAGAAGATGAAGCAGCCAGAAGAAGGTAGGTGAGCAGCCCTGTAAGAGTCGAAGAGCAGATGTTCTGGGTACCAAGGAGACTCCTCAGCTTCCTCATGGTGTCAAGGCCCTGAATCCAGCACCCTCTAAACTTACCTTGCCAACTTTGATCACCTTCTTCACGGCATCTGCTATCACAGTGGAGTGATATTCTAGACTGTCAATGGAAAAGGAGAAGAAACTGAGACTCCACCCGAAACACCTCCCGAGACTTTCCCACTGGTGCTCCTCCTTACCACACCCAGCCTCCCGTGCCTTACTTGAGATGCCGCAGCATGTTGGAGGCAGACAGCAGCATGGCTGTGGGGTTGGCTATGTTCCTGCCCACTGCTTGAGCAAATGGGTGCCGGGCACCCTGTAAAAAAAAGGAGGCAGGCATAAGCAGAGGCAAAGGTCCACAAAGGGCATTGTGTGAAAAAGAGGGAGAACAGGCTAGGGTCTCTGACAAGTAGCTGGGGAATCTGAATCTCAGGTAGAAGCCAGGGCCATTTAGGAGGGAGAGCACTGATGGAGGAATAAGAAGAGGCCTGAGGTCAGAGCAAGAAGGGATACAAATGATTGAAAAGAAAGCATCCACACTCACCGTCTCAAAAACTGCATACTCTGCACTGTAGCTCTCACCGGGGACTACGCCAGCTCCCCCAACCAGACCAGCAGCCAAATTATCAATGATGTTTCCATAGAGATT
Source organism: Megascapheus bottae (assembly GCF_031878675.1). Lineage (NCBI taxonomy): Eukaryota > Metazoa > Chordata > Mammalia > Rodentia > Geomyidae > Megascapheus > Megascapheus bottae. The sequence goes on along the minus strand of NC_143526.1, from coordinate 27,137,191 downwards.
GGGCATTACAAGTACATCAAACTGGTAAGGATTCTGTACTAGCTAAGTAATAAGATGGGCATGAAAAAGAGAAATGAGTTTCTGCCTGCTTTCACAATGTTTTGTAACAGTAGAGACCTGGGAAGGGCCTCACCTGCATGCAACAGTTGTCGATGATCATTGTCTCAAACTTGATTTTGGGGTACAGTTCAGCAATTTCCTCACAGCACTGCAGAAACAATCCATCTCCAAGTTTCCTGGTTACAGGCCACCCAGGGAACAAGCAGTCAAGAGAGTGTGGGAAGCTACCTTTCTATGAACCAGCCATGAACAAAAAGCTATGAACAAAAAGCCATGCCACTCACATGATGTTGGCCTTGTGGACAGCCGTAACCTTCTGGCGTCCTTTCTTGGTGGCATAGTCAAAGGCAAACTTTGCAATCCGCTGAGACTTACTTCGAGTGACAATCTTCAGGCACTCAATCACTCCCTTTGCACTCTAGGTGAGAAGAGAAGCAAGGAGATCCACCTCTTTCTAACCTCTCTTCAATGCCTCCCCACCCAAACACACACTCATTTCTGGAGTTTCACCTCATGTTCCAGAGAGCTATACTCCCCTTCTGTCTGTTCTCGAATGATCACCAGATCTAGATTGTTGTGCCGAGTCGGGTACCCAGGAAGTGATTTCACATGGACAACGTTGGCAAACAAGTCCAACTTACGCCTAAGGTGGACAACACCATTAGCTCTGTGCTTGCTGCTCAGCACCGCTCTCACCCAAGTTCACTTATTCACCTACCTCAGCCGCATACCGTAGGAGGTTAGTTCCCCCTTATACTCCATCGGGGTGTGGATCTTCCCTGTGGAAACCAAATGTGGAGAGCAGTGTCAGGCACCGACCAAGCCCAGGAAAGCAGAAACCAGTGTCAAATCAATCCAGTAATATAGTGCAACTCACACTCCCATCTCTACTCTCAAATCTGTGACTCTTTAGTTGCCTCCGGTAAGGGAGGGCAATAGTTACAATATAGTTACAATCAGAACATTTTAACTTGCTACTTTTTTTATAATAGGTTGAAACAATGTTAGGATCTACAACTTCCCTAGATGTTTGTGATTGTCTCATCTATGACAATTACCTGTCTGGCCACAGGGATACCAATCTAAAATCACAGATCTGCCCTCAAGGAGCAAACAATACCCAGGAAAGACAGATAAGGTGAAAGCCATGCTAAAAAACACCAGAACAGTATTAGCAATACAACAGGACGTAATCTGTACCTGTAATAATAGGAAAGGGTTAAGAGTACAGTGAGCTGAATAGTAATGCCCTAAAATTCAGAAACTGTAAATGTGATCTTTGGAAAAAGGCTTCCTGCAAAGGTAAAGGATCCTGACAATAAATTGTTCTATGCCATAAAACCAGTGACTTCATTCTTCCTCACAGAGAAACAATGGGGCTGGGGACAGTGGCTCGTGATGCCTATTACTCGGGAGGCAGAGATTGGGAAGATCACCAACCAAGGCCAACCCAGGCAAAATATTAATGAGACCTCATCTCAATAAGCTGGTATTGCTGGTGTACATCTGTCATCCTAGTTTCAGAGAAGACATAGGTAGATAGATCAAAGCTCAAAGCTGGCCCCTGGCAAAAACACAAAACAATCCAGGCAATGGTGACTCATGCCTATAATTCTAACTACTCAGGAGGCTGAGATTGTAGGACTGTAGTTTAAAACCAGCCCAAGGTGAAAAGTCCTCCATGTGGGTCTTAACTTCAATTAATCACCAGAAAACTGGAGGAGGAGGAGGAGGAGGAGGAGGAGGAGGAGGAGGAGGAGGAAGAGGGGCGGGGAGGATACAGTGACACTGAGGGGGGGAAAGCCATATAAAGAAGGAAATCCCATCTATAAGTCCAGGGACAAAGAAGCATTTCCCTCTAAACTTTGAGAGGGAGTGTGGCCCTGTCATCATCTTAGATTCAGACTTCTTGTTTCTGATACTGTGAATAAGAATTCTGACAAGCAGAAAGGAAGAATACTTTGGGCAAAGCCCATATATCTGGACACCAAGACAGTCAGGCTTGATCAAAGCACAGATCAAGTGTGAAAACTAAAGCAGAAAAGCCAAATCCCTGTTAAAAAGAACTTAACTTGCCTATGTGAAAGTTAGGCCTGGTAAAGTCAGGCATTCAAGAGAAGAGATGTGAAAGGTGGAACTGTAAGGGGGGAAAGAACTGAAGCCCCAGACTGAAAACAAGGCATAGCAGCAAAAGGGATGACAAAAGAAAAGGGGCAGCCAGAACCAGTAGTCTAGAAACAGTTAACAGACCTGATAATGAATGATATAGTGTCAACATCGATGACACTTAATCCTGAACAGACCACTAACAGCTGACAGCTGACCTGATTCCACACTCCCACTGAGAAGGAACATGGGTCCAAGTATCAATTAGGGGACATTTTGGGAAGCTGATGTATTCCTATGTGTAAAGATAGTATGGATGAACATTGATCACTTAACTTTAAATGACAAGTAAATGGAGTGGATAGAGAGAGGGCACACATACCAATGATAGCAACCTTGTTCACCTTCATGGAACTCAACACCTGCTCCAGCTTCTCCTCAGAAGCCATATTCTGCACCTCACTCAGATGATGCTCCTGGAACTCCACCGGGACATCAGCAGCCTTCAGGGACAGGTCCCACCCCCAACAAAAGCGCAAGGTCAAGCTGAGAATTTTCCAACTCTCCCTTTCGTCCTCCCACCAGCATGGTCGACTCCACCTCACCCGTTAGCCCACTCACCTTGAAGACCTCTTTGACGGCGTGCATAAGCTCGGGCCCCACGCCATCTCCAGGCAGCATGGTCACAGGAAAGGCACCTTCCACTCTCAGGTCTGCGGCCTGTGAGTGGGGCCAGCACAGCTAAGGCAGGGGCAGGGACCTTGCACGATGAAGGGTTGGGGAAAACCAGGTGGGGGGGAGGGCGTTGCGAGGAGGAAATCGGAGTGTTGGTCAAAGCGCCAGAGGCAATCGCCTGTACCTGATTCTTGGAAGCAGCGGGCGCAACGGCCGTGGTACTCAGACCTCTCCATGACCCAGGGAACCGGGAGGCCACCACCGCCTGCGACAGAGGCGAAACAGCCTTAAGTAGGGCCCAGGGGGTCAGATCTGGGGTTCCCGTACCCCCAAACCCGCGCCTGGCTTCCCGGCCCAACCGCTGCCGCGCGCCTCCCACCGCCCTGGCTCACTCGGGTCACCCAGCGGACACCGCTCAGCGCCGCCATGTTCACCGCGAGGACGTCGCGCCGGAAGTGACGCGAGCCGCCCGCGCGGGGCCCCGGGCGTCTGACTTCCGGTCCCTCCGGGGGAGCGGTGCGTGGTCGTCCTCCCGCCATGCTGGGCCTTCTCTCCTCCCCGGTTTAACCTGCCTTCCTTCTCCTAGTCGAGGGAGGGTCGCAGGTCACCCCGGCGCGGCGTAGCTTTATTTCCAATCGCCATATTTAATTTATGGCGTGACTTCTAAATGATATTGAAGGGGAATTTGTAAGTGTCCGACGAGGGGCCCGAGGTTTAGAACCGTCCCGGGGAGTCAGTGTGCTAAGGTGTGTGTGTGTGTGTGTGTGTCTCTCTCTGAGCGCTACTGAACACACGTCAGACACGCTCATGAAATGAACGCCGCACTGTGCGTGCAGATGTGTGAAACTTATCCTACAGTCGATCAAATCTCCCCTTCATTTGAAAAGTTTTATTATAAAAGTGATGCACAAAGCGGTTACCGTTATATAGGTCAGATAAAGAGTGCATTTCTTTTTGATCAGTGTCACCCTTTTTCCCTCATGCTCCACCAGGGCTTCCTCCTCTCTTCCCCTCCCCTCCCTCTGCAATTGTTTTCTCTGATTGTTCTAAGCTTGAACTTCCCAAAGCAGGGCCATCATTGGTACTACAAATTAGTTCAAGCATGTCAGTGGCACTTTCAGAAAAAAAGGGAATTTAGACGACTGATGCTTAAAATCCCTGTCATAGGCAGGGCACCAGTGATTCACACCTGTAATACTAGCTATTCAGGAGGATGAAATCTGAGTATCCAGGTTCAAAGCCAGCCTGCAACAGGAAAGTCTGTGATACTTTTTTTTTTTTTTCCAGTCCTGGGCTTGAGCTCAGGGCCTGAGCACTGTCCTTGGACTTTCTCAAGGCTAGAGCTCTACCACTTGAGCCTCAGCACCACTTCTGGCTTTTTCTATGTATGTGGTACCAAGGAATTGAACCCGAGTCCTCATGCATGCTAGGCAAGCACTCTACCACAAGGCTAAACTCCCGGCCCTGTGATACTCTTATTTATAATTAATCACCAAAAACCCGAAAGTGGAACTGTGGCTCAACTAGTGGAGTACCTTCCGTGAAGGAAAAAGCTTAAAGGACAGCACACAGACCCTGATTTTAAGTCCCAGTAATAGCAAGCACCACCACCACCACCACACACACACACACACACACACACACACACACACACACACACACAAAGGAGGCAGAGATGTCAGGGGTTTGGGGGTCCCCCCACGCCGTTTTTACATAACGCATGGCATTAAAAAAAAAAAGTGCTTGTTACAGATACACTTTCAGTAGACTGAAAGTAGATTGTCTCTACTGTGATTAATTGTTTTGCATTTGAGAACTTAACTATGATTGCCTGTGCAAGTCCTGTCCCTAGGTCCAGTCTACAAGGAGTTGGGAAGTTTATATTTTCTCTCATAGACCTTGTGATTATGTTTAGGTTCCTTTTGCGTTTTCATTATTTATGGCTAACTGCTACTTGTCATTTGTTTCTAATAGAAACAATAGCTGTTATCATATTACATTTCATTTGCAGTAGTTATCTTGAATACCCCTTGCTCTCATTCCTCCTTGGATACCAATTCCTCCTTTGTCCCAATGCTAGATCCTGTTGTTTAATGCATTAATAAAGCAGCACACATACTGCCATATTAAAAGGAAACATTCTTTTTTCTTTTTTTTTTTTTTTGCCAGTCCTGGGCTTGAGCTCAGGGCTTGAGCACTGTCCTTGGACTTTCTCAAGGCTAGAGCTCTACCACTTGAGCCTCAGAACCACTTCCGGCTTTTTTCTATGTATGTGGTACCGAGGAATCGAACCCGGGTATTCACGCATGCTAGGCAAGCACTTTAACCACTAGGCCAAACTCCCGGTCCCTAAAAGGAAACATTCTTATTATCCACAGAATACTTTAAAATTTGTAGTGTTATTTTATAAATTTAGAAGAAAGAGTGGTTCACACCTGTAACCGTTGCAATTTGAAGATCACAATTCAAAGCTAGCCCATGGAGAAAAGCCCTTGAGATTCTCATCTCGAATTAACTACTCAAAAAAGCTGGAGGGATGCTGGGTCTCAAGTAGGAGAGCACTAGTCTTGAGCAAAACAAAAAATGTTCAAGGAGGGACCGGGAGTTTGGTAGAGTGCTTGCCTATTATGCACAAAGACCTGGGTTCAATTCCTCGGTACCACATACATAGAAAAAAGCCAGAAATGGTGCTGAGACTCAAGTGGTAGAGCTCTAGCCTTGAGAAAGTCCAAGGACAGTGCTCAGGCCCTGAGCTCAAGCCCAGGACTGGCAAAAAAAAAAAAATGTTCAAGGTCAGTGCTCAGGCCCTGAGTTCAATGGCTTTCCAAACAGGTCCATATCATGCAATGAATTCGGAATTCATTGGGCTTATGGGTGTTTATCTACCAAATGGGTAATATAACATGATATATATTTGCCAGTCCTGTGGCTTGAGCTCAGGGCCTGAGCATTGTCCTTGGGCTTTCTCAAGGCTAGCACTCTACCACTTGAGCCACAGCACCACTTCTGGCTTTTTCTTTTTTTTTTTTTTTTTTTTTTTTTTTTTTTGCCAGTCCTGGGCTTGAGCTCAGGGCCTGAGCACTGTCTTTGGACTTTCTCAAGGCTAGAGCTCTACCACTTGAGCATCAGCACCACTTCTGGCTTTTTTTTCTATATGTGGTACCGAGGAATCGAACCCGGGTCTTCATGCATGTTAGGCAAGCACTTTAACCACTAGGCCAAACTCCCAGCCCGAACTTCTGGCTTTTTCTATGCATGTGGGGTGCTGAATAATTGAACCCAGGTCTTCATGCATGCTAGGCAAGCACTCTTACCACTAGGCCAAATTCCCAGCTCAACATGATAATTTCTTGAAGACTGAGATTCTTCTGTGGGAGAGAATTTGTGATTAAAAGATAAACAGGATTACAGGAAACTGTCTGCATGCCAGGGAAAATGGAGTTGTAAACAATAGTGATGTCTTAGGTCAGGTTGCCTAGAAGCAAAACCCAAGATAGGTTGTTATGCAAGTGACTTATTGACCCTGTTCTCAGGAGACAGGAGCATGAGCAGAAGTGAGAAGAATAAGGAATCTAACAAGATGTGACCTCAGCCTGATCTGTAGCATAACATCTAAAAATTTTCCTATTTGAAATAAGACTTACTAGCCCTACTTTGGATTGCATGACATAGACCAGACTGGACCCTTCAGAGAAAAAGGGACTTGAACTCAGTGCCAGAATGCTGTCTCTGAGTTTTTGGTACTCAAAGCTAACACTATACTTGAGCCACAGTTCCACTTTCAGTTTTGTTTTTGTTTTTTTGTTTTTTGGGTTTTTTTGGTGGTTAATTGGAGTTAAGAGTGTCAAATAGACTTTCCTATTGAAGCTGGTTTTGAACCATTACAATCCTCAGACTTCAGTCTCCTGAGTAGCTAGGGCTACAGGTGTGAGCCGCCACACCCCGGCTATTAGTATTTTTTTTATTAGAAAGGTTGTAATTATTTTTGGACTGGGAGTTTGGCCTAGTGGTAGAGTACTTGCCTAGCATGCACAATGACCCAGGTTCGATTCCTCGGTACCACATATATAGAAAAAAGCCAGAAGTGGTGCTGAGGCTCAGGTGGTAGAGCTCTAGCCTTGAGAAAGTCCAAGGACAGTGCTCAGGCCCTGAGCTGAAGCCCAGGACTGGCAAAAAAAAAAAAAGAAAAAAGAAAGGTTGTAATTATTTTTTTTTAAAGATTGTAGATAGCTGGGTGTGGTGGATCAAGGTTCAAAGCCAGCCGGGGCACTAAAGTCTGAGAGACTCTTATCTCCAATTAACCACCAGAAAACTGGAAGTAGCAATGTGGCTCAAGGGGTAGGGCAGTAGCCTTGAGCTGAACGGCTCAGGGACAACTTCCAGGCCCAGAGTTGAAGTCCCAACCCTGACAAAAATAAGATTGTGAATAAAGTAGACTTTCTTACCACTTCATCCATGGTCTCCAAAGCCTTTGCCCTGTCCTCAGAGATTGTTGTCTCCTTCAAAAGCTTTTTCCTGTGCACACTTGGACATGCAAATGTTATGCAATACATATAGTATTGTTTTTGTTGTATATGCATATTGGTGTATATGTATTTTGTATATGTATTCGTATATTGTATATGCATTTGGTGTATATGTATTTGTATATGCAATACATAAAGTATTGTTATGGGTGTATGCTTCGGTATATGAATTCATATTCACTATACTTCGTTCTGTGATTTACATTTTTCCCTCGACACTATTAATTAGATATCTTAGAGATCTAAGACACCATACCATGTCTTAGATAGTAAACAGGCCTATTCTTTTGTTCTGCAGCACTGTACAATATAATGTGAATTTATTAAATTTATTGGTCTTTTCTTAAATTGGTGTTAATTTATTACAGTCATTGCTTTGCTAGATGTGGCAATGTCTAAAGCTGTTATCAGCCACATTTCTGTATACAGAGTTTGTGTTTCAGCATATAGGCACTGTTGCTTTCTGCCTTCTTATTTCTGAAGGGAAGGAATTAACTGAGACTGGCTTTTGTTGCATGATGATGCTACCAGAGACCCAGGCTCTCAATTCTGCTCTGCTGACCTTCACATGCAATCTGATGTCCTCATCCTCAGTTCATAGTCCATTTGTAACTGCTTACTGTTCTCACTCTTGCATTCACACCTAGAAAACGAACATTCCCAACAACATGTACTTCCTTTTATCAGAAATGCCAATTAGTGGTCAGGAGTTTGGCCTAGTGGTAGAGTGCTTGCTTAGCATGCACAAAGACCCAGGTTTGATTGCTTGGTACCACATACATGGAAAAAAGCCTGAAGTGGTGCTGAGGCTCAAGTGGTAGAGCTTTAACCTTGAGAAAACCCAAGGATCAGGCAGGCTCAGGCCCTGAGCCCCAGCCCAGGACTGGCAAAAAAATAAAAGTCTCAGAAATGCCAATTGGCTGAGCATGATGGTGCATGTCTGTAATCCCAGTTCCTCAGGAGACACGGAAGGACGGTGGCCCAGAGCTAGCTAAGGCAAAAAGTGTAACATACCCTATTGAAAACATAACTAAATTTTATTTTTTTAATTTATTTTTTATTGTAATTAGTAAAAGGGTTACATGATAGAAGGTGCATTAATTCACATACATTGATACCTTTTCACATGTCTTGGTACCCATTTCCCTCCCCCCCCACACCCCCATAACTAAATTTTAAAAAGGGATTAAAAGCCAGCATGGGCACGGTGGCTCAGGCCTGTAATCCTAGCTACTAAGGAGACTGAGATCTGAGGATCAAGTTCAGAGCCAGCCTCAGCACAAAAGGACCTGAGACTCTTATCTCTAGTTAACCTCTAGAAAATGGGAAGTGGGGCTTGGCAACAGGGTAGGGCTTTAGCCTTGAGCTGAAGAGCTCAGGCTGCTGTCAAGCCCCACAACCCCCCCCCACACACACACACACAAACAAAAGAAGTAGGGCAGGGATATTAAGCCCTCAGTGCCTGACAAGTGCAAAGCACTGAGTTCAAACCCCAGTGGTGCCCTACATGAAATTTCGATTGTGGGATTTTCTTTGTCTTTTTTAGGCCAGGTCTTGCTGTGTATTTCAGGTTCACACTGAACTCACGATTGTCCTGGGTCAACCTCTGGAGTGTTTTATTGTGTGAATATGTGACCATATATTTTCTATTACAGATTTTTGTGTTTCCATGTTTCTGTTTTTCTATCATAAACAGTGCTTCTCTGGACAGTGAGAAGAGGTCCACTGATACACTTAGTGTCTAGACCATCGTGTTTTTTTAAGTATTATTTCAATAAGAAAAACAGTCTGTCTTATGCTTCAGTAGATTAATAGACAAAAATTTAAGACAAAATTTCCTCTTCTATAATATTCCATACTTATCTGTGCCATTAGAAGAATAAAGAAGAAAACAAACAAAAACAAGCCAGGCACCAGTGGCACATGATATTCAGTAGGCTAAGGTCTGAGGATTGCAGTTCAAAGATAGCCTGGGCAGGAAAGCCCATGAAACTCTAATTTTCAATTAACCACCAAAATATCCAGCAAGTGGATCTGTGGCGTAAGTGGCAAAGCACTAGCCTTCACGACGAAAAAAGCTCAGGGACAGCACGCAGGCCTTTGTTTATGTGTATGTACTGGACACTGGTAACTCACATCTGTAATTCTAGCTACTCAGGAGACTGAGATCTGGAAGGCAGTGATGTGAGTTTGCAAAAACTCATGTAAACCAATAAAAGTTGAAGATGGTGTCACGTGTCCAATATCTCACAGATGCGGGAAACATAAATTAGGAGGATTATGATCTCAAATAGGAGGCCCTATTTGAAGAAGAATAAACCAAAAAGAGGAGGGTGTGTGATTCACGTGGTAGAGCTCCAGAGAAGCAAGCATAAGGCCTGGGTTCACACTTCAGTCCTAATAACAACAACAAAAAATAATGTTGTTCTTAATGTACTATGTTTTCTCCTCTTGTTAATCTTCCCTTTGGTTAATCTCATATTGTTACACTATCTGACTTTGTTACCTGACATATTATATTATATTTGTTTATTTGAAATAGGAGGGGAAAAGATGGGGGGAGGGGGCTGGGGGAGAGAAAACAACATGGGGGAGGGACAAAAACATGAGAAGGAATATCAATGTGTGAGAATGCACCTTCTATCTGGCGAATATAACTGTAACCCCTCTATACATTAAAATAAAAAAAATAGTAATTGTAGTCAAGAGCCACTGTATTGACTTGGCTATCCATTAATGAGTCAAGACTTACTATTCCAATGAACTGTTTGGGAGGGCTTATGGCAAATTATGAGTAGAATTGTAAGTACAATTTCGGTGTTAGTGTGTAGAGCCAAAGATCTGATCTAAATGTACCAGTTAACTACATGTTAACTCTACATTCTTGCTTATACCTAATATTTGCCAAAAGATAAGGCAAATAATTAATTGATCTTGAAGGAATTTTCCTTTTTTTTTTTGTAGGTCATGTGGCTTGAATTCGGCCTGGGCACTGCCCCTGAGCTCTTCAGCTCAAGGCTACTGTCCTACCCGTGGGCCTGGGCATTGTCCCTGAGCTCTTCAGCTCAAGGCCACCACCCTACCCTTGAGCCAAGCCCCACTTCTCATTTTTGTAGAGGTTGACTGGAGAGAACAGTCTCAAGTCCTTTTGTGCTGGGACTGGCTCTGAACCTTGATCCTCAGATCTCAGCCTCCTGAGAAGCTAGGATTACAGGTGTGAGCCACCGCGCCCGGCTCTTTCTCTTCTTTCTTTCTTTCTTTCTTTCCTTGCTTCCTTCCTTCTTTCTTTCCTTCTTTTTCTTTCTTTCTTTTCCTTCTTTTTTTTTCAGGTCTAGGACCAGGACCAAACTCAGTACTAACACCTTCTCTCCTTGTCTGGCCCTCTACCAACTGAGCCACACCTCCAACCCCAGCATTTTTGTTGTTTATTTTCAGACTATTCTCAGTATATTGTCCAAACTGCTTTCTATTTAGCCTAGACTGGCCTGAACTCACCATCCTGACTCTTACCCTGGGGTGCTGTGATTTTATGCCACATCACCATGCTGGGCTCTTGTTTTCCACCTCTGATTTCTAAGAGAAAACATCTTTTCAACATTTTACTGGTAATTTTTTGTTGTACTCTTCTCAGAAATTGCTGTGTATAGAAATGTAAAACACATCCCCTCTGGGGCCCAAACACCAGTGGGAAAATGAGTGTGGGCAGAGAATGTGAATAGGGTGGAAGCAGCATTCATGTATGAAAATATGAAGGAGATTCCTAGGATAGGGTTCTTTTATGAAATTGAGCTGCTGGTCCAGCTCTGGCTGCCTACATCACCACTATCACTTCCAGGATCCATCGACAAACTAGACATGGCAACTCACACGCCATCATGAGATCAGCACAAAATCAAGAATTCTAAGTTCATGATGCAGAAGCCAACACCGTATGTCAATCAAAGCCCACTTCCTCTCAGCCACTTGCTGGGTAATGATTAAAACAGAAGGAGTGGAAGGGATTATATAAAGCTATTCTCAAAAGTCAATATCTGACCACTCCTGAGAATCATTCTCTTCTCCCCATGCCCAACCAACAGCAACTCCCATCAGCTTGGTTGGTACAAACTCCAGGTGTTGGCCTGATTAACGGAGTCCTAGGGTCCTGAAGTTAATTCTAATGCTTCTTTAGTGCCTGGATTATCTTAATGGGTTATTATGATTTTTTTTTCTCATCGTCAGTTATGGGGGCTTGAAATCAGGGCCTGAGTTCTTCAGCTCAAGGCCACTGCTCTATGACTTTGAACCACTGCACGGCTTCCAGTTTTCTGGTGGTTAATTGGAGATAAGAATCTCACTGATTTTCATGTCTTGGCTGACTTTGAACTGGGATCCTCAGATCTCAGCATCCTGAGCAGCTAGGATTACAGGTGTAATCCACTGGTGCCTGACAGTCTTTATATATTTTTCTAACAAAGCTCCTGGCCCTGTCTTATCTGACCCATCCAGATGACTAGTTTGGATGTGAAATACTGAAGAAAAGATGAAGTTATAACTACCAGGTGCATTGCTTTCTTGGCCATGGAAGCCTGGTGAAGAGTCATCTCAGATTCTAGCAGGTGCAGGATTAGTGGTTAAAGCACCTTTTGCCCACAGGTTTAGTGCAACAGCCTGAAAAGAAAGATCAGCTGTTCCATCTCAGTCAAGCAGCAGCCATAACTGAAAACTGACCCGTTCTAAAATTTGTCATGCTGCTCAGGTGCTATGAAAACAAAGAAATTCACATAGGCAAGGCCAGTCCTTAATAATGGCCACGTTCTCACATTTTATATCTCTTCTTGACCCTTGACCTATACTCTGCCACTTCTCCATCCCAACATCTGTCGTACCCTTCTGAATTTCATCTGCACAATTAATCAACTTCCTCATATTCCTCATTAGGTGCCTGGAATGGGATGGATCCTCAGATATGATTAACAGTTGTGGTGAGGGATTTTCCTGAAGGGATTGAAAATTTCAAGAGTCAACAGAAAGGAAGGCTGCTAGATGGGTTGTAGCTTCCAGGAAATTCCTCTGCAATAGTGTTCTTCTTGGAACACAAAATAACTATGATGAGTGCATACTTGAATTCCAGTATTCTCACTTTTTTAAATTCCCATGGGCAAACTTAACAGGAAGTGGATCCAAGTGCTTGATATTCGAAGGCCTCCAGGGGGCGCTACAGTACAATACACAACCGCAGCCTGAAACACAACTTTTGGATGTTTTCTATGGTGTGCAGTGGCATTTGGATGGGAAAAAAATAAATAAATAAAGGGAAGAGTTTCCTCTTTTCATTTGAAAAAACATTATTTTAAGACCTAGACTTACAGAAACAAATTCAAGTTTTTTATTTTGTCAGGTTGGGCACCAACACAATGTTCCAAGTACCTTGAAGTTCCAAGTACCTTGAAGGCAAGGGCAGTAAACCCATTCATTCAGTCTTCCCATAGGCTGATTCTTTGGCCTGAGATGCACCCATCTCCCCTCACAGGCAGGAAGCCTTCTGGGTTTAACCCATTGTATTTATTTATTTTACTTCTGTGATATCTCAGGACACTCTAGAGTGACACCAAGTTTACATACTCAACTCTGATTCCAAGGACTGAAACTGAATTTGTTCATTTGGTCTCCTTAGCTGGCTCCTTGGTTCAGCAGCTCTAACCCAGAAGTTCTGGGACTACAGGGTCAGAATTTTCAAACACCATCCTGGTTGGCTCTTTTCTATTCTTTTTGGTTAGAAAAGAATAAAAACCTGCCCATGGTAGCTGGGCACTGGTGGCTCACACCTGTAGTCCTAGCTACTCTGGAGGCTGAGATCTGGTGATCACAGTTCAAAGCCAACCCAGGCAGGGAATTCCATGAGATTCTGATCTCCAATTACCCAGAAAACCAGAAATGGACCTGTGGCTCAAAGTGGTAGAGCACTAGCCTTCAGCAAAAAGCTTAGAAACTGTACCCAGGCCTTGAGTTCAAGCCCCATGACCAACCAAAAAAAAAAAAAAACCCAACAACAACAAAAACTAACCCATGCCACCTAAACAGGAAAGTGGTATTCTACTCCAGGTTAATTCTGAGCACTTAATCCTCAACTCTATCTTGAAGAGAAACTTCCAGACCCAGGATACAACACCATGAAAAGGCACAGGGACTCCCCACATTGTTTCCTGACAGAAAAAAACGAAACAAAAAAAAAAAACAAAAAAAAATGTTACCTAAGTGACAGCATTCCTGCTGGAAGGGACAGCAGAGATTGTGGGAACTCAGTTTGGACAATGCTAAGCTCTTGATGTTAGGCAATCCAAGAATTTGCATAGCAAGGGAAGGGAGGAAGGTTGGCTAGTGAGAGAAATTGGATCAGTTCCTAAACTGAGTCCTTAAATACCTACTTGGGAAGCTACAGAAAACATTTAACAGTTCCTAAGCAAGCAATGGCACTATTCTAGGGATGGTTTTAAAAGGTGGCAGGAAGACAGAATATACATAAGGTTGCACAGCTGGAGACTATAGAAAGAGACAACAGAGTTGTTCATAGCCCATAGAAAGGGAAGTTTCACTATTAAGGATATTCTCCGTGAGGCAGACACAAGGCTCAGGCATAGGGCCCTGACTTAAAACCCCATTAGGAGCTGGGCGTGGTAGCTGGGATCTGAGGATCAAGGTTCAAAGCCAGCCTGGACACAAAAGGACCTGAGACTCTTATCTCCAATTAACCTCTAAAAAAAGGGAAGTGGGGCTTGGCTCAAGGGTAGGGCAGTAGCCTTGAGCTGAAGAGCTCAGGGACAGCGCAGGCCAAGTTCAAGCCCTATGATCCCCCCACCCCCAAATTACTTCCCTAAACCAAAGAAAACAGATAATCTCTATAGACCTTGAGCAGGGAAAGGACATGGAAGGGAGAGTTCTTAAGACCTCACAAACAAGTGGCTGTGCGTATGGATAGAAAGGTATCAGAGATGATTCCTTGGCCCCAAACCAGATGGGCAGCAGATCAGGAGTTGGTTAGGGATATATAGAAATGTAGGAATGGGCCTATGGAGAGCAAGCAGAAGCACTATAGCTCAGTGGCAGATCACTTGTGACAGGGCCCCTCCCTGGAGGCAGGTTTCTCTTCCACCCCATCATCCAGCCTCAGTGTTCTGACAAGTTGACAGAAACAGGACAGAGGCTCATGCTAGGAGAGCAATTCCCCCCAGCTCCAGAACTAGGGGAAATGTGGATTCTCTGAAGAGAAGAAGGGAGAAGGGAGCAAACTGCCTTAGTTTGGAGGCTGGGTGTTCAGAGGGTACAGGAAGAAAACATGACTTGCTGTTCAGAATAATTTCCCCAGGTGTGTTAGAGGAGGAGGTAGAGTGAGCTGGGCAGAAGGCCTGAACTGTAAGAGAGGTCATGGAGTCCGAGAACAGAAGCCAACAGCAGAGCTGGAAGGGAGCCAGAGCCTGAGGCCTTCTGGAGTAGCTTGCTGGGGCTGGCAAAGTTTGGGTATTCCTGTGAACTTCCTCAGAAAAAAAGAGGGGGCAGAGTCTGAAGAAGGAACTGAGGACATTCTTTTTACAATTGGAGAAATATGAGAAAAGAAGAGAGCCCAAATAGAGGATCTGTTGGGGCAATTTCAGAAGGGTTGAGCAAGAGCTTTCACATCCATCTCTAGGACAGAGGGAGAGAATGCAGGAGGGGATGGAGAAACAGATAGGAGTCAGCAGGTTTCCACTAAGATTGCTTCTGTCCTCTCTACAAGGAAAGAATCAGGGTACCTACCCACTGGAAACTAGGGAGCCACAGTTATCTGTAAAGGCCAGGGAGATAAGTTAGCAAGTGTGGAACAGCTTCGGAGAGTTCTCTAGAGTCCTTCTTCTCAAAGGTAATGTGTGCAAAAATCACCTCGCATCTTGTTCTAGTGCAGGTTCTGATGTGACAGTCTGGGTGGGGCCTAACAGTCTGCATTTCCCACAAGCTCCCAGGTCAAGTCGGTGCTTGGGCTCCAGAGGCAGTGCTGTGAGGAACAAGGTTGAAAGAGTCAGCTAAACGGTAGGGTTGGCCATTGTGAAGGACCTCACCCCAGAGAGAGACTCGCCATCAACACTCCCACCAGGGGTAAAAGCTGAGACGTCTGAATGGGCATGCCAACCCCCCTAAAGGTGAGGCATCAAGCATAAAAAGGCAAGATGCCTGGAAAGGAGGTTCGGGAGGAAGGATTTCTGAGGTGGTAGGGGCCCCCTTGGGATCTTTCATCTAGGTCAACACGAGACAGAAGACAAACGGAACCCTTGTAAGATCCCCAAAGAGGATATGGGTCTCGGGGTGCCAGTGGCAGCAAGGCAGGCCACCCCGTGCTGTTCTGCGGGAAAAGTGGACTTAGTCCTACTAAAGACACCCCTGGCCAGAATGTTGGGAGAGGGGCAGAAATGGCTCTGCGCTGCAGTCATGGGCCAGATGAGTTCTGTGCCAGGAACTAAGAAAAGAGGAATAAGATTGGGAAAGGGGAGGTGGGACTGAAAAAGAAGAGATCATCTGGGCTCTCAACCCCGAGCTCTGTGTGCATGTGTGAAAAGAGAAAGACGGAGACAGACAGGCTGACAGACGGACAGACAGACAGACACACCGACAGGCAGGCAGACAGACTTGACTCAAAGGTTAACCCGAGGTCAGGCTTGCTGGGGGCCGTGCGGGGAGAGGACCACAGGAAGGCGAACGCCGAGAGCAGAGCTAGGAAGAGTCAAAAGGAGCTGCAAGTCCAGCGACTGCGCGCGTCCTGCCGTGGAGACAGCGGCGTGCACTTGGAGGCGGGAGATGGGGCCACCAAGATGCTGAGGCTTCGTCCGGTGGCGACGGGGAGGCCGTGGAGAGATTCCTGGGCGCCGCGTAACGCGCCCCTCGGCCTCGGCCGGACTCCCTGGCCGCGCAGCCCCCGATCATCCAGGGCCCGGCCTCCAGGTCCCGCGCCGGACCCTCTTATCCTCGCGCGCGGCCTCCAGCAGGCCGCAGACACCCCCTACCTCCCCCCCCAATCCCAACCCCGGCGACCGACTCGCCAGGGTCCGCCCCGCCGCGGCGGCCCCAGCCCGGCCGCTCCTCCCCCGATGATGTCACGTCCCTGGCCGCCCCTCGGCCGGCCGCGCCGCCCCGCCCCCGCCTCCCCCGGCCCCTCGTCCCCTGGGCCCGCCCGCTCGCGACAGCCCTCCTCCCGCCCGCGCTCCCTCCCTTCGGCTCCCGCTCCCCGGGGAGCGGCGGCGGCGGCGGCGGCGGCGGCGGGATGGCCCGGGCCCGCGGCCAGGCCCCGGGCAGCGGCGGTCGGCGGCGGCCACGGCGGGGCGGCGCGGGAACCGGGCCCCGTGGGGAGTCGGCCGGGCTGCTGCTGCTGCTGCTCCAGGTGCTGCCGCCCGGAGCTGCGGCAGGGCCGGGGCGCCGGGGCACTCGGGGCGCCGGCGGGGGCGGCGGCGTCTGCTGGCTTGGCGCTGCCCCTGCTTTTTCCCGGGACGCTCGGCTGCTGCTGCTCTTGCCACCGCTGCCACCGCTGTCGCCGCCGCCGCCGCCACCGAGCTCCGCGCCCGCAGCCTCCGCCTCCCGGATGGTAATCAGCGCCCCGCGCCGGCGCCGCGGGCGGGCAGGAGGTGGGGGCGGCGAGGGGGGAAAGGGCGGGCAGCCCCGCGCCCCCGCCTCGCCCGCGGCAGTTCCTGGGGCTGTTGGAGCGCGCCCCCCCCCCCCTTACTCCGAAGACCACGGCCCTGGGCAGCCGCCAGAGCGCGCCTCTGGGGCGCCTCCGTGCGGACCCGGTGCGGGCTGTGTTCCCCGCCCTCCCCGCCCCGCACGCAGTCCGCCCGCCAGCGCTCAGGCCGCGGGGGAATCCCTCCATCTCCCCGCCCCGCGCCCCAGGAGGGGAGGGGACAGCGCCGGCGCCCGCGGACCCGCTTTCTCCGAGGGAGCGCCCCAGAGGCGAGCGCGCACGGAGCTATCCCGACCGCGCGCCTCGCTGCGCTCCCGGAGGGCGCCCGGTGCCGTCGGGTCGGCCGAACTGCGATACCCACAGCCTCGGCGGGACCCGATCCTGGGCAGTGTGGGCGCCCACCAACTGCGCGTCCTTATGTTCCCTGCGCAGGACGCTCTGCCCCGCGGCGGGCTGAACCTGAAGGAGGAGCCGCTGCTGCCCGCCGGCCTGGGCTCTGTGCGCTCCTGGATGCAGGGCGCCGGCATCCTGGACTCCAGCACCGCGGCGCAGAGGTAAGCGCTCGACGGGATCCCGCCAACTCGGGTCGGACCTGCCCGAGCTGCTCAGAGCCTTTGCTCAGCTTTGCTGAGGTGCTGGGACGAAGGGTAGAGGAAACCCTAGCTGGGTGCCATCCTGGCGAGCACTCCAATTCCCCCTGTCCCTAGCGCCTCTGTCCTAAAGTCTCCTGAGCATCTGGGGCGGACCGGGGCGGGGCTTCTGCCTCCACTCCCGGCTGTCCCGGCTCTGATTTTCTGACAGTCTCCAACTGCGGTCCAGGGTTTGGGAGGAGGACGCATCCCCTCCGTCTGCAGACCCTGAGCCATGACCCACAGCTACCAGCCGTCTAGGAACGTCCAACCCCTCCTTCCTGGGCAGTACCGATGCCTCAGCTTATCTAATTCCACGGCTTTCTGCCAAGAAAGGCAAGAAACCCTGCCCCCTTCCTCCTTTCCCACGCCCCTCCTTTCCCACGCAGGTCCAGAGATACAGCTGGGGGATGAAGAGTGCAAAGAGGCAGTGGACAGTCGGCGTGGCTGGACTGATTGACGGGTTGGGAATGGGCTAGGGCTCCACCTCTCTGACAGGTGTCTTTTCGGTAGGGAACCCTTGGGGACCTCAGCACCCACGCCCATCTCCTCTGGCTCCCCCCCCCACACACACTTTTTCCCCCCTTCTTCAGAGTTTAGGTGGGACCTAGGTGAAGCTTTGGATGGGAACTTTAAAGGTTAATTGACTTAGCCCCTATTGCTCCTGGGACCTGGAGGTTTTTATAACCTAGCCTTGAACACGGGGAGGTTAGACACCATGGGGAATTTCAGTGCGGCTGTTTTTAGGGAGGGGTTGACTCGGCTGGGGCAGGGTAGGCACTGGGCTTCCGGAAAGTCTGCGCCACTGCTATCCAGCAGCCTGAAAGGATTCATAGGGAGCTATCAGGGTAAATCAGGTTTGGCACAGTCTGCCTACCCAGTCCTGTCCAGAGATACCACTCATAGTGCTCCCCACCCTCATCCAGTAACAGACACTCCAATCCTTCATGTGCCACTGAAGCTGTGTTTCTGCAAATCTGACCTTTCCTGGCCCTTGGGGGCAGGGAGCACGGGGACTGTCTGGAGCTGAGTTCTTCTGGGCAAGAAAGGGTCTCAGATGCACCAATTGCCATAAGTTTTAGAGTGATCTAACTGTATTCCAGAAAAACTGGACTGTGGAAAACCAAATCCCACCCATATTACACAAACTATTGCCTGTGTTCTCACGTGTCTCCTTCCCTTTTGCTTCCCATTAGCTGGCTTTTTCCTATGTTGTGTTTACCAGGCTGTGCGTAGTCCCTGTTTTCCTGTTGATTCTGACTTTTTCTGTAACTTGAGATGGTTGTGGGGAGTTGTGGTGGTGTCTCTGAGGTTGAATGTTCCCCCTTTCTCTCTGTCCTTCCCGTCTGTGTCTACCCACAGTCAGCAGGTTGGATGAGAGTGTTAGAGAGGTGGTGCACTGTGGCCTGGCTGGGGTGCAGGAAGCATGAGGCTGTGGCCCCCTCCCCCATCTAGGACTCCACACTAACAATGTTGTCTGTAGGGTCTGGGTTGAGGATCCAGAGCCTCCTCACTGGAACTCCCAGGGGTCCCACAATTTTAATAGGGAGATTTCTTCAGGCTAGGACTGTTTGTGTCCACGTCCAGGATACCTCTCTCTCTCTCTCTCTCTCTCTCTCTCTCTCTCTCTCTCTCTCTCTCTCTCTCTCTCTCTCTCTCTCCTCTCTCCTCTCTCCCTCTCTCTCTCTCTCCTCTCTCCCTCTCTCTCTCTCTGTCCCTCTCTGTCCCTCTCTCTCCCTCTCTCCCTCTCTCTCCTTCTCTTCTTCTCCCTCCGCCCCCCCCCCAGATTGGGAGCTGCCACATGTTTGATCATTTATCACCCTGGCTTCCTGAGAGATAAGCTAATGATTGCTCCTCATGTTTCCCCACACTGTCACCTCTCCCATTCAAATCTTTCTCCTTTAGCTGCTCATCTAGTCTTCCCATTCCCAAACAGCAAAAGGAGCATTTCTGTCCTACCACCACCTCCCTCTTCAGTCCCTCCCTGGCTTTACTCTCCTTTTCTCCTTGGAGCAGAGTTGTCTTTGATGCCTCCCTTGCCCTCATCCCATGGCCACCTGGTTAAAGGTTTCTGTGTCCTAGATCCAGTCTTGGTGCCTCTTCCCTCATGGCTGGAAGGATGACTGTGTTTTGGTCGTCCCACCTCAGCTTCCTGGCCTGGTGCTCCCACTCCAGCTTCTCACCCCTCCCCCTGAACCATCTTCCATGCACTATGAATAAAAGCCACATTTCCAAAGTACTGTTCTCCCATCATATCTCTGCCCTGATTAAAATGAATGTGACCCCCAAGCCTCTGCTCTCTCTGTGTTCTCCCATCCTACCTCAAGAAACTGTGCTTAGCTGCCTAAGGATGTTTACCATAAGCAGAGTCGGTAGTCTCTATCTGTCCCACTTCTTCCTGAACAGTCACCAGTCAACACTCATCACAGTCTGATGCCAACCTTCTTTCTCAGCTTCTGTAGACCTGGCATTTGGTGTAAGAGTATCAGCAGGACTTCCAGTAAGTCCTACCTTCAATCCGTCCTCCTGCCTTTGGTACCCACATGTCCACTGAACAGTCTCAGCACCTTCAAGATCCCCTGCCCCACCATAGCACCTGCTCTCTCTGTCTGTGCCTTCCAGCCTGCCCAGTACTGCCTGAGAATGCTTACCACAGGGAGGCTCTGCTGCCCTCTGCTCGCTCCCATCTTCCTCCAGGGTACAGATAGTAGTCCATTCATCCCTTGTCTGTGGCACATAGGACACACTCAGGCAGAGATGGTTCCCCATCTCTACCTTGGTAAGCACAGGAATCAGGCACCAAAGCGGCCATCTCTCTCCATTTCTGCAACTTAACCAAGTGATGAGGAAAAGGATTGGTAAAACTGGGGGTGGGAGGACTCTGCCAAGAGGAAGAAAGGTTCTGAGCAAGAAGTGAAGAGGGATCTTCTCCCTGTCCACCCATGAAAGGAAGGCTGGTGGTGAGGGCTTCTATCTTCCCTACCAGGGTCTCCCTACCAGCAAAATCTGCACGAGGATCCCTAGTCACTGCTCCGACTGCTCCTTCCCTGAATCAATCGAACTTTATCTCTAAGACCCTTAGGTGCAGTCCCAACCCACTCCCCAGACTCCCTTGCAGTCCCAAGTGCTGCTAAGGCCTCAGCACAGGAGCAGCTGTCTTTTCCTAAAGTGCTTCCCAAGCTGGGGAGAACTCTTGCAGGCTCAGGTCAGTCTTTCTCTGCAGGGGACCCCTGGAGAACCCTGGCCAGCCTTTTCCCATGAGCTGGTCACAGCACACAAGCAGGGCCTGGGAGAGGGAAGCCAGCTGGGGCTGCCTTTCCTGTAAGCAGCCACAGGCCAGCCTCCCTGCTAGGAAATGCTTTTGTTTGCTTTAATAATTGATAGCCAGTTGTTCCTCAGCCTGGGACCTGGCAGCCCAGCCTGTGGGTGGGTAAGAGGGTAGGCAGAAGAGAAATGGGAGGTGGTTAGGCAGTCAGTAGGTAGAAATGAGGGAGACAATACCAAGCTAGTAATCCTCCTTCTCTTTCCTATCCTATATCCTACAAGACCTGAGCCACTGAGCCTGGGGCAGATACTGGGAAGTCGAAACAGGGTACCTGAAGCCTCTGTGCCCCAATCCTCCTCTTTCACTAGAACTTTCCACATATAGGTGCTGTGCCGCTGCCTCTAGCCACCTGGCCCTTCTCCCCTCTTTTTTTTTTTTTTTTTGGTCACAGGGCTTGAGCTCAGCCTGGGCGCTGTCCCTGAGCTCTTCAGCTCAAGGCTACCACCTACCCTTGAGCCAAACCCCACTTCCTGTTTTCTAGAGGTTAATTGGAGATAAGAGTCTCAGGTTCAGGGCCGGGAGTTTGGCCTAGTGGTTAAAGTGCTTGCCTAGCATGCATGAAGACCCGGGTTCGATTCCTCGGTACCACATACATAGAAAAAAGCCGGAAGTGGTGCTGAGGCTCAAGTGGTAGAGCTCTAGCCTTGAGAAAGTCCAAGGACAGTGCTCAGGCCCTGTGCTCAAGCCCAGGACTGGCAAAAAAAAAAAAAAAAAAAAAAAAAAAAAGAGTCTCAGGTTCTTTTGTGCCCAGGCTGGCTTTGAACCTTGATCCTCAGATGTCAGCCTCCTGAGTAGCTAGGATTATAGGTATGAGCCACTGTACCTGGCCCTTCTCCCCTGTTTACCTACATGATTGAAATGGGTGTGCTACTAATTTGATCTTCTGTAGTCTGTGACACAGCTGGACTCTTGCTGGGCATATGAGGGACTAAGCAGGACCAAGCCAATAGATGGTGGCTGGGGGCAGAAATGCTAGTTCTAGTATGATGATCCTGAACAGCCTTAGGGACCCAGAGAATTCCTACAGTGAGCAGTGTGGGAACAAATAGGATGCTTAGAGGGAGGGAGGATGTTGAGGAAAGATACAGGGGACTTATGAAGCCATACCAGAGTTTCAGGGAGAGAAGCTAGATTTAGGATAGAGAGACTTTGGGGAAAACTGAGACCTGGGATGAGGTATAGGAAGTGTTTTTCCCCTCTCCTTTTGCTTCCTAGTGGAGGTAGGGGGATGGTCTTTCCATCGCTGACGGTTTTAGCAGTGACTTGTGCCATCACCTAAGCATCCCACACATCAAGGTGGTTTAGAGCACTTCTCAGAATTAGGCTTATCAATTAGAGTTGAGATTTGGTGGTAAACCGGGTACGTTGGCTCACCCCTGTAATCTTAGCTACTCAGGTGGCTGAGATCTGAGGATTGTGGCTCAAAGCCAGCCCAGGCACAAAAGTCTGTGAGACTCTTATCTCCAATTAACCACTAGAAAACCAGAAGTGACGCCATGGCTTCAGTGGTAGGGCAGTATCCTTGAGCTGAAGAGCTCAAGCACAAGGGCCAGGCCCAGAGTTCAAGTTCCACAACCAATTAAAAAAAAAAATTTGATGGGAAGCTGGCTCATATCTAGCTACTCAAGAAGCAGAGTTGCAGTTGGAAGCCAGCCTAAGCAGAGATGTCTATAAGCCCCCATTTCAAAAGAAGTAGCAAAAAGCCTGGCTGAAGGCACGGCTCAAGTAGTAGAAAAGCTAGGCAAGCAGTTGGAACTATTTCAAGAGCCTGAGTTTAAGCCCAGGCATAGGGGTGGAGAAAAGGATGTGGTGTGAAGAAAAATTTGGGAGATGGCTTCAGGAAGAGGTGAGAGGATGGCATGGCTGCTATTAAATTGCTTTTATCTCTAGCAAGCATGTGATTAAGGATTTGTGTGGCATAGGACTCAAGAACAGAGATGCAAGGGAGACTGTGCTAGAGAGCCGTGGCAGGGTCAGATTACCAGGAAAAGAGCTCTGGATCATCTCCAGGGACCTGTGGGGCAGTGCCAACAATGACAGCCAGACACTGTAGTCCCCATTTGCATCCCTGTGTCTCTGAAGTAGACAGTCTACATGGTGAGCCTTAGGGTCCACTGACCCTGGACTCCCAGCACAGTGCTCAGGAAGCCTGGGCACATCTGTGCTTGATACAAGGCATGTTTCCTGCTAACAAAAATGTACATGTCAGGCCGGGAATTTAGTCTAGTGGTAGAGTGCTTGCCTAGCATGCATGAAGACCTGGGTTTGATTCCTCGGTACCACATACGTAGAAAAAATCTGGAAGTGGTGCTATGGCTCAAGTGGTAGAGCTCTAGCCTTGAGAAAGTCCAAGGCTAATGATCAGGCCCTGAGATCAAGCTCAGGACTTGCCAAACAAAAAAAAAAAAGTATATGTGGGAAAAGGTCTTTTCTGGTGTCATAGATTCCTGGTTATTCTGGGGACAGGAAGTGGGAGAGGGGCAAGTGGGGCATAGTAGAAATAATATAAAAGTGAATCTTTTCCCCTCCCAAGTCTGGGTTTTGTGGTACGTATGCACCCCCTCTACACTCCCCAACACCCTCTAGAGTTGAGAAGAAAGCATTTTGAGCATTGTGTCTAAATCAATCTTATAAAGAAAGTAAGGAAATGTGTAATTCAATTTTGGAGGCTTACAAAAGTGGTTAATGTGGCTGTTTTTGTCACTCAGCTGCATTTATCTTTTTAAAAAGGCGCTTATGTGGTGCACTTTGTTTCCTAATGATGCTAAGTGAATGAAATGTCTGTGAATTATGGGCTCCAGCAATGTGTGTGCTGGGTGGACCAGTGCTCATTCACATTTGTTACAACTTGGATCTGCCAAGCTGCACTCAGACCCTTGGGACTGTAGCTTGGCTGGCTTCCTCATAGCCCCGGCCCAGGGGTGGCTGGTATTTGGTACCCAATCCATGTCCTCCCAGGACCTATAGTAGAGTCTGCTAGCCATTGCTGGAGGACTTGTTGAGGAGGCCACAGCTTGCTCTGTCCACATACTCTCTGGCTGTCAAAAGTCTGGGGAGCTGGAAGTACTGGAGAAATAGCCACCATAGAAACTAAAGCTGATGGGGACAGACTGGCGTTGTGAGTCGGACACTCCTGAGTCCTCACCTGCCTCTCAGGTGAGGTGCTCATTCTGTATCGCTCCGGCTCTCCGGGAATTGAGCACTATTTGCCCCTTGGGAGCTCTGGATAGGTTCCCTCTTTGTCTTCACTAATCGCTGTTTTCTGGAATCACTGCCCAAATAAACTGTTGATATTTGAATCTTTGTCTCAGGGTCTTCTTCTAGGGGAATCCAAATGAAATACTCATTCTCCAACTTGTAAGGGTAGGAGGCTAGCTCTGTTCTTCCTTCCCTCTCTAGCCTTCATTTATTTATTTGTTTGTTTAGTGCCAGAACTGGAGCTCAAACTCAGGGCCTCTTGGTCTTCTTTCTTTCTTTCCTTCTTTCTTTCTTTCTTTCTTTCTTTCTTTTTTGCCTATGATTAGTATTCTACCATTGGAACCATACCTCCACTTCCAGCTTTTTGCTGGTTTGTTGGTGATAAGAGTCTCACCGACTTTTCTGCTCAGCTGGCTTTCCTTCCAGAATATATATTACTAGACATCTTGGAGATACACACACGCCCACACACACACACAACACACACACACACACATTCCATATCCCAGTGATGGTCTTGGATAGTTCTGCCTTGGATACTACAGAACCAAAAACATTGGCCTTTATCCACAGCCTTTTCTCTAAGCTAGTCTGGGAGCAGACAGCACCTCACCTCTCACCTGTATTCCCACACACCTGTGCTCATAATATGCCCATCAGGACTCAGACCTCTGAACATCTCCTGGATCATTTGAGTGTATCTCTTTTATTTCTGTCCTTTCTTGTTTTGTCTTCTCATTACTAGAGCACCAGCTGCTCCCAAAGGAAAAAAGAGAAGAAAGAAAAAAAAAATCTCTTCTCCCTCCTCCTCCCTTTGGGGCTGAAAGTTCTGTTCAACAGGTGTTGACATCACCTACTATAGTCGGCAATGCAGGAACCTTGGGGCAATCAGAGAAGGAAGGCACTGTCCAGTTTGCCTATTTTCCCTTGCTTCCTCTCCCTTAGGTGTTCCTGGTGTCTCTCTGTCCACAGGAAATACTAGAATGTCATTAGAGCAAAATCCCTAAAGATTTTGATCTTACAAGTCCAACAAGGCTTTGAATCAGATAAACAGGAGATGTTCCCAAGCCTGGAGCAAGGAGCAGCCTGTGTGCCCAGAGGAGGTCTTGGCCATTCTGCACACAGGCCTGCTCCAAAGGGGCCATCATTAATCTTGTGCTTGGCCATAATAATGAGCCTGTCCTGGTGAGGTAAACTAGACATTGCTTCCCTATGGATACCCGAGTCCAGGAGAGTGATTATCTCAGATCCCCCGAGCAGTACAGGGTAGGAGAGAGGAGCAGATGATGCTCTGGGCTGTCTCAGAGAATGCGGAGATGTGGAGGTAGCCAGTAGGGCATGTGAGATGGTACAGCCCTTGTCTGTGTTCCCACCCTCCCCCCCCCCCCAGAGCACCAGATACCTGTCCACAGACCCCAAGAAAACCAATTTACTCCACTATTTTTTTTTCTTTTGGTCAGTTGTTGGGCTTGAACTCTGGGCCTGGGTGCTGTCCCTGAGCTCTCTAGCTCAAGGGTACTGCCCTACTCCTTGAGCCACAGTGCCACTTCCAGTTTTCTGGTGGTTAATTGGAGATAAGAGTGTCACAGACTTTAGCCGGCCAGGCAACACAAAGCCTACAAAGCCCAGAGACTCTTTTTTTTTTTTTTTGCCAGTCCTGGGCTTGAGCTCAGGGCCTGAGCACTGTCCTTGGACTTTCTCAAGGCTAGAGCTCTACCACTTGAGCCTCAGCACCACTTCTGGCTTTTTATCTATGTATGTGGTACCGAGGAATCGAACCTGGGTCTTCATGCATGCTAGGCAAGCACTTTAACCACTAGGCCAAACTCCCGGCCAGCCCAGAGACTCTTATCTCCAATTAATCACTGGAAAATGGGAAGTGAGGCTGTGGCTCAAGGTAACCTTGAGCAGAAGAGCTCAGGGACAGCATCCAGGCCCAGGGGTAAGGCAGTAGCCTTGAGCTGTAGAGCTCAGAAACAGTACCCTGGCCAGAGTTCAAGCCCCATCTCACCCCCCACCCACACACTAAAAAAGAAAATAAAAAAGAGTCTCACTGACTTTTGTGCCTGGGCTAACTTTGAACTGGGAATCCTCAGATGTCAGCCTCCTGAGTAGCTTGAGCCACCATAGTTGGCATGAGCCACCGTGCTCGGCTTCCCCTCCTCTCAACCTCCTCGCATAGGAGGCCCAGCAAAGGGAGTTTGCCTTCAGAGTTCGGCTAGAGTTCCCGGATCTGGTTCTCAGCAGGCTGGCAGGAACTCTATAGCCAGAATCTTGGGGTCCTGCCTGACATTTGCCAAGGGAGTGGGGCAGGGTGGGAAAAGAATCTCAGGCCCACACCACTGATTTACTCTGTATCAGCTTAGAATTTGGCCTGGGCACTGCAAGGAAATCTGGGTAGAAGAATAGGCTGAGTGGTCCAGGGGATTTTGTTTTCTCAGCATCCTCCCTCTTGTGCTAAGGCCTCTCTCTCTCAACTTTCCTTCCCACTAATTGAAAACCTCCCAGGCTCTTCAGAAAGACAAAATAAAGGGTGTAGGTGATCTGGGATTGCTCTACAAGGGCACCCCTCTCTGGCCTTTCCTGCTACTAAGGTAGTCCTGGAACCAGTTCCTGGTAAAGTTCAAGCTAAGCTGGCTCTGGGAGAAAGAGGGAGGGGCTCAGGGTTGGTGCCTCATTAGCATATTCATCAACAGTAATCAGGGACCTGCTGTGTTCAAAAGCCCTCTTTGGACTTCCCAGCCTCTCAGCTGGTTAGGGAAGGGAGTGGAGGGGTGGTCAAGGCCTCTACTTGAAAAGACTGTAGCCTGGGGGTGGGTGGGGATGGGGGACCCTTTAGTGGGGAAGGGTGCTGCTGGTGGCCTCTCCTCCTTACCTAGATTGTGAGTAGACCCCTCACTTCAGCCTCCTAAGTCAGTATTTCAGCAGCCCCTGCAGTTCCCAGGGAGGGACAAACATTGTAAGTCACTCAGATTGGTGACACTGCAGATACTACAGCTTAGCATGAAGCCAAGGCAAAGAATACATTGCTTTTAAATTATATGAAGGAAAATAAATAATAAATGATATAGAGCAAATATGTGAAGTAGCAATGAATTTGACAGCCATTTCCACAATGGAGTGCCCCTCATTTCCCACAAAATACTTTTTCTTCTTTATAGTGTGTGTGTGTGTGTGTGTGTGTGTGTGTGTGTGTGTGTGTGTAAGCCTGTACTGGGACTTGAACTTAAGTCCTGAATGTTGTCCCTTAGCTTTTTCCTCTCAAGGCTAGTACTCTACCACTTGAGTCACACTTCCATTTCTGACTTTTTGGTGGTTAATTGGAGATGAGTCCCACAGACTTTCCTGCCTGGGATGGCTTCCAACTGTGATACTTAGATCTTAGTCTTTTGAGTAACATGGATCACAGGCATGAGCCACAGGCCTCTGGCTGGTTGTTTCTGTTTTGCTTTGTTTGTTCCTAACCTGGTGACATCTTTCATGGGGAGAAAGGGAAGGCGTCTGCTACTTTGTCCGTGTTCTGGCTTTTTCTCTGTGGATTTCCTCCCCTTCAATGCATTTAACTCTGGTCCAATTTGTGGTGTGTGTGTCCAGGAATGGCCCACTACTGCAGTTCAGTAGAGACCTGATAAACGGAGCCTTGTTCTTCAGTATTTGTCCTGGTCTTGGTTCTATGCATGGTTTCTGATGAAGAAAGCCCTGGGCCAGACTCAAAAGCCCTCCTGGTAAGGGAACCATGCTTGTCTTTCTCAAAGTTGGAGGCAAATTCTCTATACTTGGGGAGGCTGTTCCACACAATCAGCCATAGCCCAGGGTTCAGCTCAGGCAGACTTACAGCCTGGAGCCAGTTTGATGTCTCTGATAACTTGATAGACATCATCACTTCCCAGAAAATGTCACGAAGCCTCAGCCATGAGCTGACATTCAGTGGGTAATGTATTCCAGAACCATCCAGGTGTCCAATAACCCATAAGAGGTAATCTCAGGTGCCTCTGGTCAGTAAGATGGATTAGTTTATAACTTAATTTTGACAACTGACATTTCAAAATGGGGGATCCGAGGAGGTGGCGGTGGAGCCTGGCAGGACACCTTCATACAGCATCTGCCGTGCCACTTGTTCCCAAAGGGCAGGCTGGGATGACCTCAGTGCTGAAAGGTTCTTTCCATAACTGAGGTGGTCTTGGTCAGGATGAAAAGCCCATCCAATTTGATTTTTTTTTTTTTTTTATTTTGGCCCACACTCTTGGCATGTTGGAGCCCAGTCCTGGCTAACTCAGCTAGCTGGCCAGAAGTTCCGGGGTCTTTCTCAGGAAAAGATCCTGCCAGTGGTCTTCCAGCTCCTTTCTTCCTGCAGTGGTGTGGGCCTGGCACGAGCACACTTTGAGAAGCAGCCCCCCTCCAACCTCAGGAAATCCAACTTCTTCCACTTTGTGCTGGCCATGTATGACCGGCAGGGGCAGCCCGTGGAGGTGGAACGCACAGCCTTCATCGACTTTGTGGAAAAGGACCGTGTGAGAGGCTCGTGGGCTCCCCTGGGACCAGCCCTGGGAGGAGGGTGGGAGGGTTCAGGGATTCCCCCCACCCCCACCCCACATACACTGGGGCCTAAGTGGATAGATCATGAATGAATGGAGGGGTATGGGTGAAGGAGGTTGGAGTGTCTCTGGACACTTGAGCATCCTGTCTTGTCTCTACAGGAGCCTGGGACTGAAAAGACAAACAATGGAATCCATTACCGCTTGCGGCTGGTGTATAACAATGGTAAGTGGAGACTGGTGCCCTTCCTTGATCTAGACCCAGAAGATATCTGGCTGCTGCTGTGACACACAGGATGCCCATCGTAGGGCTGGGGTAGGGTTGGGAGTGGACTGATCACCTTGAAACCCCATGTGCTGCCCTGACAGCAAGATTTCTCCATCTTCCCACCCCAGGACTTCGGACAGAACAAGACCTCTATGTGCGTCTCATTGACTCCATGTCCAAGCAGGTGAGCCAGCCCAGAGGAAGCTCAGGCCCACCTTGCCTTCTTCCAAAACATATCCTGTGGACCCCAGTGAAGAGCCTCACCTCTATCCTCTCACCTCTGTGCCTCTCTACCCTCCTAGCCTAGCTTTTCCAATCTTTGGCAGTAGGTTTTTGCTCTTGCCTACGAGTGTTTAAAAAAAGACAGTATTTGTGAAAGACACTAGTATAGGTCATATTTCCTCATTTCCATATTTCCTTCCTCGCTTCAGCCTGTGATAGGAATTCAGGTGCAGGTAGTTTATTGGAGCAATAGGAGCTCGAGCTCTTTAGGAGTAAGAAGAGACAGGTGAGCTGGGCAGGAAAATGCTTAGTAAACAGGTGGTCTAAAGTAGACTTCCAGCCTGACCCTTAGGGAGAAGGCACCAGAGTGGGCCAGTGAAGCAGGCTTTTACACCCTGAATGAGTCAGTCATTAGCGGGGGTCACTACTAAGGGGAGTGTGTACAGAAGAGGAAGCTCCCATCCCCTGAGAACAATTCTCAAGGGAAGGCCTTCTGTCACCAACACAAACCACAGCAGGGGAGACACATAGATTCAATAGAGGGCTCTGGATGCTGCCTCAGGAGCTATCATTGTAGACTCTGAGCACCTGGCTGATGTGGCGGTCACAGAAAGCAGGCACAAAAGCCAGCATAAATAGCTTGGGGAAACTGAAACCTCCATTAACTCTGAAGGATTGTATAAGGCCTGTCCAGGTCTCCAGCTTTGCAGAAACATGACACAAGCTAATCAGGAAGGTGTGGAGTCTAAATGAGCGTGATCAGCGGTCTTGGAATATAAGGCAGCAACTTGAGTATTGCTGACCAGACAAGGGCTTCTAGCAGCCTCCATCCAATTCCATTGCAGAGGAAGAAACAGTTGGTGTCCAGAAAGCCCATGGTCACTGTGGAAAGGAAGGTAGGACAAGCAGAAGCATTAGTGTGGAACGGTGTGAAAGAAGCCCAGAGAGAAAAAGATTCCACAAATGGAGGAAGAAAATCAGGAGTCCCAGTGGAGCCAATTTTGAAAGCTCATTCTTTGCTCAGGGCAGAGCTGGGGCTGGGAGACTGGGGAGAAGGGAATCCCACAGTCCAAGGAGGTGACAGGCCTGGGCTGGGAGGTAATGGGGAGGCAGGAAGACAGGGCTGTGTGGCCCTTGGGTTTGTTTGGACATACAGTTATGACAGAGTCTCACTAGGACCAGCACAGGGGATGCTAGGGCAAGGAAGAGAATGATACCCGGTGGGGAGA
Source organism: Megascapheus bottae (assembly GCF_031878675.1). Lineage (NCBI taxonomy): Eukaryota > Metazoa > Chordata > Mammalia > Rodentia > Geomyidae > Megascapheus > Megascapheus bottae. The sequence continues at coordinate 27,106,739 of NC_143526.1, read as the reverse complement.
GAAGCACATCAGCTCCTCTGGCCTCCATCCTAATGGTATGAGTTCCCTGCAGGCCCCAAGCCTTGAAAGAGCTACTTGCAGACAAACCAACTGAGACCTCCTGCCACTGTTGCCACCTAGGCAGTGGTCCTGGTTTGGGGGAAGGGAGTTCTCCTCTTTCTAGGCAATCAGGCTCCAAACTCCTGCTTTGCACTCCTGGGCTCCCCCAGAGTAGGGCAGAGGGCATGGTCGTCTCTGGGGGCAGGGCCTCCCCTCTGTCTGGGATGGAGATGCCAGTGTAAGCACACAGGTGCACCTCGGTGTGCCATCTCCACCTCTCCACCTGAGCATGTTTCCCTCCCCCAGGCCATCATCTACGAGGGACAGGACAAGAACCCTGAAATGTGCCGAGTGCTGCTCACCCACGAGATCATGTGCAGGTGAGATGATGGACTGCTTTGTGAAGATGTGGCTGAAGCCTCCACCCAGCCTGCCCCTGCTCCCCAGAGAAGACTGGGGAGAGGAGGAGTGAGGAAAGAGTGAAGTCCCTGGGCACAGAGCTGATGGAGGAGAGGCTCCTTGAGGCCCCATTAGCCTGGCCTGTTTATGTGTTTTTGTAAGACAAGCCTCCTGTGGTTACTGGAAGCTTAACTATAATAAAGCTCAGGGGAAGGGTTCACTGGAGGGGTGGGGTGGAAGGAGGACCAGAGCCAGGCAGACAGAAGCCCCTCCCCCTTCCCATTAGCTCAGAGCTGCAGGGAGGAGGGCACCTGAGGGTAGCTCTCTGGAGGGCTGGGAGGGGGGTCCTCCTTCCCTCTTCTCCATGGCCCCAAGCTTGCCTTTTCCTACAAGAGTTTCAGGTACCTGGCCAGTCACACAACAAAAGTTCCCAGGGGCAGCTGCTGATAGGTGGGGACTGGTGTTTAAAAACCTGTGGTTGGGGGCCAGGAGTTTGGCCTAGTGGTAGAGTGCTTGCCTAGCTTGCACCAAGACCTGGGTTCGATTCCTTGGCACCACATACATAAGAAAAAAAAAAAAGCCAGAAGTGGTGCTGAAGCTCAAGTGGTAGAGCTCTAGCCTTGAGAAAGTCCAAGGACAGTACTCAGGCTGTGAGCTGAAGCCCAGGACTGGCAAAAACAAAACAAACAAAAAAAACCTGTGGTTGGAATGGTAGCCACCTTTGGGGAGAGAGGCTGGGCCTGAGGGGCTCCTGGGGTGGTGGTCATGTGGTGTGCTGAAGACGCGGGCAGGGCAGGATACTTTGTTATTCAAGAGCTGCATGCTTATAATTTGAGCTCTTTTCTATAAGTAGACAGTGTTTCCATAACAGTGAGAGACTCTGCAGGTGATCTGCCCTTTCCTGAGGACAGTCTCAGCCCCAAGTGGAAGCTGACAAAGTCTGCCAGGACCCTCCCTGCCTTTGTCCCCCAAGACCCCTGGGAGTGAGCCCTTGTGCCCAGGCATTCCTCACTCAAAGACAGGATAACTACACTCTCACTCAGACTGCCCTAGCCACCTTCACACTAGCAGTGTCTTTCTTTACCTCCCCACTCCCTTCTTATCTTTCCTTCAGTCGGTGCTGTGACCGGAAGAGCTGTGGCAACCGGAATGAGACACCCTCAGACCCAGTTATTATTGACAGGTACAGGCTTGGGGAGGAGGCCTGGAGCTGCTGGGGAGGTGGGCTGGAGTCAGCCTTGTAACTGCGGGTTGGGGAGGAGCCCTGGGCAGGTGGCTCTGAGCCCAGTGATAAGCTATAAGCCGCCTAGGAGGCCATGTTTCCAGGTTCCCCAAGTTCCCTCAGGAAAGAAGCGAGGAGGATCAGGGGTGTTGTGGGAGATTGCGGGCAGGGGGCGAGGCAGGGAGGAGAGAAGGGGGAGGAGGGACTGGAGCAAGTCTCAGCTCCTCTGTGCTGTTTGACTTCTCTGAGGGAGAAGCTACTGGAAAACTTGCTGAGGAAAGGAGGATTGTTGGCAGAGTTCACTCATAGGCTGTCGGGATGGGTCTTGTGAAGATGCCTTCTCCCCTCCTTCCCACCACTAATTTTAAGCAGTATTTCTTTTTACATAGGGAAGTACAAAATCCAAAGGATCAAAAGCATAAGCAATGAAATCGGCTCTCTCCACGCAAAGTGTGCTATACACATTCTTTTGCACTTTAACTTTTTTTTTTTTTGGCAACTATACCTTCAAGATGGTTCCATATGGGGTTCTAAACAGTACCTTATTCTCCTTTTAACAGAGAAAACATTCACAAGATGCAAAAACAAAAAAAAGGTCAAGATACTTTAAAAGGATTGACAGGAAATGTTTTCCTACTCAGCCTATTTCCCTCCAAATAAGATAAGCACCATTGTTTCCAGTTTTTTCTTTTTTATTTGTGGCTCCTGAAATGCTCTGCACCCATTCAAGAAAATACAGATATACAGTACACCATTCCCTCCTATTATTATTATTATTATTATTATTATTATTATTGTCTGTCAGTCATGGGGTTTGAATGCAGGGCTGGGGTGCTGTCCCTGAGCTCTTCAGCTCAAGGCTACCGCCTTACCCTGGAGCACAGCACCACTTCAGTTTTCTAGGGGTTAATTGGAGATAAAAGTCTCACGGTCTTTAGTGCCCAGGATGGCTTTGAACCGTGATTCTCAGATCTCAGCCTCCTGAGTAGCTAGGATTACAGGTGTGAGTCACCGTGCCCAGCTCCTTCCCTCCCTTTTTTGAGACAGGGTCTTATGTAGTTCAGGCTAGCCCCAAACCCATAATCCTCCTGCCTCAGCTAGCATTACAGGCATGGTCTATAACATCTGGCATTGGTATATTATTTGTGTATCTTTCCCTTTATTCTTGCATCCTAAACACATTCTTCACTCTATTCTTTCTTACTGAAAAACATGTCTGAAAGCTGGTATCAGGGCACAGAAGTATCCTTATTTCTTTTGTTATTGTAGAAGATTATAACTACACCACCATTTCTTTAACTGCTCTGCTATTGTTGGGTGTTTAGGCTGTTTTCTGGAATGAAGAAAAGTGCTATTGTGACTTACTTTATCCATGTATCACTTTACAACTGTGTAAATTTATAGGAAGGATATTGTTAAAAGGAGAATTGTTAGGCCAAAGGATACCTGCATTTGCCATATTGATAGTACCAATTTTCCCTCTATGAAGGATATCTATCTTTCTGTCTATCTATCTGTCTGTCTATCTATCTATCAATCAATCTATCTATCTATCTATCTATCTATCTATCTATCTATCTATCTATCTTGCTTCCCCAGGCCTTGGCCATTGAAGTATTTTGTGTATTTGTCCAATAACTTTATCTTTTTTTCTTTTCTTTTTTCTTTTTTTTGGTTGGTCATGGGCTTGAACTCTAGACTTGGATGCTGTCCCTGAGCTCTTCAGCTCAAGGCTAACATTTCACCGCTTGATCCACAGTGCCACTTCCAGTTTTCTGGTGGTTAACTGGAGATAAGAGTCTCATAGACTTTAGTGTCTTGGCTGGCTTTGAACTGTGATCCTCATATCTTAGCCTCCTGAATAGGATTACAGGCATGAGCCACCAGCACTTGGCTGTCCAATAACTTTTGAATGTCTATTCTGTGCTAAGGTCACTTCCATGAATTTAAACAGTGTCCAATATAGACAAAAAGCCTTGTGTTCCTAGGTTTATAATTTGAAGAGATAAACATAAACTAACAAAGTGAACCAGACCTACCATATTACATGTTAGTAATACTAAGGAGAAAAAGCCATTGAGAAAGAGCTGAAGGAAGGCTGAGCACCAGTGCTTCACATTTGTAATCCTAGCCACTCAGGAAACCAAGATCTGAGAATGGAGGTTTAAGGCCAGTTTGGGCAGGAAAGTCCTTGAGACTCTTACTACCAATGAGCTGCCAGAAAGCCAGAAGTGGAGCTGTAGTTTAAGTGGTAGAGTGCTAGCACTGAGCAAAAAAGTCAAGCAAGTGCAAAAGACTGAGTTCAAACCCCAGTACCAGCATATAAGATAGAGGAGAGAAGGAATGGGAGAAAAAGAAAGAAAAGAAGAAGAAATGAAGGAAGGGAGGAGAAAAAAAAGAACAAGGAACACCTAGGATGGGAGTGTTGAACTTTTAGAACATTTAAGGCCTCACTGAAAAGATGCTATTGAACTGAGACCTGGAGAAAGTAAAGGTCCAAGCCATATATATAGCTAGGAAAAGAATCTTCTAGGCAGGACTCTGTCTTATGTAATTAGGAATCAGCAGAGTTGCTGGAGTCAGGGACATTGATGGAAAAGAGGCAACGATGGGGTAGGAGAAAGGCCACACTGTGCAAGGCCTTGTAGGATGTATTTATGCTTCTAGGCCATCACAAGAACTTTATGGCTTTTATTCTGAAGGATGTAGACCCTTATGGGGCAGTTTTGAGGACAATGCTGATATATTTGAACATGATAGCTCAAGCTGCCATGGACTACAGAGAGAAATTTGAAGAAATAAGATCATCCAATGAATGAATGCTGCTAGAGAAGAGAGGAGGTCTGAGAATAGAATCCCGGGGTGTCAAATGTTTAGAGGTGATACAGATGTGGACCAGCAAAGGAAAATGAGCAAAAGTTGTAGGTAATTAAGTGGGAAATCAGAACATTGTTGAGCCTCCGAACCCCAAATAGGAGATGTTTCCAGATGGAGGAACAGGCAACTACATCAGACAACCACTCATGAATATGATAGGAAGACGCAGAACTGACCACTAGATTTAGCACCGTGGAGGATATCTCTGAGAAGAGTAGCTCAGCAGAAGCATTTCTGTAGACAGAAGGTCAGGGATCTGATAGGATGATGTCCAGGAGAGAATTTAGCACATGGGGGACCTCTTTCCAATTTTATACTCTGATTTGAAGGGATTTGGAATATAATGTAAGGGCAAGACAAAAAATAGATAGCTAGTTCTTTGGCTGATAAGGAACACCCAGTAAGGAAGGGGGTTGAGGATACAGAGAGGGAAGGGAAGATTGGAAAAGCAACATTTTTCTGTTGACTTAATGAATGGGATCTAGAGCACAGTCACATGCCCTGGTTTTAGCTGGGAGCACAGGCAACTCATCCATAGAAACGCCAGGGAAGATGGAAAACCTGGACTTGAAAGTTGCTAAAACACCCAGTGTGGGAGTTTGTTGGCATCCTCCTCTGAGTGCTTGGTTTTCTCAGTGAATTCAGAATGCAGGGCAGTCATTGAGGAGGATGAGGGGGGCATAAAATAGCTGTCCAGGAGGATGAATAAACTGGGGGACACCACAGGATCGTCAAGCAACACTAAGAACCTGTTTGAGGTTTGTGGTCATACCTTCAAGTAAGAACTTTCTTTGACTGTATCGGACTACACAAGTGCAGGTACAACAGGTGGGTGGTCTCATGACACCAGACTTAGGGCTTTGCCAAGTAAGCACTATGGGAACCTGAGAGGGTAAGAGAATGAAAAGCATTTGCATGGCAATATTTACTAATGGGAACAGAAAAGGGAAGCTAATTTAGGGGAGACTGTGAGAGAAAAACACATAATTTCTATGCAGCCAAAGAATTGTTGGAGTTGAGAATCTACACAGGGGTTGAGCCGGAAGTTGTAAAGGGGTTGGAGACTGGGCTGCCTGTAGGTGGGATATTTGGAGGGTTGTCTTTATGGGTATTTGGAGGCCAAGAGAAATGGGGGGGTAAGGATAATGGAGAAAAGATGTTCAAGGAATTGAGACGAGAAGGTTTGAAGAATTATTGATCTACGTCAGTATTGAGACATCAAGCATTATAACATGGTCGGCATTCAGGAAAGAGTATAAGTTGGGTGACAGCGGCTCACTCTTGTAATCCTAGCTACTCAGGGAGTTGAGATCGAGAGGATCACCCTTCAAAGCCAGCCAAGGTAGAAAAGTCCTGGAAACTCTATCTCCAACTAACCAGCACGAAGCTAAGCTGGAGATATAGCTCAGGTGGTAGAGTTCGAGCCAAACGAGCCAAGCAAGAGTGGTGTCCTAAGTTCAAACTCTGGGAAAAGGGAGTATGTGTAATGAACGTATATATACTTATATATATTAGTGATCATATATATATGTATATATATATATGATATCTGTCTGTCTGTCTATCCAGGAGCAAATATTTTTAAATGAAAGCAAGTGAGCTCAGACTTGATAAATGACTCCAACAAGCAGTGGGCACCATGTTGTTTTCCCTTTCCATTGTGTAACTAAATAGTATTGCCCTGACTTTTGTTTCTATTATTCTGAGTGAGGTTAGAGCATTCCCGTGTGTTTAAAGGTTATTTGTATTTCATTGTCCCTGAACTGAGTTCATATCTTGTGCTTATTCTTCCATAAAAGATTGTATTTTCTTAGTGATTTGTAGAAGTATCTATAAAAGAAGTTAGTCTTTTGACTGAATTGCACATACTTTTTTTTTCCTGGTTGATTGTTGCTTATGATGAAATGTGCCCAATTTCTCCATTTTATTTTATTTTTTAGTTCTAGCAAGGTTTTCTTTTAGTGTAACAGGTTAAAATAGGGAGAAATAGGGGCTGGGAGTTTGGCCTAGTGGTAGTGGTAGAGTGCTTGCCTAGCATGCACGAAGACCTGGGTTCAATTCCCCGGTACCACATATGTAGAAAAAGCAGGAAGTGGTACTGTGGCTCAAGTGGCAGGCAGCTAACCTTGAGAAAAGCCCAAGGGCAATGCTCAGGCCCTGAGTTCAAGCCCTGGAATTGGCAAAAAAAAAAAAAAAAAAAAAAACAAGAAGAAATAGAGAAGAGAAACATTTTCTGCTGGAAATGGGAGTTAAAGACTCAGTCTCTCGATCTTTCAGGTACTCTGACCTTAAAAAATCCTATATATTTTTAACCTTATAAGTTTATTTATGATACATTTTTATTATCCTTTGGTTTCTTCTAGTACTTTTATGATTTTATTATTTATATTCAAATACCTGATCCATTTGTTAGGTTCCATATGATATATACAACAGAAAAATAAAACAGAATAGAAACCACAAAATAGACAGTCAGCATCAACTGGGAACTTTTTTTTTTTTTTTTTTTTTGCCAGTCCTGGACTTGAGCTCAGGGCCTGAGCACTGTCCTTGGATTTTCTCAAGGCTAGAGCTCTACCACTTGAGCCTCAGCACCACTTCTGGCTTTTTTCTATGTATGTGGTACCGAGGAATCGAATCTGGGTCTTCATGCATGCTAGGCAAGCACTTTAACCACTAGGCCAAACTCCCGGCCCTCAACTGGGAACTTATTAAGAGAGCTGAAATCAAGAATATTAAAACCACCAGTGAAAGTGGTAGTCACATTTCATACTACTATCTGAAATGACTGTTCAGTGTGACTTCGCTTTTCTAAAAACATAATTAAACTGGATGCATGGCTCAAATGGTAGAGTACTAGACATGAGCAAAAAAGTCAAGCAAGAGCACTGGGCTCTGAGTTCAAGCCCCAATACTGGCAAAATAATAATTATTCCATATAATTAATATATAGTTGTAACTATAATTATTACATAGGATAAACAATTACAATATATTTATATTATGATATAGCTAGTTATTTGCAATTATCATACAATTAACTTATATTATTAGTATAGTTTATTAAGTAATTATATGTGTTATTATATTAGATTATATTATTTTTAATCACAGAGTATAAGATCCCTATATGACATATTGTACAGCTATACCTGTACAGTATTGCATTTCTAAGACTTACCTATGTTGCTGTGTTTTGCTACAACATGTATTTTGCTGTAATAAGCAAAGCTGACATAGACGTTCTTGTTTGTGTCTCCTAATTAGAAAAGGTACAAGTATTTGTTTAGGATATAAACAAAGACTGGAATGACCAGGTCTGGACTATATGCACAATGTCAACTGTACAGGTTAATGTCAAACTGTTTTCCAATGTGCTTGCACTAAGAAACACACTGCCTGCCGTAGGCTCTGTTCCTGTGTTGTGTGCTTACTTCCCCAGCACTTGCTACTATCACACATCTATGGCTTACCCGTCTAGTGGGTATACAGAGAATTTTGTCATGGCCTTCATTTGCATTTTCCTGATTGCTAACAAGATTGAATGTCTTTTACTTCCAAGAGTACACTAAAATCTCTTGCCCATTTCTCTTTTCTAATCATTTGGGAGTTTTGATATTGACTTTGGTGAACCCATCCAGCTCCTCACGCTGATCCTTCCTCAGGAAGAGTGTGAGTGTCACAGTGCTGCTGAATTTATCATTGTTTCCCTCATGGATTTTACTCCACATTTTATTTAGTAGATCTTTTCCTCTGCTGAGGTCATGAATATACTGTTGTCTGTTTTCTCTCAAAGGCTTCACAGTTTTCTTTTCCAGATTTAAACTTGTAATCTGTGTGGAACTAATTTGGGAGTTTGGTGTGAAGTAATGAATCAGTGTAATTACCTTCTGTTTATGAATCACTAATTATACCAGCACCATTTATGAAATGGCTTATCCTTTCCCACTGAGTTGTAGTAGGAGCTATATCCTTGCTGGTTTCCTTCTATTGGTGGGTTTCTTCCAGACTCTGGATTTATTCCTTTGATTGATCTCATAACCCCTGAGCTAGCATCATATCATTTAATCATGATAACTTTATAATATACAGGAAAGGAGTATAGGGCAAGTTATCTGCTTTCCCTGAAAAAAAAATATATATATACTCTCTCCCCGCATGCCAGTGTGGGACTTGAACTCAGGGCTTGGCTCTGTCCTTGAGTTCTTTGTTCAAGGCTAGCACTCTACTTCATGAGATACAGCTCTGTTTCTGGCTTTTTGGTGATCACTTGGAAATAAGAGTCTCACAGACTTTCCTGCCCAAGCTTGCTTTGAACTATGATCCTCAGACCTCAACCTGCTGAGTAGCCTGGATTATAATGATGAGCCACCAGTGTCTGGCTTCCCTGAATATTTTTTTTCAGAATATTGGATACTTTGGCATTTTGTGTTTTCATATAAATTTTAGAATCTGCTTACAAAGTATCACCTCAACACACACACACACACACACACACACACACACACACACTTTTTAAGAGTTTTTAAGATATTGCGATGTATCACACATCAGTTTGAAGAATTACATCTCTATGTTACTGAATCTTCCTATTCATGAATATGGTTTATCTTCCCATTTATGTAGCTCTTCTTTAATGTTGCTTAATAATTTTTTCAATAAAAGCCACATGCTTGTTTCTACTCATTAATTTATTCAATATGCATTTACTAAGCAGTTGCTAAGTACCAGGCCCTAGGTACAAAGTTCTAGGCTTTACGTATAAAATAGTAAACAATGCAGACAAAAAATATTTGTCTTACAGTATTTTCCAAGTATTCAATGGGGAATCAGGGAATAATAATAGTTATATCTATTAGAAGGTAACAGGTAGAAAAAATAGAGAAATGTAAGTAATCAGGATTTGAGAATGTTCTGTATTGACCAATATAGTAGCTGATAGCCATGCATAGAAATTGGACACCTGAAATGTAGCTACTGTGACTGAGGAAGTAATTTATTTTTCCTGGGGCTTGAACTCAGGGCCTGGGCAGTGTCTCTGAGCCTCTTTGTGCTCAATGCTGGCTAGCACTTTACCCCTTCAGCCACAGCACCATTTCTGGCTTTTCCTGAGATAAGAGTGTCAGAGACTTTCTAGCCCCAGCTATTTTCAAACCACAATCCTCAGATCTCAGCTTCAGAAATAGCTAGGATTACAGGCCATTGGTGCCTGTCTTAAATTTTTTTAAAATTGTTATTATAAAGTTGATGTACAGAGAGTTTACAGTTACGTAAGTCAGGTAAAGAGGGCATTTCTTTTTGGACAATGTCCTCCCTTCCCTTGCTCTCTCAAGGAAGTAAATGTTTGTTGATTAATTGGAGATAAGAATCTCACTAGACTTTCCTGTCCAGGCTGGCTTTGAAGCACAGTCCTCAAATCTCAGCCCCTAAGTAGCTAGAATTACTAGGATTGCAGATGTGAGGCACCAATGCCCAGAAAAGATTACTGAGACTTTTAAAATGGCCTAACATATGGTCTATACTAGAAAATGTGCCATGGTCTATCACCATACCACCCTGAACGTGCCTGATCTTGTTTGATCTTGAAAGCTAAGCGGGGTAGAGGCTGGTTAGTCCTTGGATGGGAGAAAATATGCCATGTACACTTGAGAAGGTTTATTATTCTGTCTTTGTGTACCGTGATCTGTAAGTATGTATGTAGAGGTTTATCGTGTCTGCTGCCTAGCAGTTCTATCCATTATTCAAAGTAAGTCATAAGAGACACCAACTATTATTATTAACGTATCTGTTTCTTTTTTTTTTTTTGGCCTCATGTACTTTGTATCTGTGATATTAGGTGTGCATGTTTATAGCTCTTTCTATAGAGTGACACTTTTATGTTTTAAATATTTCCTAAGTGATTTTTTATTATCATACATTAGTTACATGGATACTTTTATTATTAAAAAGGTTTGTGCTTTCTTATAACTTTTTTGGCTAGTCCTGTGGCTGGTCCTGGGGCTTGAACTCTGGTCCTGAGTATTGTCCCTGAGCTTTTATGCCCAGATCTAGTGCTCTACCACCTGAGCCACCGCTCTATTTGCAGCTTTTTGTGGACTCACATAGGGCTGGGAGTGTGGCCTAGTGGTAGAGTGCTTGCCTAGCGTGGATGAAGCCCTGAATTGATTCCTCAGTACTATATATACAGAAAAGGCCGGAAGTGATACTGTAGCTCAAGTGGCAGAGCCCTAACCATGAGCAAAAGTGCTCAAGGACAGTGCCCAGGCCCTGAGTTCAAGCCCCAGGACTGGCAAAAAAAAAAAAAAAAGAAAAGAATCTCACAGATTTTCCTGACTTTCCTGTCTGGGCTGGCATTGAACCACAGTTCTCAGATTTCAGTGTCTTGAGTAGTTAGGATTACAAGCATGAGCTTGACTCATAATAATTTTTGTCTTAAAATTATTTTGTACATTACTATGCCCTGTCCAGTTCCCATTAAGTCAGGCTTTACATGATAAATATTTTCTCATTCTTCTATTTTTTTCCAGTACTGGGGCTTGAACTCAGGGCCTGGACACTGTCCTGGGACTTTCTCAAGGCTAGTGCTCTACCACTTGAGCCATAGAACCACTTTAACTTTTTCTGTGTATATGGTACTGAGGAATCAAACCCAGGGCTTGGTACATGCTAGGCAAGCACTCTACCACTAGGCCAAGCTCCTGGCCCCATAATATCTTAATTTAGAATACTCTTGCTAAGATGATAGAAACTTAATTTCAATAGTATACTGGAGTTTCAATACTCCAGTATAGTTCCATTCTGTCTCCCCTGGAGTTGTTGATAAATTTACATCTTTATAAATTATACTTATTGTTGTATTCAGTTTCTGTGTGTGTGTGTGCGCGCGCGCGCGCACGCGTGCGTGTGCGTGTGCACACGCATGCATCAGTGCCAGTACTAGAGGTTGAACTCAGGACTTGGGAATTGCCCCTGAAATTCTTAACTCAAGGCTAGCACTCTACCACTTGAGCTACAGCTCTCCACTTCCAGCTTTTTGGTGGGTAATTGAAGAGAAGTTTCATGGACTTACCTGCTCTGGTTAGCTTCTAATTGCAACCCTTGGATCTCAGCCTCCTGAGTAGCTAGGTTACAGGCCTGAGCCATGGGTGCTCAGCTTCTTTCTTTCTTTCTTTCTTTCTTTCTTTCTTTCTTTCTTTCTTTCTTGTCAGGATTATGTATAGAGGGTTACAATTATAGTAGATGCATTACTTCTCGCACATTGATACTCCTCATGATTTTGTCCCCGTTTCCTTCCCCCCACCTCAGCTCCATTATTTCTTTTTTTTCTCATATATATTTTATTGTAATTAATAGAGGGGATACAGTTATATTCGCCAAATAGAAGGAGCATTATTTCACACACATTTATACCCCTTCTCATGTTTTTGTTCCCATTTCCCTCCCCCTACCTCCTCTCCTTGTTTTCCCCCTTCCCTTTCCTATTTCAAATAAACACATAAATGTATATACAATATACCAGATAACAAGGTAGGATACTGTAACAATATGAGAATAACCAAGGGGCAGCAAAAAAGATGAGAAATAACAGTACATTAAGAACAACATTCACTCATTATATAGCTCTTTTCCCATATCCTGGAGGTCCTTTTAGTTAGCCTCATCCTATATGGCCTTAAGTATCTAGGTTTTGTCAGCTCCATTATTTCTTCAAACATTCTTCCTGCCTCCTTTCCTTCTCTTCTCAGACTCCCATTTTGCACATATTGGTATTCTTCATGGCGTCCCATAGGTTCCTTCATTCCTTCCCCAGAGCCTATATTCAAGTTCACTGATTGTTTTACTTCTGCCACTAAACATATAGGTTTTCCTGTTTGTTTTTGGTGTGGTTTTCATCCTGTCACAGTAATTTTGAATTCTCTAATCCCACCCTGAATCCAGTTAGCACCTGCTCTAGGGAAAAAAACCATGATAAATGTTCAGAAAAAATAGAAATGTAAACAATTCTTTCTCCCCTCCCTCCTCACCCCCTCCCAGCAAGAGTTTATAGAGAAGCCAAAGAGACAGAACATCATTACAGTAAAAATTACATTCAAAATTATGGGGGGGGGCAATAAAGTTTTGGTGAACTCAGACATAGATCAGTTAAGATGATACGTATGACATAATGGGCTAGGGGGAAGTAAAGAGTGCTTTAAGTGGTCTGACACGATCAGAACCAGGAGCCAAACACAGGTGGCCAACACCTGTAATCACACTACTCAGGAGGTTGAGATCTGAGGACACAGTCTGAAACCAGCCCAGTCTGCAAATTCGGAGAGACTTTTATCATCAGTCAGCAAAAAGCTGGAGGTGAAGGTACGGCTCAAGTAGTAGAATACTAGCTAGCAGTGAATAAAGCAAAGCAAGAGCACAAAGCCCTGAATTCATATCCTAGTACTAACACAAAGAAAACAACACCAAAACGAAGAAAAACCCCACTACCTATCAAAGAAGATTTTTCTACAATGATGAAAAAGTTCTGTATTGGCCACTATGGTGCTCAACAACCATGCATAGAAGTTGGGTACTTGAAACGTAGCTAGTGTGACTGAGAAAGTAAATTTGTAATTGTATTTAAACTTAAAAAACCCTGTGTGTCCACCTTATCAGACATCCTAGCTGCTCTGTGGCTTTAAATATCTGCTTGATTGGTCAGGATATCCCTAGAGCTGGTATGGAGGTGGAAGATTCCTACTCATCTGAGGCCCACAGCTCCCTTCCTCTAGCTCCCAGGAGTTGTAGTTCCTCCCTGGTGTGTAGTTGTGCCTGCTGCACAGTGGGCGTTGTTGAGTGATACTGTTGAAACAGGTCAGATGCTAGCCACCTGCCGAGGTAAACTGTGGTTTGCCATGTTAGGGACAAACTTGGCTCTCAGTCCCTTATAGGCTAATGGCTTTTCATTTGTTGCCCCTTCCAGAGGGCCCTTTTGATTCACAACTGCTGCAACAAAACGTTTCCAGATACACACTCAGTTTGGCAATTCCCTTTGAAGTCCCAGAATCTACTGAGGTGGGACCAAGGGTTCCTTCGGGCCACCCAAATCACCTGCTCACCTGCTCATCCTTTCCCTTTGTGTCCCTTCTCAGAGCCCAGAGCACTTCTGGGAGGAGGAAGAGAAGGGATTCAAGAGATTCTCCCATTTGACCTGGGGTCATAAGTCCAGATGCTAGTCAAGGACAAGGGACCCCTATGGGGGAAGGACTTATGTAAAGACCTTTGGGCAGCTGAGGCCAATCTGGGAGCTTGAGTAGCTGAGGGAAGACTAGAGTTGTGGACATTGTTCCCAGAGGACATTGAAGGAGGAGAGGCCTGAGACCCTTCTTGTAGATGGAGGGAGTGGTGAGAGAATGAACTGTCTGCAACTGCAGTGACAGCTTTCCTTTACATCTTGTGAAGTCAAGTGTGATGAGTTTGAACAGTGCCCAGTGCAATGTCTGCCACAGTATCATTTCTGACCCATCCCCTACCACCTTTTCTCCAGTGATTATCTTAGAAATTAAGTGCACCTGAGCCTAGACAGTGGCAAAAACATTCAGTTAGAGCCAAGAACTCCCTGGTGCTAACCATAGTCAGAGATGAACAGAAGCCATGAACCTCATCTGAGGGCCCTAGGATGTCTGGTACATTGAGTATGATGAGGCAGTATTTGGCCTTCTCACTGTCCTCTCTCTTCTGGGTTGCTTGGTGTAGAAGATGCCAGGCCTTGACAATCCCACCCTGCTTAAGTAGGAGATGCCAAGGTCTATGGCCTCGGAGCCAATTCTCCACCCCCTGAGGACTGAGGAACACACAGCTTCGTTCCTTCACAACCCCAAATCACCCACAAACTCGCCTTCCTCCTGGGTGACTTTGTCAGCCTGTCTATCCTCCACTTTTGCTATGTCCTTCCTCCTGCTCTTCCTGTGAAGTCCAATATTTTGCATTCATAGATGCTTCCCCAGACGTGGGGGACATCAGATGTGTATGCATGCCTGTGTCCCGATGGGCACAAATGGGTGTCATGCTCAGGTTCCCCTCAGTCACTGCACTCTAGCCAGTGCCCCACTCCACATGGAGTGCTCAGAGGCCTCCAGAGCAGCCTCTTCTCCTTGCCTCCCCTCCTCTCCCCTCTGGCCCACTTTGGGAAAACTGGAGTCAACTGCCATTCTTCAGGGGTAGCCAGGGGGCCTTGAGCAGTCTCTCCACCCCCTCTCCCCCTCTCCTCAGACCCCATGCCCAGCCCTGAGGTTTGGAGAGCCTGGTAAGTGCCCTATCAACATGTTAATCAAATTACTTAGGAGCTAAAATTGACGCTGTTCATTAATTATACAAGATTATGCTAATTGTGCATGCAAATGCATGCAGGGGAACAGAAGGTGTTCAGGCGCATGGTGGGCCATTAGCATAGAGGATGGGGTGCGGGTGCATTGGCATGCTAATGTATGCGCCCCTGGCTATTTATAGTCCCCCAGCCCATCTGCGCTGTAGCCACCTCTACCCTAGTTGGGGATCCTGGTAGAAAGGCCAGGTCCAGTCCAGGCAGGTGGTGATCCCCCCAGGGACACTCTGTCTTGACTGCTATCATAGACCAAGTCCTGGAAACAGCTTAGGCAGCCTCCATTTGGGTCTGAACTACTTCAGCCACCTCTGGTCCCCCTTCCCTTCCTGGGCAGAGGTCTTTTGCTATCTGCTTTTCCCTGGAAGCAAATCAACTATTGCAAGTGATAGTCAGTGAAGGACCCTGTGCAGATGGCTGTCTCACTACCATGGGTTCTACAGCCCACACAACTCAGGCCCCAAGGTCCCAGCTCACAGCTGCCCCCCACCCCCCAGTCTTATCAGGTTCCACTGGACAGTGTGCTGTCCATGTCATCACCATATTCCTGCCTACTTCTCTTGAGCCTCCAAGATCTGATGCTCAAGATCCAATGTTTTGCCTCTCAAAACAAGTGGCTGCTACAGGAAACATTTGGCAAACAATTCTGCCATACTCTTCACTCTACCTTTTATTTTTATTTATTTATTTATTTATTTAAAATTTGTGTTGGTACTAGGACTTTTTTTTTCCAGCTCAAAGCTCATGCTCTGCCATTTGAGCCACACCTCTTCTGGCTTTTTGTTGTTGTTAATTGGTGATTAGAGTGTCACAGACTTTTCCCATCCAAGTACTAACCAGGTCCGACCCTGCTTAGCTTCCGAGATCAGACGAGATCCGGCGCGTTCAGGGTGGTATGGCTGTAGACTCTCACAGACTTTTCTGCTCAGGTTGGCTTCAAACCACAGTCCTTATTTCTCAGCTGCCTGAGTAGCTTGGATTATAGGCTTGAGCCAGTAGCACCCTGCCTCGTACCACTGCTTCTTCCTTTGGGCTTCCTTTTGGCACCTAAATTCTGTAAGCTGTTGTTTACATCTAGATTCCCCCATGTATGACACATGGAAAGGGTTTAATCAGCCTTCAAAAATAGGTGTATAGGCCGGGAGTTTGGCCTAGTGGTTAAAGTGCTTGCCTTGCATGCATGAAGACCCGGGTTCGATTCCTCGGTACCACATACATAGAAAAAAGCCAGAGGTGGTGCTGAGGCTCAAGTGGTAGAGCTCTAGCCTTGAGAAAATCCAAGGACAGTGCTCAGGCCCTGAGCTCAAGCCCAGGACTGGCAAAAAAAAAAAAAAAAAATAGGTGTATAGAAGAGTGAAGGAATGCATGGCCCAGCATCTGTATCCTGTTCCTGAGTGGGGGTGGAGGGCAGCAGACAAGGAAAACACTGGAGATCGTTCTACCTTGGGCGCTGTTCTGCTTCTTCTGACACTCAGTAGCAAATTTTTCAGGGTAAAAGTTCAAAGAGGCCACTGCCCCCATGCTCCATCGCAGGAAGCAGTGCCAACTTTGGTCTTGGAATATGTACATCTATGTGTATAAATTTAATTTCTTCTCTGCTCCTAATCTGCCTTCTTTTCCCAAGGCATTTGCAGGATGCAGCCGATGTGATGAACCCCTGCCCCGTTCACACATCCGCTGGCTCTATTTCCTCTGTACATCTGCAATGTCCAACACTGTAGCCATAAGCCACCTGTGATCATCTAAACGATGAACATCAGAGCTCACACCTATAGTCTTAGCTCCTCAAGAAGCTGAGATCTGAGGATTGTGGTTCAAAGCCAGCCCAGGCAGAAATGTCAGTGGAACTTTTTGTGTGCGAGGGGGGGCGGGCAGGTCAGTTATGGGGCTTGAACTCAAGACCTGGGAGCTGTCCTGAGCTTTTTTCTCTACGCTAGTGCTCTATCACTTTGAGCCACAGCGCCACTTGTTTTTTGTTTTTCTGGGGTTTTTTTCTTTCCTGGTTAATTGGACTAATTGGAGCTAAGAGTCTGGTGGCCTTTCCTGCTCCAGCTGGCTTTTTTTTTTTTTTTTTTTTGTGGGTCATAGGGCTTGAACTCAGCCCTATGCTCTTCAGCTCAGGGCTACCACCTACCCTTGAGCCAAGCCCCACTTCCCATTTTCTAGTGATTAATTGGAGATAAGAGTCTCAGGTCCTTTTGTGCGCAGGCTGACTTTGAACTTTGATCCTCAGATCTCAGCCTCCTGAGTAGCTAGGATTACCGGCATGAGCCACCACGTCCGTCCCCAGCTGGCTTTGAACCACAATTCTCAGATCTCAGCCTCCAAAGTAGCTAGGATTTATAAGCATATGCCACCAACTCTTATTTTCTAATTAAATAGCAAAAAGTTAGAAGTGGAGGGGCTGGTAGTTTGGCCTAGTGGTAGAGTGCCTGTCTAGCATGCATGAAGACCCAGGTTCGATTCCTGGGTGCCACATACATAGAAAAAGGCAGAAGTGGTGCAGTGGCTTAGGGCAAAACACTAGCCTTGAGGAAAGCCCAAGGACAGTGCTCAGGCTCTGAGCTCAAGCCCAGGACTGGCAAAAAAAAAAAAAAAAAAAGAAGTGGAGATGTGGCTCAAGTGGTAGAGTTATAGCAGAACAAGAACTAGTGCCCAGTTCCTGAGTTCAAGCCCCAGGATTGGCATGTACAGACAAATGCACATACACACAATACACACATGAAAAATTTAACAGGTAGGTCCTTAGGTGGGTATTGGTGGCTGATGTCTGTAATCCTAAAATCTGTGGATTACAGTTTGAAGCCAACCTGGTTACTAAGGTTTCGTGACACTCTTATCTCCAGTTAACCACCAAAAAAGCAAGAAGTGGAGCTGTGTCTCAAGTGGTAGAATGCTAGCCTTGAGCCAAAAAGCTCAGGAACAATGCCCAGGCCCGGAGTTTCAAACTCCACAACCAACTGACCCACCAAAAACAAACAAAAAATTAGGTCCTCTGTCACTACATTTCAACAGCTGCATGTGGCCAATGGAGATCGTTCTGGTATAATTATAAAACACTGAAATCTAGAGCTGTGAGTTCTGAGAATTCTGTAGGGGAAAACTCAATCCAACTCTTCCTGTTCCTAACAATTTTCTCTCTGGAAGGGGGGGGGGGGTTGCAATTTCAGCCCTAAGTATCTCTCAGAGAGCCAGGGAGGAAAATATAAGTGATAAGTTTTAGCTGTGTAACTGGATTTCTGACTCTGGGATTCCTAGAAGGCCTGAGATGGGGATTCTTGTGAAAGTGGGTTATTGGAAGATGAGTCTTGGGAGAAAAGGTGTGAGGGAGGCCTGCTTTGGGGCAGGGAGAGAGAAGAGAGAGAGAGAGAGAGAGAGAGAGAGAGAGAGAGAGAGAGAGAGAGAGAGAGAGAGCGCACTTGAGAGGAAGGTCTAGCTTGTCAGTCCCATGGGGTGGTGTAGAATGTGGATGGCCCAGTTATCAGTCCTATGTGACGTCAGTGTGTCATTAGCTGTGGGCTGCTGCTAGAAGGGATTTTCTTCCCATTGGGAGTAATTTTCAGGTAGAGAGTTACTCAGCTGTAAGCTCTTCAACTGGCAAGCCTCACGGCAGCTGAGGAATGCCGGGATCCAGGCCCACACCACCCCACTGTGCAATCCCTGAGCACTGGCTTCAGAAGAACAGCTCATCCTCACGCAGCTCTCCACCCTCGGCAAGCCCTGAGTTCAGTGGTGAGCTCCTGTCATTGCCTCCACGTTTTCCATCTGCTGCTTATTGCTTAAAGCAATGAGCTGAGGGCCTATTCCTCATGCAGTGCTGGCATCCCTAAGAGGCTCCGTGTGAGTCTCGTATTTGCCCTTGAGTCATATTCAGCCCAGAATTTGCTTTGGCAAGGAATATTCCATTGATGAGGAGGCTCTCTTTAATTTCATTTAAGCTGTTGTTACTGGGGGAAAGAAAAAGCTGGGTACCAGTGACTCATGCCTGTAATCCTACCTACTCAGGAGGCTGAGACCTGAGGATTATGGTTCAAAGCCAGCTCAGGCAGGAAAGTCCATGACACTCTTATCACCAATTAATCAACTCCAGTAAAAGAATTCCTTAGTGGAACTGTGACTCAAGTGGTAGAGCACTAGCCTTGAGCAACTTAACATTTCCTAGGTCCTGAGTTCAAGTTTCAGAACCAGAAAAACAAATTAATGGATGCCAGTGGCTCACAATTATATTTCTAATTACTTAGGAAACAGAACTGAGGATCCCAATTCTAAGTCAGGCTGGGCAGGCAGCTCCAAGAGACTCTTATCTCCAGTGAACCAGCAAAATATCAGAAATGCATGTCTGGCTAAACTGGTAGAGCACCAACTTTGAGCAAAAAAGTCACACAAGAGTGCAAATCCCTGAGTTCAAGCCCAAATACTGACACACACTCACACACTCAACAAAATTGGCTGTTCAAGGTAACCCTGGAGAGAAAATGCCACAGACTCCTTTTTTTTTGCCAGTCCTGGGCCTTGAACTCAGGGCCTAGGCACTATCCTCGGGCTTTCTCAAGGCTAGAGCTCTATCACTTGAGCCACAGCACCATTTCTGACTTTTTTTCTATGTATGTGGTACCGAGGAATAGAATCGGGTCCCCGTGCATGCTAGGCAAGCACTCTACCACTAGGCTAAACTCCCAGCCCCAAAGACTCCTTTTAAAATATAGCCAGCAAAGCTGGGTGCCAGTGGCTGATGCCTGTAATCCTAGCTATTTAGGAGGCTGAGATCTAAGGCTCGCAGTTAAAAGCCAGCCTGAGCAGGAAAGTCCATGAGCACTGTGGCTCAAATGGTGGAGCACTGGCTTTGAGCAAAAAAAAAAAAAATCTGAGGGACAGCACCCACTCTTTACTGCACACAAGTCACTTAACTTTTCTGTACGCTGGCGGGCTTTGTGGGTATCTGGTTGAGATGTAAGTGTTTCCTATGAGATTACCACTAGATACAAAGATGTGCTAATGTGCTATCTGTGCGGAAAACAAAATAAAAGGGCCTTCAAAGGGGTACCAGCTAGGAGGGCTGAATCTGACAGGTGACAGTCTGCACAATGTCTACAGTGGGCAGAGACAGGGCCCTGGGTGAGGTGGGGGAGGGAAGGTATACCTCCAAGGAAGTGGCTGCCACCAGCGTCTCATTAGTGGCTGCTCTAGAGACAGCTCTGTTCCATGGCTGGTACCCAATCCTTTCCACTACTGGAGGAGCTCCCTTTGAGGACCAAGCTTACCAAAGCTTCCTCTGAACAGGAAGTTTGTGTTGGCAGACTTTGGCAGTAACTCTAGTAAATTAAATGGATGTTCAAGGGTGAGTGTACAAATAACACAGGCATAGCTATTACATATAGGACTTAAAGTTCTCCCTCTGGTTTTAGAACTTGCCCATTGTTTACTATAAATATGCTTCTATATATATTTGGTGCTGGTGGCTTCACACCTATAATTCTAACTCCTCAGGAGCTTGAGATCTGAGGATCATGGTTTGAAGCCAGCCCAGGCAGGAAAGTCCATGAGACTCTTATCTCCAATTAACCACAAAAAAGCAAGATATGAAGCTGTGGCTCAAAGTGGTAGAGAGCTGGCCTTGAGCACAAAAACTCAGGAATAGTGCCCAGACCCTGAGTTCAATCCCCAGGATTCTCTCTCTCTCTCCCTCCCCCCCCTCTCTCCAGAGATAAGAAAGCTTATGGGACTATGGAAGCCCACATAGTGGCCCTGGAGCCTGTGCCACATGCCATGACCAGCCACAGATTTTGGCCTTGCCCTCTACAATTGTAAAGGGCATTCACCCAGATGCTCACAGAGTCACATAAAGGCTAAGGCAAACATTGACAATGATTTGAGTTGACTAAGTATATAACCACTGGAAACTGTTGGTGATTATCTTCCTGGACTGGAAGACCAAGTGCTTGTGTACTTGTACATCAGGTGGCTTCATCACAACCTATCCTGGGCTTTTCCCCAATATGGTATGTGAAGAAGAATACAGTCATTGGTATCACTCTGTTCAGTGTGTGGCGGGTATGTGCTGTGTATGATAAGGTTGTGAATGTATACAGGAGCACAGAATGTATGCAAGAGGGCTCTCATCTACATGGGGTGTGCAATGACTGTGTTTTGGATACTCGTATATAACAAAATGCATACTAATGTATATGCCATATCCTTCCTGTGCACAGCCTCTGTAGGGTATGTGTACACTCTGCTTGGTGGGTATACACTCACAATGGTTAGATTAACATCTGTGTGATGAGTTAAGCCATAGATACAGAACCCCCGTGCCACACCCGTGTAATGGCTATCTCTTGTAAGACTATATGACCATGCTGTGTAAATGGCATACACATGTGGGTAATGGAATGAGCATTCTCTGGGAGAGAGGAATGCTCTGTGACTGATGCTCTGTGTGCGATGGGTACCGATGGGAGCTGGTCTACATTGTGTTACGTTTACATTGGGTAGGTGTCATAAATGCATGTTGTATGTAGAGTATCATCAGATGTGTGGTGGGGATGGCTTGTGTTGTTGAATTTACAAGTGTATACTGGGCATCCTTTTTGTGATGAGTATGTGTTGAATGAGTGTGGTAAGCACACTATATACACCAGGTGGGCTGCTCCCAGTGTGTCTGGGAGATATTCTATGGAGTGAGAAAGTTCTTATGAACAGTCTAGCCTGCATCAGGCATTCCATGTATATGGCTAATAAGGGGCATGCACCTGTGCAGTGTGGGGGGCAGGGAAATCACCCTGCCAGAAAGGGGCACTTACATTTGTGTCTAGAACCCACAGATTCTCAAACCCACCAACCTTGCTGTTTCAGGTTCTTCCTCAAATTCTTCCTCAAATGCAACCAGAACTGCTTGAAGAACGCAGGGAATCCCAGAGACATGCGTCGCTTCCAGGTGGGTTTGGGGAAGAGGCTCCATTGGCAAACCCATCTGTGCCTGATAAGAGGGGGAGAGCAGATTGTGGCTCTGCCAAGGCAGGTCTCTGCCCAGCCCTGTGCCATCCAGGGCCTGGTGCCTGCTGGGGGTGGGGCAGCTCCATCTCAACTTAAGCTGGCTGCCAAAGGGAGGCTTCATTAAAGTCCCACTTAAGAAGATGCTAATTGTGACATTTTTACATGATTAACGACCCAGGTAATTTGCATAGTGTGAAGCACAGAACAGCTGCCCCTAGCACATCCCCAGCATACACACACACACACACACACACACACACCTCCCAACACAGGGGGATAGTGGGAGAAGGCAGCCCCAGTTTCCTCTCCTGAGCAGGGTGGAGGCTCCTGCTGATGGGTTGGAGAGCTCCCTGTGTGCACATGCACTATGGGTAGGGCCTGGGAGGTTTTGTGCCAGGACAAGAAACCCTCTGCCCAAGGAGCCAGGGTTATTTTTTGTTTCTGTTTTGGTTTGTTTTCTCATCCCTTTGAATGTGTCTAACTCCTAGGAGGCATTTCATCTGGGGGTCACCTGATCTAGCTGGCCCTGATTTCACCAGCCCCCTCTCCCCACCCAGGGACCCTGAATTCCAGCATCCTGACACCCTCAGGTTGCCACTTTCCCACCCCAGGCCCTTTCCAAACTGACCTTGGCTCTCCACACAGGTTGTGGTGTCCACGACTGTGAGCGTGGATGGACACGTGCTGGCTGTGTCTGACAACATGTTTGTGCATAACAACTCCAAGCATGGCCGCAGGGCACGCCGCCTGGATCCTTCTGAAGGTCAGGCCCTCCAGCCCAGCCCTGGCGAGTCCCCAGTCCCCACCTTGGCGCGGTCCCCTGACCTGGGTCCTCTCCTGCCTCCCAGCTGCCACCCCCTGCATCAAGGCCATCAGCCCCGGGGAGGGCTGGACTACGGGAGGCGCCACTGTGATTGTCATCGGCGACAACTTCTTCGACGGGTTGCAGGTCGTGTTCGGAAACGTGCTCGTGTGGAGCGAGGTGGGCCACCCCCGCCAGTCTCCCTCCGGGCCTCGGGGCTGGGCCCTTCCCACGGGACGGGACCTGCAGGCCTCCCCTCTCCCCTCGCAGCTCATCACGCCCCACGCCATCCGGGTGCAGACACCCCCGCGACACATCCCCGGGGTAGTGGAGGTGACCCTCTCCTACAAGTCCAAGCAATTTTGCAAGGGAGCCCCTGGCCGCTTTGTCTACACAGGTAAGGAATCCTGTAGTGCCTCCAAACTGTTCCAAAAGTGCAGTCTACCATGTGGCCACGCCCCATACCCAGGCCACGCCCCGACGGAGGCCACGCCCCCAAGCCACGCCTGCCCGTAGCCTAGGCACCATCCTTTTCCTAGCTGCTGAGGAGCTCACATCTGCACACGCGCACACACATACACACACACTCTTCCACAACACCCATGCAAAGACATGAGATATGTGGTAGATTCCTCTAGGCCAAGCCCCTGGCTTCTCCATGTCACACCACCCCTTTCACAGGTAGATTAGTGAGGCTCTACTTAACCCTCAGGGAGCTGAGGTCTATGCTTGGCCATAGAGTGTGTGGATAGATGGCAGAAAGGAAAGAGGGTCGTGAGAGAAGGATTGACCTATGTAAAACTTAGGAAGGGAGGGCTTTATGCTATTTGGACAACTCAAGGAGATTCACTACATCTGGAGTTGGAAAAGGAGGAAGGAGAGCTTTAGGACTGGTAGGTGGGGAAGGAGGGACTGGATTAGGATGGAAGAGGAGGAACAAGGCCTGGAGAGGCAGAAGGGCCGAGGAGCCATTCCAGTCTGCTGCATCCTCCAGCCCTAAGTGGCAGTTAAGCCCTTAGGTGGTGGTCCATCCCTAGGTGCAAGGGGTGTGTGCCTCTAGTGGTCAGGCAGTGTGGACAGTACCTCTGAACCATAATAAATGGAACGTGTGTGTGTCTGTGTCTGCTAGTATTAAGGCTTGAAAAAGAGTAAGTAGGTGTGTACCACACCTTTATTGTATAAGGTTGACAAGAACTCTACCGCTTGAGCCACAGCTCCACTTCCAGCATTTTTCTGGCTAACTGGAGTCTTACGAACTTTCCTGCCTGAGCAGGTTTTGAATTGCCATCCTCAGATCTCAGCTTCCTAATTGGCGAGGATTACAGGAGTGAGCCACCAGCACCCAGCTATCAATAGAACAACAACAATAATAATGTGATGTGACCAAATGCAGATAGGAAATTCTCCTTAGGGTTCTGTCCCTAGAAAATAAACAAGCTTGAAAATCTTTGGGGTAAGTGCGGTGTAAGAGACAGGGTGTCCTGTCATAATCCAGGCTGTGAAATCACGATTGCCTTGTCTCTACCTCTCAGGTGCTGGAATTACAGATGTGCGCTACTCCTGGCCTCAGTTTCCTCCCCACCCCTCAACTCTAGTAGGATCGTACAATGCATGTGTTCTGAGAACCTGGCACAGAGTCTAGTTGGGCAAATACTTGCTGCGTGAAAGACCAAACAAGGACTTAGGCCACCCACAGGGAGGCCTGCAGGGAACTTTGGGGATTGGTAGCTTGCATGCCTTTGATGTCGCCCGCGTGCCCTCCAACCCCCCTCCTCTCTCCCCAGCCCTGAATGAACCCACCATTGATTACGGATTCCAGAGGCTGCAGAAAGTCATTCCCAGACACCCCGGAGACCCGGAGAGGCTGCCCAAGGTACTCCAGAGGGGTGGGATGGGGAGTGAGGGTGTCGGGAGGGTCACGGCGGCGAGGAGGGGCTCCCCCGGGGCGGCCCGTCCCTCCTCCGTCTCTGTCTCCTCCTCCGTCCTCAGGAAGTGCTGCTGAAGCGGGCGGCCGACCTGGCGGAGGCCCTGTACGGAATGCCCAGCAGTAACCAGGTATGAGGCCGGCTGCGCCCCGCGCCGTCCCGCTCCCCCCCCACTCCGCCCCCCCCCCCCCCCGTGCCCGCGGCGGTCCCTGCCCCGCCCTGCTCTGTCTCCGCAGGAGCTCCTCCTGAAGCGCGCGGCCGACGTGGCCGAGGCTCTGTACAGCGCCCCCCGCGCGCCCGCGCCGCTCGGACCCCTGGCGCCCAACCACCCGCACCCCGCCGTCGTGGGCCTCAACGCCTTCAGCAGCCCGCTGGCCATCGCCGTCGGGGACGCCACGCCGGGGCCCGAGCCTGGTGCGTCTCGCCTCCCTCCCCCGCCCCACTTGCTCTCCTCGCAATCGAGGGGCGCCTGGACGGACCTCAGCTCTTCCAGCGCCTCTCCGCTGACCTCCGGTCTCCCGCAGGCTACGCGCGCAGCTGCAGCAGCACGTCTCCCCGCGGGTTCGCGCCCAGCCCCGGCTCGCAGCAGAGCAGCTATGGCAGTGGTCTTGGGGCTGGCATCGGCGGCTACGGCACCCCAGGTGTGGCCGGCCTTGGCGTGCCCGGGTCCCCTAGCTTCCTCAATGGCTCCACCGCCACCTCGCCCTTCGCTAGTGAGTGTCCCCCGCCCGCCCGCGGGGAGGGAGAGCCGAGGCCTGGGGAGGTAGAACGGGACCCGGCTCATGGGGACGGGGGACACCAGTGCCAGTCTCGGGCCCCCCTGGTCTTGCCATGGGAAGCCCCAAAGTTCCCGCTCCATGGGACCAGCCCCTGCCGTCCGAACTCACGGAGCCCCTGGTTCCGCGGCCAAACGATTTCTACCACCTGTAGCTTTCTAGGCCGACTTCAAGTTCACACCCCGCCTCTCGCCCGTGCGCCCTCCCCAAGCCTGCTTTAATTGCGGGCAACGGGGCGGACACCCGGTGCCGCCTTTTGGTTTTTCCGCTGGGATTTGGGAAGGAGGCTGGCGCCCCCTCCCGGGCACCTCTGGAAACGCACGGCTCCTGCTGGCCCCCCGCGCGCCCCCAGCAGCCTGACGCTGCCCGGTGGGCGGTGGTGGGGTTGGCTGCTTGTAACAAATAGGAGAGTCAGGCTCTGGGGCAAGTTCTGAGTGCACAGGCCTATGTTGGGAATCGGCCCCCATTCGGAATCAGGAGCTTGCCTATTCAGCAAGTTACTTCTTTGCACTTTGGTTTTGAAAGTAAAAGAGGATGGATTCCATCCCCATGGACGTGGCTGTTGTACATGAAGAAGCAGACAGAATGAATTCGTTCAATTCAGGAGGAATGTGTAGTTAGGTAGGTCCAGCTTCCTCTGTGGGTGGAGTCCTTCTGGCTTCATGGGGTGGGGCAGATCAGAATGAGGAAGAGGTAGTCGGGTGCTGAGGGCTCATGCCTGTAATCCGCACTACTCAGGAAGTTGAGATCTGAGGATCACAGTTCAAAGCCAGCTCAGGCAGGAAAGGCTGTAAGACTCCTATCTCCAGTTAACCACGAGAAAACCAAAAATGGAGCTGTGGCTCAAAGTAGTAGAGCGTGAGCATTGAGCAGAAGAGCTCAGGGACAGTGCTCAGGCCCTGAGTTCAAGCCCCATGACTGAAAAAAGAAAAAGATGGCCTCTAGAGGTCATGAGTTGAGGACATTCAAAGATACCTTTGTGTTTTGAATGGCCCTCTGGTACTTTGAAATTCCAAAGGAAGCTTATCAGGCATTTGTTCTGTGTCTACAGTGAACAAAGCACGGAGCTTGGAGATTGCTCTGCCCTTGCTTACTGGCAAGAAACTCTCACAAGAAATTTGTCCCTCAAAGCCTCGGATGCTGTAGGGACCAAAATTAGTGAGAGCTGTGTAAGAAGGAGCAGGTTGTGTCTACAAGTCACTCTCTTCTCCTTCGCATGTCCTCTTGTCTGTCTGGTTGAAAACAGACTTGCCTGGCTTTCTTTCCCAGGGACCTGTATCCTGGGTGCTGTTCTTTCTGACTAGGGGTTTCAACTTGGCATATCCTTCTGGAGATCCATGGAAAGACATCTCAACCAGCATCCACACAGGGGATAGTCGTGCCATGTCCTTCCCAATGACTCTCCTGCCCTGCCCTCCTGTTTTGCTTCCCTTTGGTTCTGGGACAGTGGCCTTCTAACCTCTCCCCAGGTTTTCCTAGGATTCGAATCTCCACCACCACCACCACCACTCCCCCCCCCCCCCCCCCCCCCCCCGCCGCACTGGACCTTCTCCTACACATACAGTGCAGCCAACAGTGGAGGAAGGTGCTGCTCCAGGGACAGAAGCCAAACCAACTGAGGTCTCCCCATGCAGCAAGAACAGGAGTTCTGGAGCTGCCTAAGCTCCGTGTCTAGCATCAGCCAGGATACCCCTGGACTCATCTAGAGGCCAGTTGCTACTCATAATATAACCCAGGCCCTATCCACTGCTCAGGGAAGGATACTTTGTGACACAACTGCAGGGGGTATCTTCTCCATTGAATTTCCCAGAACATTCCTAAATGATACTAGAACTGCCACAGCCAGAAGCCAGGGTCTGCCTGGCTCTTCACTTAGTCCTCTGTATCAGCCATCAGCAACCCTAGAATGCCCCACCATGTCCATTATGACCAAGCTATGAAATATGGCGGTAATCATCTCTGCCCTTGGGAGATCTGGTACATTTTCTAGTATTGGTTTCAAGTGCTCCATAGGGTTCTGTGACCTTACCAGCTACTAGTAAATTTGATCTTAAAGGAGATAGTGACCCTGAGCTAAAGACATTTTTGGAAGTTGTTGATGACATCATTGTATCAAATTTAGAGTGAGACCTAAAGCCTCCAGGTAAAACCTGTATGCAAAAAGCTCTCTTGGTATTCCCAGAAAGACAAGCTGAAGCCCTGAGTGGCAATAGAATTGGATAACAGCAAGCTTTGACAATGTCACTTCCCTGCTTTTCTTTAGAATTAACCAGCTAGACGTGAGAGATATAAATCTTCATGGTATAGAATAGAGATGACAGAGACAGCATTAAGCTAAGAAGTATCCTGGGAATGGGAAGCAGAGAAACAGACCGTTAGCAGGGGATATTGGGGAGGAGAGCATATTGGTGGACCAATTAGGATACTTGTGTGAGCCATGATCCTTGACAGAGAAGCTTTGTAACAGAAACTTGTAAGTGCTCTAAACTTCATCCCTGACTAATCACCCTGCTCTTATGACCCTTGAATTTTTCATTCTAGCTTTGGCATCTCAGGGCCCTTAAATGTATCTTTACACCTCAGAATCCCAATGGTTTTCAGCAGAAATCTCAACCTACTCATCTGAAGCTCATGAGACAGGGCTTTCTCTACTGTCTGGTTTTTATCTGGTCTGACCTGTCATCTTCAGCTGTAAGAGTCTTCAGAACTCCCCAAGATGGCCCCGGCTGACCCAGGACCTTCCCCAGAGAGATCTGAGCCTGGAGTGTGGTCAGGAGCCCATCGGGGCCACTGCCCTGTGCAGAACCCCAGCCTTGGTGCTCACTCTGGTGCTGTCTCCCTGTTGTGTCTCCTCCCACCCTCCCTGCTGCAACTGCCCCTCCCCGCCCCGACCCGGAGTCATGCCCTCTAGCCCCCCGCTGGCGGCTGCCTCCTCCATGTCCCTCCCGGCTGCTGCCCCTACCACCAGCGTCTTCTCCTTCTCGCCTGTCAACATGATCTCCGCTGTCAAACAGAGGAGCGCCTTTGCCCCTGTGCTGCGCCCACCCAGCTCCCCACCCCAGGCCTGCCCCAGAGCCCACGGAGAGGGGCTTACAGGTGAGCCATCCATAGTGCTCCCTAGTGGCCGAGGAAGTACTCTGTGTAAGAGGTCTAGAGAAGCCCATCAGGACTCACTTCCAAAGCCTCACAGCTAGACGTGCCAGGCTCTCCCTGGACACTCTCATCTGGCCACTTGGCCAAGGGGACAGAGACTGAGCTCCCATGGTGAGAAGGCCTAGAAACCATCCCAGTAGCTCACCCCTAACCAATGCATCCCAGAGCACAGACCCAACCATCTCAGAGCTGGAGGAACTCACATGGACTGCATGCGTTCTTCGTGTGGCCGCCAGAGGGCAGCACACCAGTGTGTCTGAATTCTGCATACACACAGAAGCTCAAGTAGGGTAGGCAGGTTGGGGAAGTGGGGAAGGGATACATTTGGCTCTCATGTAGACAGCAGACAATGCTACTGCTGTGTGCATGTGTCAGTGCTCTGAGGCTGGCCTCTTTCCTTACTGACTTGGTCCTTACTCATTTGCTTCTGTACCTTGACCCAAGTGTTCAGAAAGAGATAAGCCTGGTGTCCAAGGCACAGAGGGGAAGGAACAGAAATGTAGGTTGAGCCAGATGCCAATGGCTTACACCTTTCATCCTAGCTACTCAGCTAACCCTAGCCGGGAAAGGCCATGAGCCTCTTAGCTCCACTAAACTACTCAGAAAATGCCAAAAGTGGTGCTATGGTAGAGGGATGGCCTTGAGCAAAAGAAGCTCAGGGACGGTGACCAGGCTTTGAGTTCAAGCCCCAGGACCAGCAGGGAAAAAAAGAAAAAAGATGTGGGCTACACCTCCTGAGGCCTGCGGGGTACCTCTCACTTAGCATCTGCTGTGTTGGCCCCAGATCAAGGCGGACAGCCTGTAGGAAGTGCTGTATGCTCTGCCAACTGTTTCTAGCCCAGTGAGGGCCAGGCAGGCAGGGTCATCAGGCTGCCCAGGGCTCAAGTCCCCTTTCTCCTTGGTGACCGCAGACCAGTCTTTTGAGGATTCTGACAAGTTCCACTCTGCAGCCCGGGGCCTCCAGAGTCTGGCATACTCCTAATAATGGTAGGTATCTGGCGGGCTCTTGCCTGTTCTGCTGACTCTGGGATCGGTTTTCTGTCTCAAAGGCCTTAGGAGAGATGGGGAGCTGAGTCCAGGCCTCCCTCTCCAGGGCCCAGTATATACTATGTGCCAGCCAGGGCACATACCCACCCCAGTGTCTTGAGCTGGTCAGGATGCGGGCAGTGGCTTCCTCCAAGTCCATCTCCTCCTTTTCCCCATCAGGTCCACAGGCATTGTCCCCACTGAGCCTGGACTGGAGGTCCCTCTGGGATTTGCACTCATGCCCTGGATAGCAGCACAAGGAGATACAGGACTGTGGGCAGACCTCAATCCCTGAGCTGAACAGGGAAGGCCTCCCTCCTGCCCCCGCCCCGTGCTCAAGCCCTCCTCAGCCCGCAGGTGTCTCTCACCTCCCTTTCTTGGGGCAGGTTGGAAACCCCAACACTGTGCTAATGCTCCTAGCAGGAGATTATCCGGGGAGGTGCTGGGGTGCTGCACCTCACTCACTGGGTCAGTTCCTCTGGAAGAGATGGTTTCTACAGACCAGGGGTGTCAGGGAGGAAAGCAGAGGTTGGGGACCATGGGAAATAGCACAGCTCAGGGAGAGGTAACCTACAAAGGTCCTATTTGTATCTGACCCATCGCAACTGGCCCAGCACCCCAACTTCTCTCCAGTGAACAGAGCGGGGCCCAGCAGCCTCAGGAGGCCTACCAAGGCTCCCATGGAGCTTTCCACAGCCATCGGACCCTACGGCTGTGCTGCCTCTACCTCCTCTGAGACCTGCACACCAATGCTTGCCGCATCCTGCCTCTCCTGGGGGCTTGGTATGGAGGATGTGTAGAGGGGGTTTCAGGTCTCCTGAATTTTGGGTCTCACTCCAGTGGATGAACTAGGATTCCCCACATGCATTGACTGGCTGGCCCCACGGAACGGTCTGGCTGTCCCCCCACCCCCAAGTGGCTTCATCCACCGCTCTGCTAAGTTTGGAGAAACTGGAACAATAAACCAGATTCAGGTGGCCATCTGGCTTCTCTTGCCTGATTCCTTGGTGTGGGTCTTATTTTCTCAGTGGTTCTGAAGTTTTCATGGAACCCCTCTGACCCCCTACTGCTGGGCAGTGTGTTCTTGTGCCTTGTGTTAGGAATATGAAGGAGAACAAAAAAGGAATAGGCCAAACTCGATCAACGGGTGAGAACTGTTTATTGCATAGACCTTCCCATGGTTTTGGAGGTTGCTGGAGGGACTGGATTTGGGAGTGAACTTATATATAGGGATTAACAAAGAAGCAGAAAATTAAAAACAAAAATGGACACCTCTTGGGGGGCCCAGGGTAGAATCCTTGGCTTAGGCCCAGAGTGGAACGCTCCAGCTGGGGTGAGGGGCTGTGGTCTCCTGGGGCCACGGGCAGTGTCCTTGGCCAAGCCCAGAGGGGAATAACCTACCTGCAGACAAGCATGTGGTCAGGCCTTTTCCTGTGCACCTGGTGTCTTGCTTGATTTGGGGAAATAAGGCAGAAATGAACTCATTACTGTGGGCTTTTGAAAGGGCCCCACAGATGCACTGAACAATAGTCCCCACCCATGCTTGCTCTTGAGCCCACACGGGAGAGACCATACCTGGTGTGGGCAGGGCAGCCTTTGGCTCCCAGGTACCACTTTCAGTTTTTTTCTGGTTAGCTACCTCCTAGGAGCAAGTGAGGAAAAAAGACAAGCACAAACATAGATTACTCTAAGTCATTCTACCTTAGTCGAATTGTCCTTAGCCATTTTTTTTTTTTTTTTTGCCACTCCTGGCTTGCATTCAGGGCCTGGGCTCTATTACTGAGTCTCTGTGCTCAAGGCTAGCACTCTACTACTTGAACCACAGCACCACTTCTGGCTTTTTCTGTTTATGTGGTACAGAGGAATTGAACTAGGGCTTCATGCATGCTAGGCAAACACTCTTACCACGAAACCACGTTTCCAGCCACTAGCCATTCACATCTCAGTTTCTTAGCTATGGGTCCCTTTTATTACTAAAAATCCAGAGGACACTGTGAGCTAGGGGCTCACTCCTATAATCCTAGCTCTTCAGAAGGCTGGAGTATAAAGATCATGGCTCAAACCCAGACCTGACAGGAAAGTCCATGAAACTCATCTCCAGTTAGCCACCAAAAAGTGAGAGCTAGAGTTGTGGTAGAGCATCAGCCTTGAGTGAAAAAGCTCAGGGACAGCACCTAGGCCCTGAGTCCAAGCCTTAGGGCCAATTCCCGCCCCCCCTTGCCTCTCTCTCTCTCTCTAGAAAAGCCCTTGTGAATAACTGGTCCAGAAACTTTTCCTTCATTCACTTTTCAAAGCAAGGTGTCTAGACCCTCTGCCCTGATTCAACCACGGCAGAGGAACATGGAGAGGGCTCTGGGTTCAGAGCTGGAAGAGAAATTGAAAGCAGGAAGGTGCTGGGTGCAGATTCCTCACAGAATCCACAGAATGGAAAAGACTTCTTAACTGCAAAGATGGAGTGGCTTCCCAGCAGGGCAGTAACAGAAACATGACTGGTTTTCTCCATTCCTTTTAAACCATTTTATTTGTTGGGAAAGAAGGAGCCAACTATTTAAAAGGGGGAAAGAAAAATGCCATCTAATAGTGGGTTTGTTGTTCCTTTGGGGCCCAGCATCCAGCATCCTGGTTCTTCAAAGCCTCTCCAGCTCCCTGGTCTTCCAGCCTGAGAATGAAATCTGCTCTAATGTGTTCTTGGCTTGGGTGGCAGGAGCCTTCTGGTCCTCCTGTCTCCCTCCATGAGCACAGTTCCTGAAGGCTTGCCTTGGAACCAGTGAGGAGCTGAAAACCCCTCCGCTCTGGCTCTCTTCCCTGAGTACCTTCCTTGTGACTCTGCCCTTGACCTGCCCCCACCCCCACTCCTTCATGCACCCATGCACTCACCCAGAGTGGGGTGAGTCCTCCTTCAGGTGGATGGGGGAAGTTGCTACCACTTTGGGGCTGGCACTTAACTCAAGTCCAGCCAGCCTTGGCTTCTGTGGTAAAAGCCAGTTTGTCTGGGCCATTCCCCAGGTCCCTCTTTGGAGCTGAGCCTAGAAGTTCACCTTGCCAAGATAAATTGTGGCTGCTTCTAAAATGTGGGAGTATGGCTGCTGGGCCGGCCCAAACTTGGTGAGTTTGTCAAATGGGGTCCTTGCTGGTTCCCCATCGTAGAGTCCTGAAAGTTCCCAGGATCAGACCAGGTCAGGAGCAGATATTAAGGGACTACCAGAAATCATTCTGTGCCATTGAGTGAAGCGGAGGTGTCCCCTCTCTGGGTCCTGCTTGAAATCAGAGAAGTTCATCATTAAGCTTCCATGATGGACAGAATTCCTAGCAGCTCAGAAGTAGAAAGTGTTAGAAGGAAGTGTCTGCGTCTGTATGTGCCTAGTGTGTGTGTATGTGTGTGTGGGTGTGTGGGTGTGTGGGTGTGTGGGTGTGGCTACATTGCCTTTAGATCCACAATTCATCAGCATACATCATAGCCCATTCTAGGAGGTGGGAGTCCCTGAAAGAGCGTAAAATAGGGGTGAACATGGAAGGCACTTTCTGGAGAAAAGGAGAGAAGGCCTCAGGACAGAATAAGGAAAGAATTAAGTGACAATGTGACCTTGAGGCAAGACTAGCTCTGGAACTTAAAGGGTACCTCATATAAACCCTTCTTGTGAAATGGGGGGGTCCATCAAGTCATTGCTGCAGGCTGCTAGAGTGGAGTAACGCAACTCCGATTGTGGTTCAAAGCCAGCCAGGTAGTCTATGAAAATCTTATCTCTAATTAGCCTCCAGAAAATCAGAAGCGGCACTGTGGCTCAAAATGGCAGAGGACTTAGCCTTGAGCAAAAAGTGCTCAGCAACGACACCCAGGCCCTGAGTTCAAGCCCTATGACTGACCAAAAAAGAAGAGTTTCATGGAATTTCTAACTTTGAATCTCAATTGTTAGCTCTCAGTCTCCTGAGTAGCTAGGATCCTAGGCATGAGCCACCAACGCCTGGTGCATACTAACTTTTAATAACTAGCTTGTTGATATCAATAGTGTTTGTGACTGCCCTTGATATAGGTATATACAAAGCTTTGGTTCTGTGGCGCTTCATTTCCCCGTGTCCTTTGTGCTGGAATTATTGTACTAGCTACCTTTTCTGCGTTGGGGGCTACAATAGTTGTAGGATAAAATTCACAGCTTTGGACCAGGAGTTTGGCCTAGTGGTAGAGTGCTTGCCTAGCATGCACAAAGACCTGGGTTTGATTCCTTGGTACCACATACATAGAAAAAAAAGCTGGAATTGGTGCTCAAGTGGTAGAGCTCTAGCCTTGAGAAAGTCCAAGGACAGTGCTCAGGCCCTGAGCTCAAACCCAGGACTGGCAAAAAAAAAGTCACACCTTTACAATTTGTCTATTTAAATGCCTCAATTCAATTGCTGTTAATGTATCTGCAGATATGTATCAACACAGTCCATTTTGGAACATTTTATCATCTCAAAATAAATAAATAAATAAACCCTGTTGCTTTTAATTTCCATCCCCACTGTCCCATATACAACAAGACCCGAGCAGCCATAAATCTCCTATCTGCCTGTATTGAACACTTTCATAAAAATGGAATCATACAATGTATGGCTATAGTAAGTCTTTCCTTAGTACAGGGTGTTTAGGGTTCATTTAGAATGTAACACGTGTTATTACTTCTTTCTTTTTGTTTTCTTTAACTTTTGCATCCAAATATAACAGTAAACTCAAGGTGTTTTTTTTTTTAATTTTTGTGTGTATGCTGGTAGTGGGGTTTGAACTCAGTACCTCCTTATGGGATAGCCCAGTTTTAGATATTGTGAGAACCCAATTGTAGATGTAGCTTAAAGAAAGCCATTTTTTTCCCTCAGTAACCTCTATCCTAAGTCCTGAGCCTTTTCCCAAAATTAGGTGACTCAGACCAGCCCTGATCACTGTCCTGAAACTGTATGTACCTCCGGCCTCCAGCTGCACAGGCAGAATGCTCACCGCTAGGGCCTGACCACAATTGTTGACTCCCCAGGCCAGGCCCAGCAGCAGCTGCAGAAGTGCTCACCTCTCACCCCTATCCCTAATGGCACAGCAGATTTAGGATCTGTGAATCCACTAGCTTGCTTGAGAAACTGCCTTGCTTTCTATGGGTGATTTTTGCCTTTATATTCCCTGCCCCATGAGAGTCCGGACCACTCTTCGTTCTGAGACCCTGAAGTCCAGGATAGAGCAGTTGCCAGGTGGCTAATCAACTCCCTTGTCATCTTTAACCACGTCCCCTTCTCCACTCCTAGGTTACTTCCCTTACACTCTTACTTGGCTTTTTGATGGTTCGAGCTGGAATCTCAGGAACTTTCTCTCTGGGCTGACTTTGAACCAAAATCTTCTAGGTCTCCACCTTCTGAGTAGCCAGGATTACAGGCATGCATCAGTTGATTTTTAATTTCTTTTTTTTTTGTTGTTGGTCATGGGGTTTGACCTCAGAACCTTGGTGCTATCTCTGAGCAATTTTGCCAAGGCTAGTGCTCTACCACTTGAGCTACAATCCAACTTCCAGTTTTCTGTGGTTAATTGGACACTTTTCAGCCTTTTGAGGAGCTAGGATTACAGGCATGAACTACCAGCACCCAGATCTGACCATATTTTCTCATTTTGTGATAGAGCCATTTTATTGGCACCTTGTGGTTTTGATTTGTATTTCTATAATGATTTGTAATGTCATACTTTTTGCATATATTTTTTGACCATTTTTACATCATTTTTGGAGAACTGCCTATTCAAAACCTTTGTCCATTTTTGTGTGTATATCAGTCCTGGTCTTGTGGTTTGAACTCAGGGCCTGGACACCGTCCCTGAGCTTTTTTGCTCAAGGTGAGCACTCTACACCATTTGAGCTACAGCTCCACTCTGCCCACCCCGCACTTTTTTTTTTTTCTGGTGGTTAATTGGAGGTAAGAGTTCCACAGACTTTCTCTTAACTGAGCTGGCTTTGAACTGCAATCCTTAGGTCTCAGCCTCTTTGGTAGCTAGGATTACAAGTATGAACCACTGGCACACAGCCCCTCATCCATTATGTAATTGGGTTACTTATACATACATTTTTTGCAATACTGGATAGGGTTTGAACTATGGTCCTCACACTTCTAGACAGGTACTTTACAACTGGAGCCATACTATCAGAACTGAGTTGTTGTTGAGTTCTTGTTCTTGAGTTACCAGAATTCTGTATATGTCTTAGATATGAATCCCATCAGAGCCTACACAGATGGTTCATACCTGTAATCTAGGTACTCAGGAGGCTGAGAGCTGAAAGTTGAGAGTCAAAGCTAGCCTGGACAGAAAAGTCCATGAGACCACAAAAAGCCAGAAATGGAACTGTAGATCAAGTGATAGAGCAATAACCTTGAGCACAAAAGCTCAGGAACAGCCAGGCACAGTGGCTCATGCCTATAATCCTAGCTACTCAGGAGGCTGAGATCTGAGGATTATGATTCAAAGCCAGCCCAGGCACTACAAAACCAGTAAGACTTTTATCTCCAATTAATCACCAGAAGACCAGAAGTGGAGCTGTGGCTCAAGGGGTAGGGCGGCAGCCTTGAGCTGAAGAGCTCAGGGACAGTGCCCAGGCCCAGAGTTCAAGTCCTACGACCCACCAAAAAAAACCAAAAAAATAGAAGGGAAGCTGACAGGCAGCCTGAGGCCTGTTCCCAGGTAAGGACTTGAGAAATACAGACAACAGAACACTAGGTGCCAGGCAGCTTTAATGAGCTGGGGCACCTCTTCTACTACTTTGTTCCCCTCCCCACAATTCCCCTTCAGTTCTGGACAGGTCCAGCCTGTCCAAGGCTTCCTCCCACTGGAGCTATTAATCCTTCTTTCCCCTGAGACGCTCCAGCCGTCTCCGAAGGTCTGGGGGCAACTTGGCCTTTGCTGCCAGAAGCTCTCGCAATCTCTGTTTGGGAGTTTTGGTGAGCAGGAAGTTACAGTGGACAGGGCCCTCTTCAAAGGTGACCCGGCAGTCTCGTGTAACTGAATGGTAGCCCTCGGCACTGGCAGTCACAGAATAATCCCCTGGGGTCAGCAGCCGCCAGTAATCCCCATCTCGTGCTGAGGAGAGTGAAAGGCAAGGTTAGCATCCAATGATTCTGGGACTCTCCAGGTCTGCCTCAGCCTAGACTCCACCCCCTCCTTCAGTGCCTCAAACTCCAGTCACTCCTTACCTGTTGTGACATCATGGTTAATCCCTTCCACAGAAATGACAGCATCAGCAATCCCAGCCTCTGTATCCTTGTCCCTTACAACTCCTGAGATGCCCATTCGCACCTATGTGGGAAGAAGGTTGGGTTTTGTCACCACTTTTAAGACAAGAGTTTGCTGTGTATCCCAGGGGAACCTGGAACTCAGCAGATGACAGATGCGATCCATTTACAACTACACCCAGCAGAGAAGTTTATTAAACCCCCTAAGGTGGAGGCAGCATAATCTCTAGTTCAAGGCCATCCTGGGCTGTACAATAAGATTCCGTATCATTACAAAATCAAACAAAACAAAAAGCAGGCTGGGCAACAGTGGTTCATGCTTATAATCCTAGCTACTCAGGATGCTGAAATCTGAAGGATCATAGTTCAAAGCCTGCCTGAGAAGAAAAGTCTATGAAACTTGAGGTCCTATTGACCAGCGAAAAGCTGGGCTGGAAGCACAGCTCAAAGGACCAGTCAAACAAGCAAGCTGAATGAGCAAGCTAAGCAAGCTCAAGGACCCAAGATTCTGGTACTGGGGGGTGAGGATGGGGGAGGAAGCAAACCAGAAGAACCTTTTGTTCTGCATGAGTGTGACTAATGTTCTAGCTTTCTTGTGAACCTGATAAGAATAGTAGAGCTACTAGATGCCCAAGAGACACATTTTTGCTTAATTTATCTCCTGATTAGAAATATCTCTGATTGGGAGGAAGAAGTATCTTTGGGCTTTCCCAAA
Organism: Megascapheus bottae; assembly: GCF_031878675.1. Taxonomy (NCBI): domain Eukaryota; kingdom Metazoa; phylum Chordata; class Mammalia; order Rodentia; family Geomyidae; genus Megascapheus; species Megascapheus bottae. Next base: position 27,069,231 of record NC_143526.1, on the reverse strand, counting down.
TGCATGGTGACCCACTCTATTTGTGCCTCATATCTTCCCTGAGAAGAGCCCCTGAGACCACCTCTCAGACTGCTCTCTCTGGTACCACTGACTCACATTGGCATCTACACCACCCGGCTAATAAATTGTACTTCCTGTCTAGACTCATCCAAGACAACCGGATGCTAAGTGGCCCGTGGTATCGTGGGAACCTTATGTAGGTTGGACCTTAGAAGAAACCCAGGTGGCAGTAGCAGTCTTAAGTGGAGAGCAGGCTGGCTAGGAGTGAGTCAGGCAGGCTGGGGATTCCGCTGACCTGCTCCAGGTAATTAAGGAGGGCATCTTTGTTATTCTCCCACTCCTGGGACAGCTCGTTCTCATGAGGGAACTTGTCACAGGACAGCTCCACAGTGATCTCAAAGCAGTTGGTGTGGAGGTAGCTGAAGTCATTCATGCCTGGAGGAATTCACAGATGTCAGAGCCTAAGGAGGGCAGAGTGGGAGTTCCACCCCTCCTGGTGCTGTCCCCTGAGTGGTACTTCTAGGTGTTGTACATAACCTGGGTCTGCCATGAGGTGAGGATGGGGCTAATCCACCCCTCCCAGCCCAGGATCCTCCACATACTCCCAGGAACTGTGTGCCAGTCAGCCCCATTGATGATGTTGCCGTGTAAGGAGAAGTCCTGGTTGTGACAAGGCCGGCGATCTGGGTCCTGCATGGCCCGATTACTACCAGCGTAGACCGTGCTAAGCCAACGAAAGACAGCGTCGTCGGCTGTGGGAGTCAGTTCGCGGGCAGCCCAGGGGGTCCGCGTCATGTCGAATGGGTAGGACACCACCAATTCACCCCCATGGAGATTGGCACTCAGCACGAAGGGAATCCGCTTCATCCACTGGATCACTGCCCGCGTTTCAGGAGCCACCTGGACGGGGATTGGTCAGGAGAAGTCGGACAGAGCAACGAGAGGTCCCTGGGTGGTTCTCCCTCACCGCACCCCAGAATACCCACAGTGGCGTTGGGCAGGGTGTAGTATGCAGGCAGTGGCAGGTGATGGTTGGGCACTGTGTGGGGCACCAGCCCGTCATCCTCAGCGTCCCACAGTGGGGTGTTGAGGTCAGCAAAATTGTGATTCAGGTCAATGCCCTGGTGCGTCCAGCGACCTTCTGCCCAGCCTGCCAGCTCAGAACCCTGCCAAGAGAAACCGTGTGTTCAAGCCAAGCAGACTCTGAGCACCAGTGCAGAAGGGGCAGGGTCACCCCCGTGCCGGGTGGCCTACCTTGCGATAGGCGATCTCGTAACCATCGGGGTTCATGGAGGGCAGCAGATGAATGCGTGTCTCAGTGAGCAGCCGGGTCACTCGTGGGTCCCCTCTCAGGTACTCATGGCATAAGAACTGCATCAGAAGCAGAAGCAGCTCCCTCCCGAGGGCCTCATTCCCATGCATGCCAGCCACATAGCGCACTTCAGGCTCCCCTGGGGACACAGAGGGCTCACCGCTGCTTCACACACCTCGCTTTGCCCTCTGCCCACCTCTCCCCCACAGCACCTGCCAGTACCCAGTTCATGTTCTCCAGGCTTGTCTGACATTTCCATCACATACAACTTCAGGCCCTGGTAGCTCTTCCCAATGTTGTAGATGCGGGTGATGTTGGGGCACTGTTCATTTACCTGCTGCATGAGCTGCAGGGGGCGGAAGGGAGCACGAGATGATTACGTCCAGGAGTCAGAACACACTTGACTGTGAAAGGACTTACAAGTCTGTGGTGGGCCACACAGAAGACAGCATCCTAGCATGGCTCACAAGTGGAGCAGCAGAATAGGCCAGAACAGGGCAAGTGCTAGGACAAGGGTAATGAATGACAGCGGAGCTTAGCGATCAGTGGAGAGAAATGGGAGAGGGTGGGGAATGGGGTGGATGGCAGGGGCCATGCAGGCTTTGCTCTGGTAGATAGGGGATAAGAGCCTGCTTATATCTGACCTTCCGCATGTCCTTATAGTTATGATGCCGAAAGTCCAGGGGATCAGAGGAGCCCGGTGCATAGGCCTCAGGATATAAGTCATTAGGATCTGGTAAAAGACGAAGTTCGTGATACAGGGCAAGCTCACAGTGGAGGATGCATCCTGCGCCCAGGCCCTGCCCATCCAGCCTTTCCCAGATGCCCACCTCGGACTGGGCAGGCCAGGATCTCTGCCCGGAGGCAAGATGCACCTCCCTGAAGCCAGGTCTGGGGCAGCAGGCGGATGAAGCGAGCCACCTGAGGCTCTGGTAGGAGGTTCAGCACAGGGGTTTCAGGGTCGGAATTGGCAGGAAATACCTGAAGACATTGAGATCCTTTTTAGGGGTGCTCAAACCCCAAGATCCAGGGAAGAAACTTAGGCTCCCAAGCTGACTTCCTAACCCTCTGTGCTGGGCTCAGATCTATACTGGAGATCTACACCATTTTAAACCAGGACCCGGCTCCCCCTACCCTGACTTCGGCCCCAGACAGCTGTTTTCTGGCTTGGTCACAACTGGCTAGGCCAACATGGCCTTGCAGTTCACAATGGCTCCATCCTGATGCTGCCAGGGCTTCATTCTGTAGCCAAGTGTCAAAGAGATCTGTAACATGGAGAAGTCAACGCTATGAGCAAGCAAGAAGTGATGCAAGCCAGAGGCCCAGGAGCCAGAAGGAGGAAACTTCAGCACAAGGCACCGTTACACCCAGAGCGGTGATAGGGCATCTCCTGAAACATCCTGGGCTGGAGACATGGTATAATGGCAGAGTACTTTCCTGAGTTCACTCTCTAGCACTGAAAGGAAAAAAAACTTCGCACTCAGCCAGGTACTGATGGCTTATACCTGTAATACTAGCTACTAAGGAGACAGGGCAGAAAAGTCTACAAGACTCTTATCTCCAGTTTACCAGTAAAAAGCCAGAAGTGGAAGTGTTGCTCAAGGTTGGTGGGGCACAAGCCTTGAGCACAAAAAGCAAATGAGAGATTGAGGCCCCTAGTTCAAGCCCTGGTACCAGCATGTGTAAGTAAGTATGTGCACACACAATGGGGCCTACTAGGTCTCTCCCCCCGCCCCTCTCTCTCCCCTGATACGCCTAAACGGACATTTATTTTTTGTCCTCAGAGAGGCCTTAACCTAGCCAAGTACTGTGCAATGGTCTAGGGACCACAGAGGGACTCAGCTACTATGGGACCACTTACCGCATCCATCCCAGTGCTGAGATTCCTGCTCCCCCACCAGCTCCGGCTGTCATTGCTGAACTGGACCTTGTATGATGTGACCCAGTCATATCTGAAAGGAAAAAGAAGGCACCAGTGGCTCACACCTGTAATTCTAGCTACTCAGGAGTCTGAGATCTGAGGATTTGGTTCAAAGTCAGCTGGGACAAGAAGTCTTTAAGACTCTTATCTCCAAGAAACTACTCAGAAAAAGCCAGAAGTGGCTCTGTGGCTCAAGTGGTAGAGCGATAGCTTGGAGCCAAAAAGAAGAAGCAGAAGAAGCTCAGGGATAGCACCCAGGCCCAGAGTTCAAGCCCCAAGACAGGTAGAAAAAGAAATAAACTCAGGACTCCTCAGGAGTCCCACCACAGTCCTCCTGTATCCACCATGACTTCTCAGCTAGGGCGGTATCCTGCCTCACCTCCAGATAGAGTTCCTGCCCTGTGTGATAACGCCTGAAAAGCGGACAGGTTTCTTAGCATCCACCTGAAACCAGGGCTCAACATCCTGTTCTTCAGCACACCAGGCTCCATCGTATAGATCACCATCTTCCAGGCCTGACTGTGGGCACAGGATATAGTAGTCAGACCCAGGTAGGTTGAGTAGGGTGGGCCAGGATGAAGAGTGGGCCCTGAGCCGCCCGGGTTGCTGACCTGGATGTTGAGCCGCCCTCGATGTGGTCCAAGACCATAAGATTGGCTGCTAGATGCTTCAAACTGGCTATCTGAAACCTTCAGAGACTCCAGGCCCAATGGAGGGCAATCTAGGAATGGGAAGAGAGCCATGAGACTGGACCAGAGGAAAGATAATCAGAACAGGTAGGAAGCTAGGTTTACACTCCTGGCATAAGGCCAGGAGCTAGGCTGGTAATTGCCCAAGCAGGGCCCCTGGAGAGACAGTACCTGGTTCTTGTGTCTGAGGGCGTTCCAAGGTCCTTGATCGGCTGGTAGTCACCGCAGGTCTTTCAGTTATGGAGTGGCTGAGACGAATTACCTTCTTTCGCTTCCTCACAATGACTTTTTTCCTAATGACTGGAACTAAGACACGCTGTACTGAGGTCCCTAGGGTCCAAAAGAGCCCAGAATGCATCGGGGATGCAAGAATGGTATGAAACCATTCCTGAGGGAATGATCTGCTAGCCCAGGAAGGAATACAAGCCTGTGGCAAGCCTATGTGTAAGTACCCAAAGGACTTAGCCTGGCATTCAAATGGCCTGCAGCCTGACCCTGTTCTAAGCTACTTCTTTGGGACATTTTTCTGACATTCCACCTGGCCAGCCTTGTCTCTGGCCCACTGACCCGATGGAGAGCTACATCCAACTACTAGAAATTGAACATTCCAAAGAGTTGAGTTTGTTTTTTTTCCCTATAGGCGCTTCATATTCCTTCCCTCTCCTGTGCACCCCAATCCTTCACCAGTCACTCTGAGCCTTCTGTGGCTCAAGACTAGAAGCCCTGTCCTAAAGCCCCTGGGCTAGCTCCACTGCCCTTCTCCACTGAGAAGTCTACGTTCTGTGGAGGGCTTTTCCAGCCTGGGCGCTGGGCCTCTCTCAGGGAGAAGTTCAGGGGAGGTCAGGCAGCCTGTCTCTCCCAGTCTGGGGACAATACTGCTGGTTCCGCACAACCCCCACAAAGGGCTTCTCCTTCTTTTGTTCTTTCCCTCAGGACCCTGCCCTAAACTTTTCTCCTACACACAGCTTACTCTGCAACCGTTTTAATCCAGTGCCTTTGCTCCTCTTTCTCCCCTCCACCAAGCCTCAGTTTCTCCATCTGTAAAGGGGGAAGGCTGGGAGGTTGGAACCAGTACCACAACTAACGTCTGAGGAGTCCCCAAGACTGCTGACTACGTCTGGCCGGAATGGGGTTGCTGAATCAGCAGTCCCTGGTGTGTGTGTGTGTGTGTGTGTGTGTGTGTGTGTGTGTGTGTGTGTGTGTTTGTGTGTGTGTGTGCGCGCGCGCGCGTGTGTGTGGTCTGGATCTCTGGATCCCGAGGCTCACCATTCGCCTTCGCTTTCACCTTCCAGAGAGGTTGAGTTGGGGCCAGGGTCGAGCCCGTGGCTGCGGTGGTGGTAGGCGGCGTCAGACTCAGCATGGAGGCGCTGGGCGCCCCCAGACCCAGGCGCCCCGCGGGCGCGAAGACGGCCAAGGCGAACAGGACGCCCCACATGGCTAGCGCGGAGGTACGGGCGCCCGCGGCCCGCCGCGATCAGCGGGTTTGCTTCTTCCTGCCGGTCGCTCGGGAGCCCCCCGCCCCTTCCTGCCGGCCCCCACCCACACCCCACGCCCCTCCGCAGCCTCCGGCCCGCCCACCGCCCGCTGGCCGGACGGCGACCTCCGAGGAGAGAGCCGGGAGGGTCCAGGCGCGGGGCCGGACCGGGGGAGCCCGAGGGGCTGCGGAGAGGGCGGGGCACCCAGGGGCCGCGCCGCCCGAGGCCTCCCGCCCCACCGACCCCGCTCCTCCCTCTCCCACCGTCCCGGGGTAAGGAGCCTAACTTTGCAAAGCCAACCTTCCACTCGGTGCTGCCGGGCGCCGCGGTTACCTATTTGGTACCACGCACGATGGATGCTACGCGCTGTGCATGTGGTGGTCATTTTACCAACTGGTAAACTGAGGCTCCCAGCGGCGGCTAATTCACTTGGCCGAGGTAGAAAAGCGAAGTTTGGGGAGGAAACTAAAACCATAGAAATAGAGGATGAAGAAGAAAGAATCCATCCGGAAGCTACATACAGGTCCCCTGTTAGGGCGGTGGGAGAAAGAATGGGGAAACTGAGGCGGGAGACAGGACGCCCGGTGGGAAGAGGAAGGGATGGTTCTCCAGGAATCCTGAAAGACAGCCCAAGGGGCCCATCCAGAGGCTGCGCTTCTCATCACCACCACTCCCACCACCCTCGCCCCGCCTCTCCTCTCTCCTTTCCTCCCCTCCCCTACTCCTTCCATTGCTCAGCTGCCACGTTCTGGGGTTACATAACCCAAAGAGCCGCCAGCAGCGATACCCAGAAGGCCAGAGCTGGAGATAGAAAGGCTGAGACTGGATGTGCACCCCACGCCGCCTTCCTTCCTCTCCAGGCCTCCTACCCCTTTCTCCCCTTAGTCCTAGTCTCTATTTGGGGATTCCAGAAGGCAAGACCCTTCCCAGCCTCCTCCCGCCTCCCTCTACCCCCCATTGAGCCCCCCCATGCCTGGTGGTCAACTACCCAAGGGGAAGAAAACACATCTACCCACTAAGTGCCTTTGGACTGTGCTTTGTCTTTACTGCCATTCCCTCAAGAAGCAATGCCCACAGATGGCTCTCTCCCCTTCCCCACCCCCACCCCCGGTTATTTTAGGGGGTGCACTATCTATACAAACAATTTGAATTAGTATCAGCATGCCATCACCATGCTGGCCACCTAAGTTCACAAGATGGGAGGAGGCGATTCTGGCATTAAGGCACACAACTGACAAGGCATCTCATGGGCACAAGTCCTGACAAAGCATCTGCTCCACTCTACTCCTGATGGAAAGAAAGCGCCTGCAGAAGGAGGACACCAAACCAAATCCACCCAGAACCAGGTCTCTCACTGGCATGAACCTACACACCTCTGCCCAAATCCAGGGCACAAGAGAGAGGGACATTTATGAGACCAATTACCTGCTGCACTAACAAAGCACATAAGAAAGACAGTAAAAATAAGATAAAATAAAAGGAACCGGGAGTTTGACCTAGTGGTAGAGTGTTTGCCTAGCATACACAAAGACCTGGGTTTGATTCCTCAGTACCACACGCACAGAAAAAAGCCGGTAGTGCTGTGGCTCAAGTGGTATAGTGCTAACTTTGAGAAAGCCCAAAGACAGTACAGGGACAGTATGGTGCCCAGGCCCTGAGTTCAAACCCCAGGACTGGCAAAAAAAAAAAAAAAAAAAAAAAAAGGAGCAGTTTCAAAGTCGTAACACTAGAAGTGCAGGCCTGAGGCACACAAAGAAAGAAAAAAGAAGAGCAGTCCCAAAGTTGTGACACTGGAAGTTCAGGCCTGAGGCTTGCAGGCAGTACTGCAGGCTGTGCCCCTCTTCCAGGTGGGAAGGCCACAACTGGATAGGTAACAGAAAGGAGCCAAGGGCCTATCCTAGCAGAGTCCTTGGTTCAGTGCTTACGTGCTGCCAGCCTTCTCTATCTCCCTCTTTTGCTCTCCATTTGTCTGCCTTATATGCTATAATCAAACACTTTGATTCTTAGGGAGGCAGCCTGAGGTGAACTGATAAGAAGGCCCCATGAAGCTTGGATCCTTCTCAAGTTTAACTTTGCTCTGGAGCGCTACGCATCATTATGTCATCCTACACATAGTCCCAAATGAAAATCAAGTTCTGGTCTGATGGGGCTAGGGTAGGCTGCTTTTGTTATCAGAAAAGTTGGTACATCTATCTTAACTTTTGTGTCCTTCAAGCAGAGAGTTCTAGCAAGCTACCAAATGTAGAGAGATAGGAAAGTTTATCTGGAAAGGAATTCACTTGGAATAGATTGAAAGTGGTCCCTAGGTTGAAAATAATAATGTTATAGCCTTTGTCAGGGGAGGAGAGTACTTCTTGAGACCTTCAGGGAGGAGTCCCTAGCCCAAGTTTAGCCTACAGGGCTAACGTCAAAGGTAGAGAGCAGTGTCATGATAAATGACCCCCTCCAGGAAGGGTCATGAACCTGGGTCTTTGTTAAGTTAAAAACAACTATGGTTCACACGGTTCTAACTGTGGGAATATTTAGGAGGAAGAAGGGAAAGAGAGAGGAAAAACCTAAGAGGGAGAACTATGCAACTATGTGTGAAGCCATCAAGTGTCTTGGAACCGGAGGCCATGGCTGAACTTGTAGAGCACCAACTATGAGCAGAAAAAAATCTGAATGAGAGCACGAGGTCCTGAGTTCAGGCCTCTATACCAGCACACTGACACACACACACACACACACACACACACACACACACACACGGCATAAAGAAACAATGAAAGCTGTTGATCAATAGGGATGTGGGAAGTTAGGGTTAGGGAAAGAAAAAAATAGAAAGTCATTCTGAGAAAAGGACAATATATTCATGTCTGAAATACCATAATGAAATCTTAGTGCACTCAATGTACACAAAAAATATATAATATACACTATAAAAAGGAATGACAGTCAACTAAAACAAGCTCTACTGGAAGAGTTGGGGTAACAAAGGAGGGGGGTGAGGATGCATATGGTAGAAGTAGTTTATTTGCATGTATGAAAATAGAACAAATGAAGCCTGTTGAAATTGTTTTAAGAAGGGAAAGTAGTGAGGGGCAAGATTGACTGGAATCCATTTGTACATATGTGAAAATGTCACAGTGAAACCTTTCCTTGTACAAGTAGTGTGTTAATAATTTTTAAAATCTGCTTGGCACTGGTGGCTCATGGATGTTATCTTAGCTACTCAGGAGGTTGAGATCTGAGAATTTTGGTTCAAAGCCAGCTTGGGTAAGAAAGTTTGTGAGACTCTTATCTCCAACTACCCACCAATAAACTGGAAGTGACACCATGGCTCAAAGCAGTACAGCCTTGAGTGAAAAAGCTCAGGGTCCATGCCCAGACCCTGAGTTCAAGCCCCATCACCAGCTAAAAAAAAATTGTATTGTTCCAGGTGGTTATGAGTAACACATGTATAGAATGATTCTTGATTCATGCTGTAATTCTTTCATCTCTTTTATGTGAATCAAAAGAGTGTGGCCTAGCGGTAGAGTGCTTGCCTAGCAGACACAAAGACCTGGATTCCTCAGTACAACATACACAAAAAATGTCGGAAGTGATGCTGTGGCTCAAGTGGTAGAGTGCTAGCCTTGAGAAAGCTCAAGAACACTGCCCAGGCCCTGAATTTAAGCCCAGGACTTGCAAAGAAAAGAAGAGCTGTATTGATTCTCTGGTAACAGTCTGAACAGGTACCAAGGCTGCTTGATTTCCTTTAAAGTCACTTCTGTGGCTCCAGCCCCATCCCCATCCCCATCCCAGTTTACCAAATAGATATGAAAAAGAGGAGGCAGCAAAGGAGATATAGGAAACAGGATAGTTGGGTTCTGTGGCTCACATCTGTAATCCTAGCTACTCAGGAGGCTGAGATCTGAGGATCATGATTCAAAGCCAGCTCAGATAGGAAAGTCTGTGTGAGACTCTTATCTCTAATAAACTCAGAAAAGGCTGGAAGTGACACTGTAGCTTAAGTGATAGAGTGCTAGCCTTGAGCACAGAGGCTCAGGGACAGCCTCCAGGCCCTGAGTTCAAGCCCCAGGACTGCTAAAACAAAAAACAAATAAAAAAAAAAAAGGCTATCACATAAATAGAGAAAAAAACAAATCATTTTTTCACAAAGAAGTGATGAGACAAGAGTGTCTCATCTTTCCTCATTCTTTTTCAGATATTTCTCTTGCTATTATAAAGGCATGTGCAGAGGGATTATAGTTACAAAAGTAAGGTAAAAAGTACATTTTGAGTGGCCGGGAGTTTGGCCTAGTGGTAGAATGCTTGCCTAGCATGCACAAAGCCCTGGCTGGCTTCAATTCTTCAGTACCACATACATAGAAAAAGCCAAAAGTGGCACTGTGGCTCAAATGGCTCAAATGGCAGGACGCTAGCCTTGAGCAAAAAGTGTCCAAGGACAGTGCCCAGCCCCTGAGTTTAAGCCCTAGGAGTGGCAAAAAAAAAGTACATTGTCCATAAAGAAATGTGCTCTATGCTTGCCTAGCATGCATGAAGACCCAGGTTCGATTCCTTGGTACCACACATAGGAAAAAAAAAAAAGCTGGAAGTGGTATTGAAGCTCAAGTGATAGAGCTCTAGCCTTTAGAAAGTCCAAGGACAGTGCTCAGCCCTGAGCTCAGGCCCAGGACTGGCACAAAAAAATAAAAATAAAAAAAGAAAGAAATGTACTCTACCTGACATGTAATTGTAATCCCTTTCTACATCACCTTTATTATAACAATAAAATAATTATAAAACATAACACTTTTTTTGGACAAAGTTACCCTTTTCCTTGCTTTCTCCCATTTTCATTTGCATGTGAGTGTGTGGTGTGTGTGTGTGTGTGTGTGTGTGTGTGTGTGTGTGTGTGTGTGTGTGTGTATGTGTTAATCCTAGGTCTTGAACTCAGGACCTGGGCCCTGTCCCTGAGCTTTTGTGCTCAAGGCTAGCACTCTACCACTTGAGCAACAGCTTCACTTCCAGATTTGTTTCTTTTTCTTTTTGTTAGTTAATAAGACTGTCATGGGCTTTCTTGCCCCAGCTGGCCTCAAACTTCAATCTTCTGATCTCAGACTTTTGAGTAGCTAGGATTACAGACATGAGCCACTGGCACCCAACTCACTTTCCTCACTCTTTTTTTTTTTTGCCAGTCCTGGGCCTTGAGCTCAGGCCTGAGCACTGTCCTTGGGCTTTCTCAAGGCTAGAGCTCTACCACTTGAGCCTCAGCACCATTTCCAGCTTTTTTTTGTTGTTGTTGTGGTACCGAGGAATCGAACCCAGGTCTTTGTGCATGCTAGGCAAGCTACCACTAGGCCAAACTCCTGGCCCCTTTCCTCACTCTTATTCACTGTGACATTGGAATTCCTAGCCAGAGCAATAAGGTAGGAGAAAGAAATAAAAGGGATTCAAATAGGGAAGAAAGGACAAGTATCTGTGATTCACACTTACAATCCTAGCTATTCAAGAGGCTGAGATGTGAGGACTGTAGTTCAAAATCATTAAGGTAGACAAATCAGTAAGACTCTTATCTTCAATTAACCAAAGACTAAAAAGTAACTAGAGGTGTGACTCAAGTGGTAAAGTGCCAGCTGTTCAAGCAATTCAAGCCCCAGTGCCCCGCCCCCAAAATGGGAAAGGAAGAAGTAAAATTATCCCAACTTGCAAATGGTAAGATTTTCACACACACACAAAGAAAAAAAACTGGTAGAACTGATAAATCCCTTTAAAAATATAGCAGAATATTAAAAAATACATTAAAAAAATCAGAAACTTTTCTATAGACCAACAATGATCAGGCTGGGAAAGAAACCAGGAAAACAATTCCACTCACAATATTCTTAAAAACAGACAAACAAAACCCCTAAAAATTAACTTAGGAAGTAAAACACCTCTATAATGAAAACTACAAAAATTAACTTAGGAAGTGAAATACCTCTACAATGAAAACTATGAGCAAAAAAATTGAAGATGCCACCTGAAGATGGAGAGACCTCCAATATTCATGGTTTGGCAGAATCAATATTATGAAAATAGTCAAACTTCCAATCGTAATCTACCCATCAAATTCAGTGCAATACTCATCAAAATCCCAGTATCATTCTTCACAGAAAGTATAGAAATCAATCAAAAATGTATATGGAGGCATAAAAGACTCTGAATAACAAAGCAATTCTAAGTAGAACAAACAAAAAACAGGGCTGGAGATGTCACAATACCAGACTTCAAATCATACTACAGAGCCATAATAACCAAGCCTGTTTGGTACTAGTATGCAAACAGATCTGAAGACCAATGGAACAGAATAAAAGTACCAGAAATAGCTGAGTGCTGATGGCTCACACCTGCAATCCCTGCTATTCAGGAGACTGAGATCTGAGGATCATGGATCTAAGCCAACCAGGACAGAAAAGTCTGTGAGACTCTTATTCCCAATAAATTACCAAGAACATTGAAAGCAGAGCTGTAGCTCAGGTGCTAGAATGCTAGATTTGAGCAAAAGAAGTTCAGCAGCAGTGCCCAGGCTCTAATTCAAGCCCCAGGACTGGCAAAAAAAAGTACCAGAAATGAAGCCATCTAATTTTTGACAAGTGAGTAAAAATATATATACTGGAGAAAAGAGCCTCTTCAACAAATGATACTGGGAAAACTAGCTATCCACTTTCAGAAAAATTGAAACTGGGACCTCTATCTCATACCTCTATTAAGTTCAATTGAATCTAAAGACTCAAATAAGACCTGAACTTTAAATCTAATACAAGAAAACATGAGGAATACTCTGAAAGTTTAGGTACAAGTAAATATTTATTGGATAAGACTCGTCTAGAAGATGGCAACAAGAATTGACAAATGAGACTACCAAAGGAAAGAGTTTCTTCACAGCAAATAAAACAATTACCAGAATCAAGAGACAACCTTCAGAATGGAAGAAAAACCTTTACCAGTTACTCAATAGACAAAAAATTAATTACCAGAATAAACAAAGAGCTAAAAAAATAAACAGCTTAAGAACAAAAGTCCAATTACTAAATGGGCAAATGAACTATTTAAATATATAGTTCTCAGAAGAACTACAAATGGCTAATAGATGCATGAAGAAATGCTTATCATCCTTAGCTATAAAGGAAATGCAAATCAAAACCACACTAAGACTCTATGTCACCCCAGTCAGAATTGCATCTTTCAAGAAGACAAGGATTTGGGGAGAGGGGAGACAGAAAGGAATTTTCATGCATCATAAGAAGGAATGTAAATTAGTGCAACCACTTTGGAAATCAGGATGGTGATTTCTCCAAAAATGAAAAATAGATCTTTCTTATGACTCCACCATACCACGATTGACCATATAGCTGAAGGAGAGTAAGTCAGTATATCAGAAAGACATCCAAATTTCTATGTTGTTATTATTTTTTGCCAGTCCTGGTGGTTGGACTCAGGGCTGAGCACTGTCCTTGGGCTTTCCTCAAGGCTAGCGCTCTACCCCTTGAGTCAAAGCACCACTTCTAGCTTTTTCCTGTGTATGTGGTACTGAGGAATAAAATCCAGAGCTTCATGCATGCTAAGCAAGTACTCTACCACTACATCACACTCCCAGTCCTTCCTTCCTTCCTTCCTTCCTTCCTTCCTTCCTTCCTTCCTTCCTTCCTTTCTTCTTTCCTTTCTTTCTTTTTTGGTAGGTCATGGGGCTTAAACTCAGCCTGGGCATTGTCCCTGAGCTCTTCAGCTCAAGACTACCGCTCTACTCTTGAGCCAAGCCTCACTTCCCGTTTTCTAAGGATTAGAGATAAGAGTCTCAGGTTCTTTTGTGCCCGGGCTGGCTTTGAACCTTGATCCTCAGATCTCAGCCTCCTGAATAGCCAGGATTACAGGCGTGAGCCACCTTGTGCCCGTGGTCCCAGCCCTTTCTGTGCTTTTTATAACCCTGTTCACCATGATGCAATCAGCAAAATACTCAAAAACAGATAAGGATATGGCATACACATATACATACACAAACACACACACCATGGAATATTACACAGCCATAAAGAAAAACGAAATGGGGCCAGGGGCATGGCCTAGCAGTAGAGTGCTCACCTAGCATGCATGAAGCCCTGGGTTCAATTCCCCGGAACCACATGCACAGAAAAAGCCAGAAGTGGTGCTGTAGCTCAACTGGCAGAGTGCTAGCCTTGATCAAAAAGTATTTGACCTAGTGGTAGTGTGCTTGCTAGCATGCACGAAGACCCGGGTTCGATTCCTAGGTACCACATACATAGAAAAAAAAGCTAGAAGTGGTGCTCTGGCTCAAGTGGTAAAGCTCTACCCTTACAAAAATCCAAGGACAGTGCTCAGACCCTGAGCCTAAGCCCAGGACTAGAAAAAAAAAAAAAGGTTCAAGGACCATGCTCAGGCCCTTAGTTCAAGCTCCAGGACTGACAAAATAAAAAATAAAAAAAGAAAAAGAAAAAGAAAGGAAAATGAAATGTCATTTTCAGGAAAATGTATGGAATTGAAGGACATCATATTGAGTAAGACAAGGTCTAAAAACAATATATCTTATGTTTTTGCTCATATGTGGAAACTACACCTAAAATACATATTCATAAACACAAACATATATATATATATGTATAGACACATAATTATATATATGAATAAATGGAATATAAATATAGAAATATACATGTATAAACATAGTTACATATATGGATTAAACATAATATAAATCTAAGAGAATATTTAGAATGGAAAAGGGAAAGAGAAAAAGAGGGTAAATAGTTCTGAAATATTATTCAGCTATATATAAAAATAACAAATTCTTCAATAAAAGCTGTTGATTAATAGGTCATTAGGAGGAAAGAAAAGAGAAACAAGGTGACAGCTGGGTGCTGGTGGTTCATGCCTATAATCCTAATGCCTTAATTTGGGAAGCTAAGATACAAGGACTGATTCAAAGCCAGCTGGGGCTGGAATATCACAAGCAAAAAGCCCAAAGTGGAGCTGTGGTTCAATTGGCAAAGTGCCAGGCTTTGCCAGGGACAGCACCAAAACCCTGAGTTTAAGTTCTGGGACTGGTAAGAGGAGGAAGAGGGGGAAAGGAGGAGGAGGAGGAGGAGGAACAGATTCTGTTGGGGAAGAGTTCTAATGAGAGGGAGTTGAACTAACAAGGAGAGTGGATGCATATATTCAAAGTAGATTGTTTTCACGTATAAAAAACAGAACAGTGATAAATGTTGAGTTGTTTCAGTAAGCAGGAAGGGAGAGTAATAGAGTGGGACAGAAATGATTACAATCATTGTAAATGTGTTTGTCTTCCCCTGTATAACAAAATTATTCTGATAGGAAAGAGAAAAAAAGAAGGAAAGAAAGAAAAAGAGAAAGGAAGGGAAGAAAAGAAAAGACAGGTCAGAGACTCCCACCTCAAAGCCCTTCTCCACTTAGTAGTGAACTGATTCAAATTCTTCCAGGCTTAAGTCTCCAGCAAGTTTATCTGCACCACCCTCAGAACCACGTTGTTTCCTACCCACGCCTTACCCACTCCCTCTGCTCCTGCTTCTATCCTACTGGCACACAGCATTCTAGCTGCACCAGACAGTCAGCCTTCATTCCTTTGTACTTATGCACTGTGTTCAAATCTCATCATTTATATCTGTTCCCAAAGGCTGTCCCTGAGTAAAGTCAGTTCAGTCCTCGTATCACCCCTGCTTTCACCCTTTCATTCTGCTAGTCTTCAAGGCACTCAACATGTTCTCAGACCATGTTTTGTCATGTTTACTGTCTCCACCATGGGCACGAGTTCAGCATTCCTCCAGAAGAGCTGCCCCTCAGGATCTGAAGAAATAAATAAATAAATAATAAAAAGCATGCATTGCTAGTGTTCATGCCTATAAATTAATTTTCTACTTCTGAAGTTACTTGGTCTTTAAAGTTTTGGGTTTTTTTTTTTTTGCCAGTCCTGGGGCTTGAACTCAGAGCCTGAGCACTGTCCTTGGGCTTTTTCCTCAAAGCTGGCACTCTGCCACTTGAGCCACAGCACCCCTTCTGGCTTTTTCTCTGTATGTGGTACTGAGGAATCGAATCTGGGTCTTTGTGTATGCTAGGCAAGCACTCTACCACTAGGCCAAACTCTCAGCCCCATCTTTAAAGATTTATTTTTGACATTCTTTTTTATTTTTAAATTTTTGTGCCAGTCCTGGGATTTGACTTGTTAGAGTCTAGACACTGTACTTGAGCTAGTGCTCAATCACTTGAATCACAGCTCCGCTTTCAGTTTTTTGTGGTTAATTGGAGATAAGAGTTTTGCAGACTCCTGCCTTTGAAGAACAATCCTCAGATCTCAGCCTCCCCAATAGCCAGAATTATAGGCATGAGCCACCACTGCCTTGCTCATATTCTAATTTGTTAAAAGTTTATTTAAATATTGATCCTCCAATTGTATTGACTCTTCTTAGAAGATTTTTGACACACTTCTCAGGAATTAGCTTTATTGTTAATTACTTCTATTTGGTAACTTTTACCACCTGAGAACTACCCTAGAGTAACTGCATCTCTGTATTGGAAGGCTAAGCAACCAACAATGAAGCAAAGACTTGGCAATCCTCACCCTTTTTACCTTCTGTTTCCAAAGCCTGCTTTCACTATGCTTCGATGAAGCAGCTCCAGTGAATCCTATTTCTGATACCAAGACCATTTTTGGAAAACCCCAAGACCACTCTCAGGTTTAATAGTTCACTGGAAGAATTCAAAGAACTCAGCAAAGTAGTTACTACACATGATGTTGCTGATTACAGAGAAAGGGTACAGACTGCAAAGCATCAATGGAAAAAGGTGCCTAGGGCAGATGACAAGCTCTGAGTTGTCATCTGTCCTTAAACCTTTCAGCATAATGTATGACCCACAGATACAGAAAATCACCAACAAGGGAAGCCCACTAGAAACGTGGTGTCCAGGATCTTTAGCAGGGGTCATCTCATAGTTGACCTCCTCCCATGTTGCTGGCCTTAATTTGGTCCCTCTAGGGATTGTGATGCTGTATGGGCCAAGATTCCAATGTAAATGACATTATTGCCATCTATTATCTGATGTGGACCATGAACCCCAGATAAGTAAAACTCTTTATATTGGGTAGGCTACTCCAAGAACTTAGAAGAAACTTGGCAAAGCTCATCAATATGAATGAGCAGTCAAACACTGTTATCTCTAGTGCTGTCTTATCCAGATTAGAGTTCTGTATCTCCTTTTCCCCCATTTTTTTCATAAGGGAGCCACAGCCTGAGATCATCTGACACATGTGCGTGATGGGACCAGTTCTATGGTACAATTCAACTTCTAAAGCTATCTGAAGTCGGGTGAGGCTAGACCTCAGGCAGAACCATATTTTAGCTTCATTTGTTCGTCTCCCTCAACTTTCTACAAGTTTTCTTCTGGGGGCACTCTCACTAAATCATGTATCCAGTGTCAGTCACAATGCATGGTATGTAGGTGTGAATGAAGAATAAACCCTGGAGGAGATTATTGCAAATCGAATTGCTTATAAATTTATTCAGAGCACATTGCATATAGCAAACCCTTAAGGAGCATTCATCATATCCTATTACCCAATAGTTTTGCAAAAATGTAGTTGCTTCATTTCCGTATACTTAGCAGGATAGGATCCTCAAATCTGAATGTCCAGCAATGCAACCTCTTTTTTTTTTTTTTTGCCTGTTCTAGGGCTTGAACTCAGAGACTAGACACTGTCTTTGAGCTTTTTCAAGGCTAGCCCTCTTCCACTTGTGCTACACCACCACTTTGGCCTGTGTACATGGTACTGAGGATTCGAACCCAGAGCCTCATGCATGCTAGGCAAGCATTCTACCACTAAGCCACATTCCCAGCCCCTACCCTGGTTTCTCAAGTCACTAGATATGTTGACATCTCTGTAGTCACCACCCATTGACAGATTATCAGTGGAAATAGGTTGTTGTTTTTAGGTGATCAATCCCTTTCTTGTTCATTTGTCTTAACTCCATCTTCAGAAGTTGTTTTTTATTATTTATAATTATTAAGTAGTTGTACAAAGTGGTTTCAATTTAGTAAGTCAGGTTATAAGTACAACGCATCTTGATTGATGTCACCACTTCCATCGTTCTCCCCAGTTTTCTCCCCCTAAATTCCTACTCTCACATTACATAGTCCAAGGCAGCTGCTAGTTACCCCTCTCATTTTCTTTTAAATGTAGGGGTCTATGTTGCCCAACATAACCTCAAACTTACAATTGTCCTGCCTCAATCTGCTGAGTTCTGGGATAATAGGTTTATATCAATTTGCATGGCTCACTAGCACACTTTTTGAAACCTCAGCAGCTTATAGCACCTTCCATAAATTGTAGTGGTTAGAAATAGCTTCCTCCCAAGCCACCCTCATTTAGCAGGTCACCTGGAAGCCCAACTCCAGAAAGCTCCCATTTGCAGAACTTTTCTCTGTATTCCAAGAGATTAGTCATGAAAAGAAAAAGCCCTTTACCCCCAAGGGCCTTGTAAGTATCACCTCGCTCAGGAAACACTCCAGAGACAGATTGAATGTTCCCAGACTGATGGCTCTGGGAACTTGAAGAAGAGAGTAACCCATCATTTTTTTTGGACAGCTCTCCAAAGGAGTGATGACATTCCTGACAACCCAGAGTACCATGGGAAAGCCCAGGGGCACAGAACTTGCAAAGGCAAAAGGCTGAGAATTAGTTCTCAGACATCACTGACTTCCTGGTTAAGACTCACTTAGTTCTTAGGAATCGCTGACTGACACGGGTCTTACTTAAACCCATGTGCTTATGAGGCCAGACAGCTGCGACCACTCCCTGTCCCAGGGCCTCACCTGGCACTAGGTCATAATCCCAGCTGCGCAGTCCTAGAATGGCTGGCCCAAGTGAAAGGAGGTGAGGAAGGGGTGGGGTGTACAGGGGAAGGGGGGGAATTCCTGAGGATCCTGGATCCCTACTCCAAGCCCACCTTTGAGTATAGCCCAGGGACCCCTTCCCCTCCCCCCCTTTCCTCCCTTCCAATACCAGCTGTTCTGACCACTTTCCATTTTCCTCTATGACCCTGTTCTGCTTACCCAGGCCCAAATCCCTTGCAGATCCCATCCCATGCCCTCCCAGAGGTCTGGGTGCGGGGGAGGGATCAAGTAGGCCAGTGCACCTATGTGTGTCCTGCTGTGATCCTAGCTGGGCCCAGCTTCTGGACAGTGTCCTAGGTCTGGGGGCACTAGGGCTGACACTTGGAGCCATCTTTTCCATGACTGGCCCAGCCCTGTTGCTGCTGCTGCTACTGACCAGCTTCCTCACCTTTGACCTGCTCCACAGGTAAGTGGGCAACCCCCTGGCAATTGGGCATTGTAAGACAGGGAGTGCAAGTGGGCCAACTTTCCGGAGCCCAACTGATATCCTCTCTCCCCACAGGCCTGCCACAAGTCCCACTTCGCCACAACACAGACTTCTCCCAAGGGGCCAAAGTCAGGGAGCCGGTGAGGGGCCAGAACAGCAGGCGGCTCCCTTCTTCCCAACAGAAGCAATTCCAAGACAACTCAGCCTCCAGGATGCATTGCTTCTGCTGCTCCTGAGCCTGGGGCTGCTCCTGGGAGTTCGAGGTATGCCCTTGGCTCTGCTAGGCCTGGCTTTCTGCCTCCATCCTTGGATCTGAGGACCCACCTCAAACACTGAGCGCTCTTCAAAGAAAAAGTTAATTGGTCTTCCTGATTTCTTAGGCCTCCTCGCCATCCTGAGCTAGACAGAGGGACACGCCCTTTTAATCTCAGCCTGAACTTCAGGGGACCTCTGGCCTCATAATGTAGAGAGGAGAGTCAGGACTGAGGCTTGAGGCAGCACCAGAAGGCAGGGGAGGAGGCAGGGAGATCAAGATGGGATGTGCCAGCTGACTCAGAGCCTATAGGTTGAGGGTAACCATTCTGGCCTCCCCTGTGGTTCTGGAGAATGAGAGTCCATAGAAAAAGACTTGGAGCTGACATCAGTCATCAAGGAAGGGACAGTGATGGAGGCTTCCAGAAACTAGCAGGAGAAACTGCATCTGCAGAGCTCACCAAGCTCCTCTGCCAGCCTAGAAGGCCCATGGAGAGGAACTCAGGTGAGCCCCAACACCATACAGGGGGCTCCTGTCTTGACTGGACCCCACCCCAGTCCGGGTCATAATGGGACTCTCCCAGGGATGGTGGGGTGTGGGTGAGAGTGAAAGGCTTGGATCTGGCTGCCAGGCTATCCTGGGTGCAGCAGGAGACAATATGACTTAAATGGCTTTTTCCCGAGGTAAGTCTCGGGTCCCAGGGGCTCAAGGCCTCACCCTGCCCCACCCTCCTGACCCCCTGTACCAACACCTGCCCTGAATTCCCAAGCATCGCCAGCGGCTCCTGCAGCTGGCCTGGACCTGTCCCTAGGTGCACCACCAGCCATGATGCAGCAGTCTCGACTGGAGACGGATACCAACGGAGCCGGCGAGGGGCCGCAGCCGGCAGCGTCCTGGTCAGCCTGGGTCACCAGGCAGGGCTGGATCCGCTGGTGGGCATACCACATACCTCCCAGCTGGGTCCAGTGGTGGACAACATCAGGCTGGCGGCAACCACTGCAGCGCATACTGTGGGGTGTGGAGGGGGCACTCTACCTGCTGCTGGCACTCATGCTCTGCCATGCGCTGTTCACTACTGGCTCCCACCTCCTCAGCTCCCTGTGGCCTGTGGTAGCTGCAGTGTGGCGTCACCTGCTGCCGGCCGTGCTGCTGCTGCTACTCAGTGCTCTGCCTGCCCTGCTCTTCACAGCCTCCTTCCTGCTGCTCTTCTCCACTCTGCTCAGCCTCGTGGGCCTCCTCACCTCCATGACTCACCCAGGCTATGCTCAGGACCTGGTTCCCTAGAAGGGCAACCCCACCTGGATGTCTCTCACTGTTGAGCCCTGGACCCAGGGCATGAACATCGGGGAAGAGGGCGGGTAGTGGAGCCTTAGCAGGCCCCAGACCCCTCATCCAGAGCAGAAGCCTGGCCTCTTGGCACCTACCTCAAGCCCAATGCTGCAGGTACCTGGAAGGAGGGGTCAGAGGCTTTGAGAAGAGGGGACAGGACAGATGGCTGAGCTTGGGAACACAGCTTGCCCACAGCACCGAGAGCACCTAAGGGGATGTGGGAACAGCACGGGGGCTCCCATGGAAACATAGCTGCTCAGCCCTCTCAGCTTGAGACTCGTTGAGAGCGTCTTCCTGAGTTACCCTCCTTGCCATCCTTTCAGCCAAATCCCCTCTTCTAATTCCAGGAGGACCACAGACTCTAGAAAGGGCCCCACTGACAGAAAGCTAACTGGGTGAGGGATGGCCAGAAGGCCCTAGAGATCTCACCTTATTCATCTGCCCAGGGCGCCCCCTCCTTACCGGCCTCTGTCCACACCCCAGATCTGGGAAATGGGTCAACCAGAGAAGTTTCACTATTTTTGTTTGTTTGTTGTTGTTGTTTGATGCTAGAGATTGAACCCAGGGCCTGGCATATGCTAAGTACAAGCTCCACCTCTTTTCATTTTATTTTATTTTTTTGTCAGTCCTGGGCTTGAGTTCAGGGCCTGAGCACTGTCCTTGGATTTTCCTCCAGGCTCGTGTTCTACCCTGAGCCACCGCACCACTTCTGACTGGTACTGAGGAATCGAACCTGGGTCTTCGTGCATGCTATCACTAGGCCAAACTCCCGGCCCCAAGCTCCACCTCTTTAGCTGTAGCCCCAGTTTCTTCTGCTATGGAAAAACAGGTCTCATTTCAGTCACCTACATAAGGCATGGCCCTGGCCAGTTCATTCTCTCTGAACGTCAGTGTTAAATGGGTCCCAGGGTTATTCCAGGGGATACTAAAATTGTAAAGGTTTAAAAAAAAACCTGTAAAGATGTTTTGAGCTCTAAAAACATGCTGTAGACTCCAAAGGTCTTTTGACTCATAAACTAGATGAGACAGCAAAGGAGCTTCACGAGGCTTTCTGATTAATGCTCTGTCATGGATAGAATTTGGAGCCTCTAATGATAAACAGAGGATGGATGGAAGGTGTGGACCAGATGTAAAATATCATGTGCCATGAAATCTCAAAGTGAGCAGATGTGGAACTCCTCTGATTGTGAAATGCTTGGGGCTGGGGCAAAGTGCCAGGACATCCTGGCACAGCTGTGTGAGTAGGGAGGAAGATAATGACTCAGGGATGTCCAGAGCCCATCCAGCAGAGCTGCTTGTAACTAAGAAGGGTATTTCTTGACAAAGTAGCATCCCCTGACATCCCAGATTCCGGTGATTCACATGATGATGACCCTGCCCTACAAAAGAACAACACTGAGTGATTAGATCAAAGGTTAAGCCGATGAGACATGCTAGACAATTCCCTTACAGCTAGAACCAATTCACTCAGCCTCCATCTAGTCCCAACTATTTATAGCTAGTCCTAAAATCCTGACTCCTAATGCTTTAGGCCCAAGATCCCCCTCTCCTGCCACCTAAATACTTGGACCATGAGGAACATGGTCACTAATTAGATGTCTCAGCATGGAGTTGACATACAGGTCCTTCCTTCCTGTTTCTTTGAGTAAGACCTGTTATTGAAGGTAAGAAAGGATATGGAGATGAGATGGTATAGCTTCCTGGCTATCATGGTGTGCATGTTGGGACTGGTTTCAAATCCTAGCGCTGTTTTTTTTTTTCAGCTCCACAGCCTTGGAGCTAAGCCTTCCTGAATGTCATTTTTTTCTGGGATAGGACAATGTCAAGGAAACCTGTCTTGGGGATTCTGTGGGGTTCCTTAAAAAAAAAGTCTGATCTGGCTCTTATTGCTACAATGTATAGCTAGAGTGTAACAATCTCATTTTGGAGATAAGATGTCAGCTTGGGGGTGACTAACTTGCTCGTGGCCAGGTCACACTCTACTCCAGTGGGTGGTAAGGCTATGGGAGAAGATCCCGAGAGTTTCCTCATTCTCAAAGGCTCCTATCTGAAGTGAATCTCAGGCCTAGAGATACCATGAATCAAACCAATCTAGATCCTCTGGAGATCTGGAGATCTGGAGATCAGAATGTGTGACCTGGATCCTTCATTGATTTGGCTCCATATTCCTGGCCAGGGATATCATTCTGGTGTCTGAAAGTCATTCTGATGAAAAGAAGCTATCATTCAAGACATAGGCAGGATCAAGGACCTGTCCACATATGAATACCCATTTTTTCCATGCCATTCCTGTGGTGTAGGATAGAATTAGTATAGCAAGACTGGGAAGCAGAGAGGGAATACTTGACCCAGATTAGGCCTACTCATACCTTATGACCAAGCAACCCAGACCTTTGAATATACCCAGCAGTATATGTGCTCCATCAGAGCTAGCTAAAAATGCAGCCATTGCCCTAGCCCTAGACTTGCCGAGCCACAACCTTCATTTCAACAAGATTCCCAGGTGATACACATGCATGCTAAAGTTTGGGACATGCTGCATAAGGAGAGAGATTTGAAGATATTGATGGGGGTAAAGCATAGAGATGGCATCATGAAGAGGAGGCAGAAGCTACTTGGATCAGTCTTAAAATCTTAGCACTTACTGACAAGAAAAGAAAATACGATTTCTTTTGCACACGTTTAAAATGCATAGCAGCAAAACCTTGTTTTGTTTTTCCCCCAAGAACACCTGAAAACAAGAGATAAACCAAATGGCATGGACAACTAGGGGGAGGCAAATGGAAGTGAGAGAGCAAAAGAGAATAAAGCCAAAGACCTTTGCCGAGAAGAAAATGATATAATTCCTGACATTCCTTTTAATGTGGACAAAGTCATCCATTTAGAGTGAAAAGGTTGTTTTTTTGTTGTTTTTTTTAAATACAAGCCTGGGGAAAATGGACACGCTAGAATGAAGGAGTTCTAAGCTTTTCTGGTTTGGGCTAAGAAAGGAAGAACTGTCTCTCTGGTTTGTATAACCACAACCATCAGATGGGATATTTTTGCCTATGCTCCCCAATTCATCCCAATAGCCTTATCTGATAGAGTTGGTATGGGCTGGGGGCTGGGAATCAGTGACTATCCCGCTCTGGCCTAAGTCAGCTGCCGGATGGTAGCTCAGTGGTAGAGTGCTCTTCCAGCATGAGCAAGCTATGACTGGGGACCTGGGTTCCATCCTTAGCAAACCAAATTAAACAGAGCATAAGGAGGCAGGGCGGAGGGTCAACTACCAGTGGCCTTTTGTTTGAACAGAGCAGATCCACCACCACAGAAACAAACTCTAGCGGAATACCTAAGAAATGGGAGAGGAGCAGATACCCAGGAGGACCTCCCCGTGCCTCCTCCCCCACTCCAGAAACTGGGAGCATCCAGCACAGCTCCAAAGGGCTGTATCAAGGCCATGGCTGGTTGTCCAGAGGGTACCTCTTGAGATGAAGCGTTAACAGTCACCCAAAAGGGAAGAAAAGGGGTCCTTGGCAAGAGGGAGGGCTCCCAAGGCCCACTGGCCCTCAGGCTCGTGGGTCCTGAAAAAAACCGGGCGATGGCCTGGGGTGCATGGCCCTTAGAACCAAGCAGTCCACAAGAGACCACAGGGGAGGACAGAGGAGCCGGGTCATCTGGGACTGGGCAGGCGCCCCAAGATAGGGGCGCGTCTCTGAGACGCAGGCACGTGCTGGGTGCGTCGGGACCACAGGGCGGGGCGGGGGCGAGGTGAGAGGGGGAGAATGGCAGTGGAGGTTGGGAAGTTGGTGTTGGGGACACCAGAGGCTGGGCGGCGGGCTCAGGCGCATGGCAGAGGGTGACAACCACCCCAGGCGGGCATCGAGGCGGGAGCGTGGAGACACAGGCCTGAGGCTGTGGAGGAACTCTGAAGCCCACCCTGCAGTGGGAGGGCCGTGGGCAACCACCCAAGCCACGTCCTGAACGTTAGACGGTCGGGGCTTCGGCTGCCTGGGCACCGCTGCGTGTGCGAGGCGCGCCCCCTGGCGGACATCTCCGGCTCTGACCCTATAAGATCGGAGGATGCTGGAGTTGGGTAAGGGGCGGCGCGCACACAAGCTCGGTGGGGCAAGGCCTGGGGCCAGGGAGAGACATCTCAGGATCATGGTCATTACAATAGTAGCTTCGTTCTTGTCCCACATCTCTAACTGAGCCTACCAGCCAGGGTCTTGAATCCTGGAGGGCAGAGCTTAACGACTTCTGGGAAAAGCTGGGTGCTGGTGGTTCATGCCTGTCATTCTAGCTGCTCAAGAGGTCAAGATCTAAGGATCGCGGTTCAAAGCCAGCCCGGGAATAAAAGTCTGTGAGATTCTTCTCACCCATGAACCACCAGAAAACCGGAAGTGGCACTATGGCTCCAAGTGGCAGAGCACTAGTCTTGAGCAAAAAGGAGCCCAGGGACAGCACCCAGGTCCCAAGTTCAATCCCCATGACCATCAAAAGAAGAAAATTCTGGGAAGGAAAGTCCACTTATAACAGATTTGACTGTTCTGACTCCTGACCTAGCTCCAGTTTGATACTATCATTCTTCCCAGGGTAAAAGTCTGGCCTTTTTATGAGGTCCTGTTAAAGATGTGGCCACCACCAACTCTGGACAAGCTATGACTTCAAATATATCCAAACATATCCATTTACATTTCGAACAAACCTTTGCTTCCTTTATACCCACTCATTACCTTCCAAATACTTTCCATCTTAGAAATAAATATGAAAAGGTAGCCCTCTGTATAACATTAATAATACAATTAAAAATAAAAGCCAGGTGCCAGAGGCTCAGGCCTGTAATCCTAGCTATTCAAGAGCCTGAGATCTGAGGATCAAGATTCCAAGCCAACCTGGGCAGGAAAGTCCCTGAAATTCTTATCTCCAATTAACTACCAAAAAAGCCAGTAGTAGAGCTATGGCTCAAGTGGCTAGCCTTGAGCAAAAAAAGCTAAGGGACAGCATCCAGACCCTGAGTTCAAGCCCAGCACAAAATAATGAAAAATAATTATATAATTAAAACAGCTTGGAAGGCCGGGCGTGGTGGCTCATGCCTGTAATCCTAGTTACTCAAGAGGCTGAGATCTGATGATCATGGTTCTAAGCAAGCCTGGGCACTAAAAGTCCATGAGACTCTTATCTCTAGTTAATCACCAGAAAACCAGAAGTGGTGCTGTGGCTCAGGAGTAGGGCAGTACCCTTGAGCTGAAGAGCTTACATATCTAATGGCTCATTTTAGATACAAATAAACTATTGATTTTTGTATACTTACCTTGTCTTACAACTATGACTTCACAGATATGTTAACTATTTGGTTAAATTCACTTTTAGTTCTAGTAGCTTTTTGAAAAATAATTTCCAACAGAAACTCCTGTTGTCTGCCCACAAAAGTTTTACTTCTAGTTTCCAATCTCTGTATCTTTATATTTCTCATGTTACTGCAGCAGCTATGGCTTCCAGTGAGTATAACAGTGAATTGAAATGGTGCAGATGATCATACTTGTTTCTGATTTCAGGGGTAAAGTATTCAGTTTTTTTTTCCCTGTTAAGTATGATGTCAGCTGGAAGTTTTGTATATCAAGTTGAGACTATTTCCTTTATTCCTTCTATTTCTACTGTTTGGAAAGCTTTTTAAATAATCAGGAATGGATATTGAATTTTTAAAATATCTTTTCTATCTCTATTAAAAGGATCACATTAAAAATTTAGTGCAATAATGTGGTTGTTAGTTATTTTTTTAATGTGATCTAAATTTGCTTTCTTGGCTTAAAAAGGTGTTTGTATAGTTTGAGGGTGATAAACTTGGTATTTCCTCCTCTCTCAGAAATTACTCAAACAAAAGTGAAAATGAGAAACAGAACTGCAAAGAGCAAGACTGATGAGATCAGGAGAGAGCAGAAACTCCAACTTAAATGGACATTCTGGGGAAAAAAGCAGAATAAAATGAATGCAAATTGATATATCCACTTTGAAGAACACTGAGCAGCATTTACTGAAGTTCAGTATTTACATATTTTACAACCTAACAATTCCACTCCAAGAGAAATGAGTATCTCAATCCACCTAAAGACTTGAGCAAAAAACACTAAGATGCTTTATTCATGATAGACGAAATCTGAAAAAAATTCAAATGTCCATCAGCAGGAGAATTAAACATTGTATTCTTTATATCTAATGGAATGCTGTACAGAAGGTAAGAGGTAACAAACTATGAAATTATGCAACATGATGGATAAACCTCACAAAAGTAAACTGGAGAGAAGCCAGACAGAAGTGCATTTCATATGGTTTTGTTACATGATTTCAAGAACAGCAAATTTAAGGTGAAAGAGATGGCAGTAGTGGTTACTTTTTGGAGGGGGGGAGGTACTAAGAAAGAAGGGGCACATAACATTTCCTGGGATGATGGAAAAATTTCTATATCTTGAGCTGGGTGGTGGCTGTATGAACACACATGTAAAAATCCAGTAAGGCATAGGGGTGGGATGTAGCTCAGTGGCAAAGTGCTTGCCTAGCCCATGCAATGTCTTGGGTTTGATCCCCGGTACCCCCAAAAAAAGAAAAGACAAAAAATTCAGTAAGTCATCTACGAAATTTGTGTTTTTAGTTGCATGTAAAATGTGCATGTGCTCATGAGAAGCAGGATGCTTTCTTTCAAGAAATACAAGAATATCTTAGTGTGGAAACATAAAAGTAGTTTAGTGAAGAAAACAAAAACATAATTCATTGTGTAAACACAACAAAGCAGAATAACAAATTAGTCCTGCAATGCACGAAAAGTAATTTTTTTTTTTTGGCCAGTCCTGGGCTTGAGTTCAGGACCTGAGCTCTGACCTTGGATTTTCTCAAGGCTAGAGCTCTACCGCTTGAGCCTCAGCACCACTTCTGGCTTTTTTTCTATGCATGTGGTACCGAGGAATCGAATCTGGGTCTTCATGCATGCTAGGCAAGCACTCTACCACTAGGCCAAACTCCCGGCCCCATGAAAAGTAATTTTTATCATTGAGCATCCATTCATGATCAAAACTGTTAGGAAACTAAGTATCAACAAGAGGGTTTTTGTTCTGGTTTGGTCTTTGATTGAACTTAGGCCTGGGCACTCTTCATGAGCCTCTTTGTGCTCAACCTCTGGTTTTTGAGTGGTTAATTGGAGAAGAGTTGTGAGGCCTAAATTTATTTTGAAGTTTGATGAACTTCAGTCAAAAGTTATTTCTAAGCGGTCTCCATTTTATAAAGTTCTGAGAAATCTAACTGCCTCTTCTCAGGAGAACTGCAAGATGCTCCATCAGTTGTTTACTCAGAGAGCTAGCAAGGACATTCAAAGGTGACCTCTAGGACTGCAGCTGTGTTCCACAGCTAGCAAGGACACCTAAGACTAAACTTCTGTGGGAAACCATAACGTAAGAAATTGTGGAATGTCTCTATGTGAAGGTTAACTAAAACATGAGGCTGTGAGAATCAAAACTACAACTTGTTTATTCTGTACTATATAAGCTGTGCTAATTCAGTACTCGGGGCCTCGAAGTGTCACTGGTTTCTAAGACCTGGAGGACCAAGCTCGAGCGTGCTAATAAATGGCTCTTTGTTGCTTGCATTGGTCGTGGACTCTGGTGGTCTTTCAGGGGGATTGTGAACTTTGGGCACAACAGTGTCTCACAGGAACTTTTCTGCTCAGGCTGGCTTCAAACAGATCCTCAGATCTCAGCCTCCTGAGTAGTTAGGGTTACAGGCGTGAGCCACTGGCTTTAGGCGGAAAAGAGTTTTAACTGAGTGAAAGTTAACTTTCAAAAAACCTGTAGTAATCCACACAGCTTTCAGTTGTGGGAGACTAAAAGTTTTGAATCAAGTGGCTAAGATGAACACTTCAATAAGCTGAGGCCCACATGGGAAGATGCTCTCTCCTGGTGATATCTATTGGACTGATGTGGTCTCCTTTGGTCTAGAGAACTCTATAACTTACACTTTAAATATCTGGCAAGTGCACAGTAACACACATCAGTTTAATATTTGGAATGATTTGTAAGTTCCACTATTAGGATGAATGAAAAAGCCAGTTTATGGACTGGGAGTTTGGCCTAGTGGTAGAGTGCTTGCGTAGTATGCACAAAGACCCTGGGTTCCATTCCTCAATACCACATACATAGAAAAGCTGGAAGTGGTGCTGAGGCTCAAGTGGTAAAGCTCTAGCCTTAAAAAACCCCAAGGACAGTGTTCAGGCCCTGAGCTCAAGCCCAGGACTGGCAAAAAAAAAAAAAAGTCAGTTTAATATTTACTGAATTCCATTTATATAAAATTATTAGTATGTTTATGTGTGTATCTCTGTGTGTGTGCTCATCCTGGGATTTGAACTCAGGGCCTGAGCATTATCCTTCCCTTCCCTCCCCTCCCCGCTGATACTCTACCACTTGAGCCACAATTCCACTTTGGTATTAATTGCAGATGAAGAATTTCACAAGAGCTGGACGTGGTGGCTCACGCCTATAATCCTAGCTACTCAGGAGGCTGAGATCTGAGGATCAAAGTTCAAAGCCAGCCCAGGCACAAAAGAACCTGAGACTCTTATCTCCAATTAATCCCTAGAAAATGGGAAATGCGGCTTGGCTCAAGGGCAGAGCGGTAGCCTTGAGCTGAAGAGCTCAGAGACAACACCCAGGCCCAGGAGTAGGGTGGTAGCTTTGAGCTGAAAAGCTCGGGGACAATGCCCAGGCGGAGTTCAAACCCCATGACTCACCAAAAAAAAAAGTCACAAGCCTTACTGCCAGGCTGGTTTTGAATCATGATCCTCAGATCTCAACTCTCGATTAAATAGGATTACAGGTGTGAGCAACCAGAGCCTGGTGCTCTTGCCATTTCCAACATTTTCTGTGTATGTGGTACTGCGGAATGGGACCCAGGATTTTATGCATTCTAGGTAAGCACTCTACCACGAAGCCATGCTCCTGGCCTTCTATATAAAATTCTTTAAAATGCAAATTGATCTATGTAGAAAGGAGATCATTACCAATGACTGGGGACAAATGGAGGAGACATGAGGAAGTTGTGGGAAGACAGGTGAAGTGAGGAAATCATAGAGGAAAAACTTGCTTTATGTTGGTTGCGATAGTTTCATATATATATATATATATAAGTATAGATGAAAGATGTATGTCAATCACATTTTAATAAAATATGTATTAAAAATTCATTTCCTTGTGGTAAGAGTTTACTATTATATTTTCACCAATTCATGTGTAGATGTATCAACAAAGAATTGAACAGTCTATACAAGGAGCTGATAATGGGACAAAAGGCAAGAGTGTGTGTGTATGTGTGTGTGTGTGTGTGCCAGTCCTGGGCTTGAGTTCAGGACCTGAGCAGTGTCCTTGGACTTTCTCAAGGCTAGAGCTCTACCACTTGAGCCTCAGCACCATTCCTGGCTTGCTTTTTCCTATGTTTGTGGTATCGAGGAATCAAACCTGGGTCTTCATGCATGCTAGGCAAGCACTCTACCACTAGGCCAAACTCTCAGCCCCAAATAATCCACTTTTGTTGGGAAACTTCCAGTACATCAAATGTTTGGAGGGGAAATCCACTATATTTTTCTCAAAAGAGTATTTTCCCCATAGAAAGTAAAGGCCACATCTCAACAGAAGTGCTCATGAACTCTATACCTTTTAGCAATATCTTGATAGGGCAAAGGTATAGGATACTGGATTCATTTTTATTCAGAAGTAGCTGGGGTTTGAGCAGGGGCTTGAACTCAGAACCTCATACTTCAAGTAAGCAGGTGCTCTAGCCTAAGATTTACCTTTTAAAAAAGGGGAGTGAACCCCACATGAGTGGCTCACACCTAGTAATCCTATCTACTCAAGAGGCAGAGATCAGGAGCTTGTGCTTAAAGGCCAGCCCCAGCCAAAAAAAAAAAAAAAAAAAAAAAAGTATGCAAGATATATCAACCAAAGGAAAAAATAAAAAGAAAAAAAAAAAGCTGGCATAGTGGTACAAGTCTGGCATTCCAACTACATGGGAAACAGTAATAGATTTGAGGTTTGAGGAGGTAGGACATAGTGGCAAATACAAAACCCTATTCCCTAAAATAAAAGCAAAAATGATAGGGAGCATGGCTCAAGAAGGCTAAGAAGCAAAAAGATGAGTTCAAACTCTAAATACACACACACACACACACACACACACACACACACACACACACACACGCCTAGCATTCAAGTATGCCTCAAGTATGAGGTCCACAAATTCAAAGCTGGCTTGAGCTAGTGAGATCCTATTGACAGCGAGAGTGGCTGGGAAGAGGGACGAAGGGAGGGAGGGAGGCACACTAAGAATTTATTAGAGGGAGTTTTCTTAGTAACTGATTTCCCAATGGTCAGCTATGAACACTTTTTTGGACAATAAAGTTTGGGCTCGGGTTTGCCTAAGTAGCCAGTAGTGGGTTTACATACTCAGGGCAATCTAAGATTTTCATCATTAGTGCAGCTCAAAACAAAGCCCATGAAATTATTTAAACGCAAACAATGATCTGTATAAAGCTATTTCTCTATCATGACTGAACAGAGTCAATCTTAATCTTTTGTATTGTGCGTAACAAACCAAAACTAAAACAATTTTTCCCTCAAATCTGTTAAACTACTTCAATAAATTTTTGGTTTTGTTTTTTGCCAGTCCTGCGGCTTAAACTCTGAGCCTGGGCACTGTCTTTGAGCTTTCTCAAGGCTAGAGCTCTATCACTTGAGCCACGGCACCATTTCTGGCTTTTTCTATGTATGTGGTATTGAGGAATCAAACCCAGGTCTTTGTGCATGCTAGGCAAGCACTCTACCATTAGGCCAAACTCCCGGCACCTACTTCAAAAAATTTTAAAGGGATGTAAGAAAAACAAAAATAAGGACAGAATGGTTGGGACATGGAAGTGAGTGACGTAAGCCACACAGCAAAGTGGAATGGAAATTAGAAATATGAAGGAAGAATGGAGAGGATATTAAAGAGTCTCCAGGCTGGGTACTGGTGGCTCAGGCCTATAATCCTAACTAACCAGAGAGCTGAAATCTGA
Organism: Megascapheus bottae; assembly: GCF_031878675.1. Taxonomy (NCBI): domain Eukaryota; kingdom Metazoa; phylum Chordata; class Mammalia; order Rodentia; family Geomyidae; genus Megascapheus; species Megascapheus bottae. The sequence goes on along the minus strand of NC_143526.1, from coordinate 27,037,836 downwards.
GGATGGAAGCCAGCCTGGGCAAGAAAGTCCATGAGACTTACATGTCTAATTAATCACCAAAAAGATGTAAGTGGAACTGTGGTTCAAATGGTAGAGCACTAGCCTAGAGAGAGAGAGAGAAAAAAAAAAAAAGATCAGGGACATTGCTAAGGCCTTGAATTCAATCCTCAGGACCAGAAAAAAAAAAAAAGTCTCCAGACTGCATACACAGACCAGAATCAGGAGAGAGTCCAAGATGCAAGGAAGAAAGCCTAGAAAGATTCAACAGGAAAGGTTGGAGGAAATTCTTGAAGAACAGGATGACAAGAGAAAGGCCATGCAAATTAATCCAGGTGCTGGTTTTGCCTTTTTTTTTTTTCTTTTTTCTTCAGTAAAAAGGAAACCTAGAATTGCAGGTGCCAAAGTATCTGGACAGAAAAACAAGGTTTTGAGAAAAAAATACATAAAGGAATGACAACAGACTGGGCAAACTGGATGCAGCTGGAGAAGGCTGTTTCAGGACTAGATTTTTTGGTTAATGAAAAGGAAAAAAAAAGTTTACGAAATGATCCAACCTCTAATCGTTAAAAAAACAAAACAGCTATCTTTTTTTTTCAAATAATCCTTTCCATTTCATATTCACACAAGAGAATTTGCTTCAGGTACTCTGCTGGCACTTTTTGCAGTCTTCTGGTTCCTCTAAAGGTCTTTCCGGACTTCGCTGTCTGTATACTTCCTAAGCATCATCTGTGTTAACTGGGTCCTTTAATTTGCATTTTGTCTAGCAGATGGCTAGCTATGCTTGACACCTGATGTGGCATTTTCTTTGAGGGTGAGATATACATGCTTTCTTTCAAGGTTTCATTTAGCATTACAGAAATGTTAAGCTGGACCCAGTGGCTCACACCTGTAATCCTCGCTACTCAGGAGGCTGAAATCTGAGGCTCTCGGTTCACAGCCAGCCTGGGCACTAAAGAATGTGAGACTCTTTTCTCCAATTAATCACTAGAACATGGGTAGTAGGGTTGTGGCTCAGGGGTAGGGTAGTGGCCTTGAGCGGAAGAATCCAAGGACAGCACCCAGGCCCAGAGTTCAAGCCTCCTGACCCACAGGAAAAAAAGAAAAAAGAAATGTTAAGAATGCTGCCATACCTTTCCACCCATTCTACTTCAAGATTATTTAACAGACATTTGCGTTAACTTAGTTTTCTATCTCTACATCACTCCTAAACCCACTACCTTGCTCTATCCCCCACCCTTCCCCATTTTTCAATCCATATTTCACTACTGGTGTTCTTTGTAGGGCCCAAAATCCGTGGTCAAGACTAATTGTCAAAGCCAAGATCCCGAATCCCCTCTGCTTTTCTTTTTTTGGCCACTCTGGGGCTTGAACTCAGGGTGTGAGCACTGTCCTTGGGCTTTCTCAAGGCTAGTGCTCTACCACTTGAGCCACACAGCACCACTTCCATTTTCTGCGTATGTGGTACCGAGGAATCGAACCCAGGGCTTCATGAATGCTAGGCAAGCACTCTACCATTAGGCCACATTCTCAGCTCTCCCCAACACCCCCACCCCCCTGCCAGCTTTTGATGAACATGGAGTTTAGCACAGCCTTTGACAAATTTGTTTTCCCCATCATCACCAAAGAAGTTAGTAACTGTTTCTGTTTCACATTATATCAAGTAAATAGGTTTATAATTCGTCTTCTACCTGGATTAAGGGCTTGTTTACTTTCAACCACCTAGTAAGTGACTCCAATGTGCCAAAAAATTATGCATGATAATTTACTTGTCTTTTTAACCTTTGGGATAGATGAAGATCTAAGATTCCATACAAAATACTGATAGTTTTGCCACCTATGGTAGTGCATACCTGCCAACACCCAGAATGCTGAGGGAGGAACATCAAAATCCACAGTGAGATCAAGGCGAATCTGAGCTAAAAAGTGAGACTCTTGCCGGGCACGGTGGCTCACGCCTATGTCCTAGCTACTCAGGAGGCTGAGATCTGAGGATTGAGATTCAAAGCCAGTCTGGGCACTAAAGTCCATGAGACTCTCTTATCTCCAAATAACCACCAGAAAACTGGAAGTGGCACTGTGGCTCAAGAGGTAGGGCAGTAGTCTTCAGCTAAAGAGCTCAGGGACAACTCCCAGGCCCAGAGTTCAAGTCCCATGACAGACAAAAAAAAAAGTGAGACTCTTGTCTCAACATCCCCCCAAAACAAATTTTAACTCAGCTTGGGACTTTTCCCATTTCCAAAGAGCTGCTGATATCAGGGCTGGCTGCTCTCTGGGGTCTTTAAGTACATGTGTCCGAGTGAAAGTACAAATGAGTGCTCTAGGAGCACAGTCAATTTTTAAACAGTGGGGGTCCAAAGGCCAAAGATGGAAAGAGCTCAGAGGCAACATACTCAACTCTTAAGTTCATGATTTCGGGAGACTCACTCTCTTACACAGGAATATGTCACTCTGTCCTTCCATGCCTTTATTGGTGACAGCAATGGACAAGATCAACGTCAGGCACAGCAGACATATCCTATCCCAGCACATAGGGTGCTAGGTAGGCCTTGAAGAGTCACTGGCACATCCAGCCCAAGCCCAACACCCAGTCTACCCAGGCCATGTCCCCGAATGGGAATGCCCCCGTCTGTCTAGTTTATATGTGTGGATCAGTCTGTCTGAGTGTCTGAGCCGCTGTCTACAAGGTCCCCCCATTCTTGGCACATGATAGGGGCTGTTGGGAACACAGCGTGACATCCCCCGGAGGACCACAGGGCTCCGCTGCTGACCATGGGAGACAGGGCCAGAGACTGAAGGTGGCAGGGGGCCAGGCACAAAGTTCACTCCAGGGCCACATCCTACAAAAGAACCAATTATTATCAGAGTTGGGTTTTGACCAGAGTGAGCACAGCTCTGCCTACAAGCAGCTCTACTTCTCCAGGGTATCTCAGGGCTTTTCCTTCTCCATCTGTAAATTGGAGATACTACTTCCCTAACCTCTAGAGCAGGAAATTGTGAGAATTAATGAATCTGCTGTAAACAAACCCAGTCCTGGAGGCATAAAGGATACACAACTCCTCTTGGCCTGTCTGAGCACAGGAGGCTAGGCTGGGGAACATGCAAGGGGAGGCTGCAGAGGCACCTACCTAAGTTGGATGGTGCTGAGAAGTCCTCCGTTGAATTATAGTTGAAGAATTCATTAGGTGGGAAGGGCTGGCCTGGGATAAATGAAGCATCTTGGGGCAGAGGTGGGAACAAGGGAGGTGGAGAGGGCTGAGGAAGTGGGTAGGGAAATGACATAGGAGGGGGCAAAGAAGAGGGTGGGGGCAGGGCCAGTTGTTCCCCGAAGTCTGGGGGCTGCCTATGGCTTCCCTGGAATGGATGATCCGTCTTTGACCAGTCCTCAATCCATGGGTCTAGGAATGGGATGATTGTTTTAGGTAGACCTAGGAAGCCAGCCTGCCCTGAACTCTGGCCATTCCAATCTCTCCAAGAATAAGGCCACCAGTCAGAGCACCCCAGTTTTCCTCATTTTCTGTCCAGGTTTCTTCATTCTCTTCCATTCCAACAAGGATCAAGGTATGTTCCCTTCTTTCTTGCCTCTCCCAATGACCTGTGTGCTGACCTCATACTACCCTAATCTGTCACCAGGAGCATTTGTCCTATTTCCATTCCCTCATCAACTGCTCACTTCTTTATATCCCCACTTCAAGCCGTCAACACTTTTCCTAGTAAAAGTAACTGTTCACTGACAAACTCAACAAAATGCTTTCTTCCTGACAGCTGCTAGGCATAGCTAACAGAACTCCATGCTTTCCCTAAGTGCCTCTACACTCATATCCTTGTTTCTCCATCATCATCCTTCCCTGTTAATACAAAGCATGAACACTGTTCTGTTTTCTCCCTCACAGTTCTCAACTCTTGCCTTTTTCTCTATATCTGCTAGATACCATGCAATGGGAGTCTACTGTTTTCACGTACATCAATTTATCCTCCTACTCCAGATCAACGGTTCCTTTGATATCCTTCATTTCCATAGCTTCTAGTTAAGATTCAGAAAGCCAGAGCTGCTATAAACTAATATTAAACCTTTAGAACTTCCCTTTCTTTACTAGGGACCAATTCTCGCAACTAAACACCAAAGAAATGGAACCATTTTATAACCCAAGTCCTAATTCACCCTCCTGATGCTCCAACTCCTGGCCCTAAATCCTAGGGGTCTGCCTCTATGATATTTCTGGTCTCTGTTCCCTACATTCTCTAGTGCTACAATAAACAGCACTAAGATGATTTATGTTTCTAATGCAACCAATACTATACTCCTGACACTGTGCACAGAGCAACTGTGGCAGACAATGGAATGGAGGGTGTTTTAGCTGATGATGAGTGAGGTAGGAAACTCCCTTTAGAGACGTGATGCAGAGGAGCAGCAGATATGTAAATAACCAATCACGAGCAGGCAAGGGCTGGGAGGTTAACAAAAAACAAATACGCAGCAGCAGAGGATATCAAAGCTGAGATGTGATGGAAGAAATGCTCCCAAGATAAGCAGAAGTTTCCATCAATGACCACAGATAAGGCCAGAGGACAGAGGACGGCTGCACTAGGCTGAGCTGATGAAGAGCCTGCGGGATGCTGTCTACTAAGACCATCACCAAAGACCAGTCTTCTCCCAAGAACCCAAGAAGTTACATTATGGTATCATCACCCTTTCATCTGACCATGTACTACCCCAAGCTCAACCATAGGCTTTCTTGCCTGTGCCACACTGTGCACACCTTTCCTCAATTTCTGTTTTCCTATCTCATACCCATGCCTAGCTAGAAATAACCTCATGTTTAACCTTTGACACCCTGCCTTACATAATCAATGCTGGCATAAACTCATTAGTGTACGTAGAAGGGATTACATGTTAGACTGTAAAGAACTGAAAATTTGCAGCTTAAATGTGGCTGCTGTGCACCAGGGAACCAGAAGGACACACTTGGGAGCAACAGCCATTGGAGGGATCCTTACTCTCTGTGAATACCTCTGTTCCATTCCTTTCCTGAGCCTTACACTCTGAGGGCCCTCCCGGAATTGCTCCCCTTCCCTCCTGTGGCAGGGCTCACCAGGGGGGTAGTCTCGTTTAGGTAGTTCCACACCCCATGCATCAGCAACGTGGGCCAGAAGCAGGTGTGAGAGGTGTCGGTGTGCATGCTGGTCCCAGTGAACACCATCTCGATGGCGGTGCCGTACTGCATGTCGGAAATGAAAGTGGAGGTCCAGGACATCGAAGCAGTGGTCCCCAGCGAGGGTAGCGCTGTAGAAGTTCCCTTCAACCACATCCCGCCGCAGAGAGCCGGCCAGAGGCTGGAGCTGATTGAGAAAGTGCGGCCTCTAAGAGGATGCCCTGTCTACCAGCTAGCGGCCTCATACTTTGTCCAGAAGGGCCCCAATCACTTGCCTCTGGCAGAAGGAAACCCCCGGTGACACGCTCCCCCAGGGGCATTGCCATGTTCCACACCAGCAGACAGGAATCTGGCAACACTTGGTCCATGCGCACAAACACTCGTTCTAGGTTCTCTCTGTAGCTCTCCATGGAATAGCGGCCATACCTGTTAAGAAACACATAAGGTGGGCAAGAGCAAAGGGGTGGAGCCATACCTCCACCTCCAAGCAGTATTTCTCTTTTCCCCATCCCAACCTGGAGAGATCCCAGAGGCAGGAGTTGATGATCACCAGGTCAGGTGCAGGCCCGTATGTCAGCTCCTCCAGGATATCCTCAAGGTACTCGGAGTAAACGCGGGTGAGGAAGTAGAAGCGTACAAGGTGGTGGCCAGAACCCGAGCAGAACTGGCGGACCTCACGGTACTGTGTCCCGTTGTGCAGCTCACCTAGCTGGCCCCCAGCCACCAGCTGGTCCTGTTCAAAGCTTAGCTCCCCCTGCCCACCCACCCCCACCCAGCTAGTCAGACCCATGCCAGGGAGGTGGACCTTGCCAGGCCAGGGTCTGCACCCTCCCACCACTGGCATGGCTGCCGACCTTCCCTCACCTTGGCTTTCAACTGGGCAACTGTAAGCAGTGAGTCTTTCTGGAGCAGAAGCACCAGGTCCTTATACACAGCTCTCTGGACTGCAGGGAAACAGAGATCCCAAGGCTGAGGCAGACCTCACCCCATCCCAGCTCATCCCAAGTCCAGGCATCCTGTCTGCCCAAGGCAGCTGGGCTGCCCAAAATCAGCCTGGTGGAGTGCTGGTGAGGTTTAAAATCCTTAGCACTGACTTTGGGCCATCTAGCTGTGTCCCTCTCCACCGACTGAGTATACAGTGATCCATGAGCACCTGGCATAGTTAAGATGACCAAGACATCCAGGAGACACAACACAATCCATAACTTCATTTAGGAAAATTACAGAGGATTGTAAGGACACAAGAAAGATGCTAAGTCAAGATGGGCTAAAAAGTATCCAAGTTACATCTGCCGGGACACCTGTGGAAGGTGCATGGGAAATTTAAAAAACAAAACAAAACAAAACAAAACGGGGGGGAGGGGGAGTCTAGTGGGCTAAAATAAAGTAGGGAGTAGACAGGTCTGAGATGGAGACACAGCGCACAGGTGTGGGGCTGGGAAGCGTCATCCTCGAGGGGGCACTCACTGGAGTCCCCCAAGATGACCACGAACTTGTTGTGTAGCAGCTGCTGGACTTCCGAGGCTTGGAAGTGGACCATGGCGCTTCGCAGCGGGCGGTGCGGCACCTCGTTTTCCAGACAGAAGACCATGCCGCTGCCGCCGCCGCCGACCACCACCGCCACGGGCTGCAAGGAGAAGGTGCTAAGCGGTCCCAAGTCAGGATCTCAGGACAGGTCGGCCCCAAGGCCCGCCCTGGGATAAATGAGACTCCCAGGCTGCTCTGAGCTGTGGGGAGGAGACCGAGGCGACTGCAGTACAGGGCCCATGGCGACGTCAGCCTCAGGCACTCCAGACCGAGAAAGCAAGGGGTCACCCGGCCCACAGGCCCTCCCGGGCACCGTGGCGCTTCCCGCGCGGCGCCGCCCTGCGCCCCGCCACGTGCCCGCCGCCACCCCGCGCATGCGCGCGCTCCCGCTCGCGCCAATTACCGAGTCCCGGGGCTCCGCGCAATTCACCGGCGAGCAGGAGAGGCCAGCGCACCGCGCGCCTCGCCCGCGGAGGGCTCGTGGTCAAGTCTCATGTTCCCGTGCCCCGGGAGGGCAGTCGGTTCTGCAAAGCCCCAGCCCCGCAGAGCCTATGCGCCCCTGCTAGCCGTCGGTGCGCAGCCCAACGCCCAGCGCTCTCCATGCGTGCGTCACGGAGGCACCGACGGCGCCTCAGGCCTCGGCGCCCCGGGCGGCGATGCTCACCGCTCCCACTTCCGGTCACCCATGTCCCGCCCCTCACGACCTCCAGCGCCGGAGGGAACTGGAAGGCCGCACGTCGGCCGCCGCAGGGGGTAGGAATCAGGGCTTGGCCCACCCGGGCTGGCGCAAAGCCCGGGCACGGGCGGGGGCACGGCAACGACAGAGTGCGGCTGCCCACAGTCGTGATGGCTGCGGCGGCGGCCTCGCCACGTGACCCGGACGGGCGGAAGCGGAAGTGCCGGCCTGGAACCTGCACTGGGTAGACGTTTCCCCCTCAGCGCTGTCTCGCCGCTGCTGGCAACAGCCATGGATTGCTACACGGCGAACTGGAACCCGCTCGGGGACTCTGCCTTTTACCGGTGAGCCGCCCTGTCCTCCCGCCCACGGCCCGGCTTACCCCCCTTGTCAGCCGGTTCGAGGCTCCCTGCGGGGCCGGCGGCGCTCGTCCCCGTCACTGCGGACTCTGGGGTCCGCCCCGCGGTCGCTCTTTTCTGCGAGCCGGTCACTGAACACGGGGCCCCCTAGGGGCCTTCCCCCTGCTTCAGAGAAGGAAATCGAGGCAGGTGCGGTGACCACCCCAAGCCTAGGTCTGCCAGCTTCCGGAAGGATGCTCAGATCACGTTGGGGGAGGCCGCCCTCGGTGACAGCCAGTGCCCAGTCTTCTGCCGGAAAGTGCTGCTGAAGTCAGACCACAGGGGCGCTCGGAGGGGGGCGGACTCGCCCGGCGGGCGGGGTGATTGTGCTGACCAAGGCTGGGTACATGGAGGGGCAGCTCGAGTGAGGATCCGTCTCGGTGGGAGTTGAAGAGTCCAGAAACCTTAAGCGAATCACAGCGTTACCCTGACTAGACTTCTTCATGGTGACTTCTCTCTGTGAGATGGCTTGTACAACGTCTCTAGGATGGGTCAGCTCGTATTTGTCTCGCCAACGTCACTTGCTATCCTTAACCCAAATTCTGTTGTTACAGCCCTGGAGAATTAGCGAGAGTCTCGGAGGTGCTTGATAGTTTGTGGCTTTCCTTGTTTGCACGGACCCGCAGTGCCTTGTGTGGTTACTTCCATTTCCCTCATATCACACTAAGAAAGTCTTGCTCCTCCTTCTTTCTAACCCTCCTTGGTCCTTCCTCCAGTAGAATCTTGTGGGCCTCACAGGGCTCCTCAGCACTTGTGTTTGTTATGTGAGGCAGAGTAGGGCAATTTTTTTTTTTATGGGATTCTTAACTGCTAAACTAAGTTTCTGAGGTCATGTGTTTTGCACTTATTTCCAATTTATATTTAGAACCATGCATTTTGCTCAATATTATTTATTTAGTTTGAAATCAGGGCCTGATTGTTGTGCTGTCTTTGAGGGTTTTTTTTTTCTCTCAATATGTTAGCATTAGCACTCTACTATTTGAGCCACAGCTCCACTTGTAGTTTTTTTTTTTCTTTTTTTTTTTCTTTTTTTGGTTGTTAGTTGGAGATAAGTCTCTTGGACTTTCCTTCCAGGTCTGGCTTTGAACAGTGATCCTCAGGTCTCCGCTCCTGGTAGCTAGGTGAGCCATGGAGACTTGGCTTCAATAAACATTTTAAGGAATGTTTTATTGATACCACCCAAAGATCACAAAAATACTTCATTTGAGTCCTATTTCAATAGAAATAGAATTCTTTTTTTTTTGCTAATGAATTTACCATTCTCACTCACTTCTGCATACTTTTAAATGTAATTTTTAATTCATAATATAATGTTTTCCAAGATAGCCAGTGTCTTGTGGTAGTCTTTGGAGCTCTTCAGCTACCACCCTACCCCAGGGCCTGGGCATTGTCCCTAAGCTCTTCAGTTCAAGGCTACCACCCTAACCCTTGAGCCACATCGACACTTCTGGTTTTCTAGTGGTTAATTGGAGAAAAGAGTCTCAGGGTCTTTAGTGCCTGGGCTGGCTTTGAACCTCCATCTTCAGATCTCAGCCTCCTGAGTAGGATTACAGGCATGAGCCACAGCACCCGGCTAGTTGACACACTTTAAAAAATATTTACTTTTGAAAATACCTGTTGCGTGTCCAGGCATGTTAAAGAGTACTGGAGATAACTAACCTCATTACCACAGAATTCCTGTTTATCAAATCTAAGTTTTGTGGCTTCACCAATAAAATTTTAAAAGAACGTGGAGTTCATAGACATGGATCTGAGTAGCTAACCTGGCCTTAGCTGTGGCACCAAGCAAAGAATTCAGCAGAAAGAATTAGGAGTCTGAGCCTTGCTGTGGAGGATATTTATATTCTAAATTGTTAATGTACTGAGACTTTATCTACTAGACACTATGCCAAGTATTTTGTTAACTTGCTTAAGTTTTTTTTTTTTTTTTTTTTTGCCAGTCCTGGGCTTAAGCTCAGGGCCTGCGCACTGTCCTTGGATTTTCTCAAGGCTAGAACTCTACCACTTGAGCCTCAGCGCACTGTCCTTGGATTTTCTCAAGGCTAGAACTCTACCACTTGAGCCTCAGCATCACTTCTGGCTATGTATGTGGTACCGAGGAATCGAACCCTGGTTTTCGTGCATGCTGGGCAAGCACTCTACCACTAGGCCAAACTTCTGGTCAACTTGCTTAAGTTTTAACAATCCAGTTAGGTTGGGGGAATCCTGATGAGCCTCATCTTACTGATGAGAAGCTCAGACAGATGAACCAGGCTATAAAGACTGGGTTCCACATTGGGTAAGTGGTAGACTCTAGTTTTAGATTCTGTGTTCAAGTATAAGGTTCTTTTGAAAACAGGAAATAATAGGAGCACATACTAGTTTCTCCATCAGAATGAAAATGCTTTAAGGGCAGGTTTTGTTCCTATGTGCGCGTAGCTAGGCTCTAATCCATATTCTAGGCAGTGAGTGAATGAAAATAGGTGGGAGACATTGCAGTTTGAGTCCTTTTTGCAGTATGGGATTCTATTTACATTGGCGGCGGTATTCTGGAGAACTTATTTGAGTTTGGGAAGGCAAGGAGAAAAAAATGGTGGCTAGTTGTTTTGGAGCTGTAGATGTCCAGTCATTTTTATTCTAAAAATGTAACTTGAGGGGGTGGGGGGGGGGAGGGAAATGGGTACCAAGACATGTGAAAGGGTATCAATGTATGTGAAATAATGCACCTTCTATCTGGCAAATATCATGTAACCCTTTTACTAATTACAATAAAAAATGCAAGAAAAAATGTAACTTGAGTTAATCCCATTAATAAGCTTGACCAAACCTTTGCCAGGCTGTGTCTGCCAGTAGAGCAGGAGATGTACTGGCTTATAGTTAGCAGGCAAGGCAGCTGTAACATAGCAGTATTTGATCATACTACTGACTATAAAAGATGCAGGAATATATAACCTAAAAGAGCATTTAATAGATGAGATGAGGGGAAGGGAGACAGAAATAAAGACTTTGAAAGAAATAATAATACCCCATCCAGGGTGGTGATAAAGAATAGCATATACAAAGGAAATGCCCAATTCCATATTTAATGATCTGCTTCTTGAGATCACTCCCTGCAAGTCTATGTCTGGGTCCAGTCAGTCAGGAGATTTACATATGGGAAGTTAATTTTAAAAATTGCTAAGTTGTGGTTTAAAAGTTTAAGTTATGGGCTGGGAATTTGGCCTAGTGGTAGAGTGCTTGCCTAGCATGCATGAAGACCCAGATTGGATTCCTCTGTACCACATACATAGAAAAAATGCCAGAAGTGGTGCTGGGGCTCAAGTGGTAGAGTTCTAGCCTTGAGAAAACCCAAGGATAAAGCTCAGGTCCTGAGCCCAAGCACAGGACTGGCAAAAAAAAAAAGGGGGGGGGGTTTAAGTTATAAGAAAACCTTATATGGGGGCTGGGAGTTTGGCCTAGTGGTTAAAGTGCTTGCCTAGCATTCATGAAGACCCAGGTTCGATTCCTCGGTACCACATACATAGAAAAAAGCCAGAAGTGGTGCTGAGGCTCAAGTGGTAGAGCTCTAGCCTTGAGAAAGTCCAAAGACAGTGCTCAGGCCCTGAGCTCAAGCCCAGGACTGGCAAAAAAAAAAAAAAAAAAAAAGAAAAGAAAACCTTATATGGTAGCTTAGAGATGCAGGAGAGAACTCAAGGAATGGCTATTTGAAAGGGTGATCTCTCCCTAAACAGAGGTTCAGACCCTGTTGAAAAAAATACAGTTACAGTCCACTAGATGGAGAGAAGTTCACTGGTTTGCCTGAGCAGAGCTCATACATAATATTGAGTATGGCATGCAAGCAAGCCTCCATGGCTGCCTGGGGTATGGACAGGCAGCAAGTGTAGGTGTGCAGGTAGGGGCCTGGAAAGATGTCTGTCAGGAAAGCCACAGCCAGTGACTAGTTGTGTGTAAAGGGAATTAGTACATGAAGGAAACATGCTAGGATGCAGGTGGTACAGCTAATGGCCAGACGTCTTGGGGTGCAGAAGAACAGATAGACGGGCAAGAAGCCTGGAGCCCTGTGACTGTCCAGAGAATCAGCAGACATTGATCTGGCAGGGTTTTCAAAGTGCAGGACTGAGGCTTGTACCCTCACACTCTTCCTGCTGGATGACAGCCACTGTTTGCAGAAGAGCAGGAGGTCCTCATCCAGTACTCTCCCAGCTCCCTCTGCTGAGAAAGTTGGGTATCACATTTCACATGCAGGAGAAAGGCTTGAAAGAATGCTCATCATTATCACAGAATCCATAACTTGTAGCAGAATAACAATCAGTTGATAACAAGTCTATGTGAATATTTTCCTCTCAGTTTTTTTCCAGTGATTTTAGTAACTAAATGTCAAAATTCAAGGTTTCAAAAATTCATGTAATATGGAAGTACGTAGTATACAAATACATTACTATATTTCTCCTCTTCCACCACCCTTGCAAAGGTACCCACTGTCTCTAGCTTCATGGGGATGCCTCTGTACTTTTTTCTGTATATTTGTACACAAATGTGATCATATGTAAACATGCTGATCAAAGATGTATGTTCAGGTTTGAGTTGCATAAATAATCTTATATGGTTCATGTTGAACTACAACCTACTTGTTTCACTTAAGATACCATAGAAGTTCAATTGTGTGTCATTACCTACAGAATTATGTTAATGGGCACAGAACATTTTCCAGAATGGTCATAGTTTATTTAGCTAATTGTGTTTTAGTGAACATATTGTAAGTATTCATTATTCCATTTCTCAAAAATACTAGATTTGGGGGTGTGGTGGTGGTGGTAATTGGGGTATAAACCGAGAGCTTGCCGTTAGGTAGGCCAGTGCTCTGAGCCTTGCTTCCATCCCCACCCCCCCTTTTTGGTGCTGGTCTTTAGGCATAAGCCACAGCTCTACTTCTGGCTTTTTGGTGTTTAATTAAAGAGTCTCACAGACTTTCCTGGCATGGCTGAGTTCGTAATTATTTTCTTCAGATCTCAGCTTCCTGAATAGCTAGGATTACAGGCATGAACCATTGGTGTCAGGTGCAAATAATTTTCTTTTTCTTTTTTTTTTTTTTGCCAGTCCTGGGCTTGAGCGCAGGGCCTGAGCACTGTCCTTGGGCTTTCTCAAGGCTAGAGCTCTACCACTTGAGCCTCAGCACCACTTCTCGCTTTTTTCTATGTATGTGGTACCGAGGAGTCGAATCTGGGTCTTCGTGCATGCTAGGCAAGCACTCTACCACTAGGCCAAACTCCCGGCCAATTTTCTTTCTTTCAATTTGTGAGTTATCTCAGTTCTAGTAACTGTTCCTTTTGCAAAAACCATTTAATCTGATGCAGTCCTATTTGTCCATGCTTGCTCTTATTTTCTGGGCAATTAAGGTACTATTTAGAAGTAATTACCAGTGCCTATGCCTTCCAAATTTTCCCCTATGTTTTCTTGTAGTTTCAGAATTTTTTAATTTTTTTGTCTTTTCTTTTTTGGCACTGGGGATCAAACCCAGGATGTTGCACTTGCTAGGCAAGCGCTTTGCCACTGAGGTACATCCCAGCCCCAGAATTTTCAAATTTACACCTAATTTGTTTTTTATCCACTTGGAGTTGATTTTTTGTACTGGGTGAGAAACAGAATTCAGATTTCAGCCTCCTTTATATGAAAACTCCAGCTTTCCAGTACCAGTTGTTGAATAAGCTCCCTTTTCACAAGTGTATGTTTTTGGCTCTTTTATCAAAAAGTAGGTGGCAGTAGCTGTGTGGTTTTATTCCTGTTCTTGTTTCTGTTGGTCTTTGGGCCTGTTTTTGTTCCAGTACTATACTATTTTTGTTATAATGGCTCTGTAATATAATTTGAAGTTTGGCACTGTGTTATCTCCTATGTTTCTCTTTCTCTTTTGGTTAAGATTGCTTTTGTTTTCTATTCATAGTTCCATCTGAATTTTCAGATGGATTTTTCCATTCTGCAAAGAATGACTGGGGTTTTGATAGGTATTGTGTTGAATCTGCAGATGGATTTTGATAGTCGGGCCATTTTTATTATATTAATTTTGCCAGTCCGTAAGCATGGAAGGTCTTTCCATCTTCTAGTGTCTTTAGTTTCTTTCTTTAAGGTTTTTTTTTATATAAAAAAATTGTATTTACTTAGAAGCATTCAGAATGTCAACAAAACAGCTGCAACTTTTTTTTTGCAATTGCAGAGTGGTGTTTAGTTAACAGAACAACAATTATTTTGTATAAGCTGCGTCAGACAACTGAAGATGAAAAAAACTACCGTCCCTATATATAACTAATTTGTGCTGTTCACCAACAAGAACCTGCTTTAAATTTCCATGCCAATTTACAACCCCCATATGTACCAGGCAAGGTTAGTGGCTATTAAAAAGACCATCAGGACAGGGCTATCTAAAGACACATTCAGTAGTGTGTTAACTATGCAAAAAAAGACACTGTACAATTTAAAAACAAATCTTGCACAGCCTTACATTTCAATTTTTTTTTCTTTAAAAGGAGTGAGTTGTGTACAGGGGGGTTAAATGCTTTATAGACAAGAAAAAAAACTGTGCTAGAACCAACTTATTCATCATCATCCTCTTCATCTTCAGCCTCTTCATCTTCCTCTTCTTCTTCATCCTCTTCATCTTCCTCATGTTCCTCCTTTTCCTTCTTTTTCTTGCTCTTTTCAGCCTTCACAACCCCCTTTTTTGCTGCACCAGGCTTTCCTTTAGCCCGGTAGGCAGCAATATCCTTTTCGTATTTTTCCTTCAGCTTAGCAGCCTTCTTCCCATAAGGCTGCTTGTCATCTGCAGCAGTGTTGTTCCACATCTCTCCCAGTTTTTTTTGCAACATCACCAATAGACAGGCCAGGATGCTCCCCTTTGATTTTAGGGCGATACTCAGAACAGAACAAGAAGAAGGCCGAAGGAGGCCTCTTGGGTGCATTGGGATGCTTGAGCTTCTTTTTTGTTTCCTCTTTAGGAGGGATGTCAGTTTTCATTTCTCTTTCATAACGAGCCTTGTCCACCTTGGTCATGTCTTCAAATTTCCCTTTCTCTTTAGCAGACATAGTCTTCCACTTCTCTGAGCACTTCTTAGAAAACTCTGAAAAGTTGACTGAAGCATCCGGGTGCTTCTTCTTGTGCTCCTCCAAGCAAGTGTGCACAAAAAATGTATATGATGACATTTTGCCTCTCGGCTTCTTAGGATCTCCTTTGCCCATGTTTAGTTTTTCCTCCATGAGGCACAGAGTCGCTCGGTGCCCGTCCAGCTCACACTTGCCCCTGCTGTCTCTATGGAGCTCAATGTACTGCAATGGCTGTGAGAGCAGGAGCCAGACGCAGCTACTTTCTTTTTTTTTTTTTATTGTAATTAGTAAAAGGGTTACATGATATTTGCCAGATAGAAGGTGCATTAATTCACATACATTGATACCCTTTCACATGTCTTGGTACCCGTTTCCCTCCCCCCCCCACACCCCCCAGCTACTTTCTTTAAGGTTTTATATTTTTCCTTGTGGAGATTTTTCACCATGGTTAATTTTATACCTATAAGAATCTATTTATTTTCTCAGCTAGTTCACTGTTGATATACAGAAAAGCTACTGATTTTTTCAGTGTTATACTATACCGCTATACTATTGGTTTTGAACTCTGGGCCTAAGCACTGTTCCTGAGCTCTTCAGGTCAAGGCTAGGGCTCTACCATGAGCCACAGTGCCACTTGCAGTTTTCTGGTGGTTAATTGGAGATGAGTCCCATGAACTTTGGTGCCTGGGCTGGCTTTGAACCTCCATCTTCAGATCTCAGCCTCTTGAGTAGCCAGGATTACAGGTGTGAACCACCAGTGTCTGGCAGGGTTTTTTGGTGTTTTCGTTGTTTTTTTTTTTTTTTTGTCGGTCATGGGACTTGAACTCTGTTCCTGGGCTCTGTCCCTCAACTGTTCAGCTCAAGGTTAACACTCTACCATTCTGAGCCATAGTGCCATGCCACTTCCTTTTAATGGAGTCTTTAGATTTTAAAATTTTAACTCAGAGTCTTTAACTTGCTATGTAGGCACTGTACCACTTGGGCCATGCCCCTAGCCCTTTTTCTTTTTTTTTTTTTTTAAAGTAAGTCCTTGGTTTTTATTTTTTGCCAGTCCTAGGCTTGAGCTCAGGGCCTGAGCACTGTCCTTGGGTTTTCTCAAGGCTAGAGCTCTACCACTTGAGTCTCAGCACCACTTCCGGCTTTTTTCTATGTATGTGGTACCGAGGAATCGAATCTGGGTCTTCATGCATGCTAGGCAAGCACTTTAACCACTAGGCCAAACTCCTGGCCCATCCCTAGCCCTTTTTCATAAATTATTTTTTCAAATATGGTCTCATATTTATGTTCTGGCCAGCCTAGACTATGATCATCTTATTTATGCTTCCTACATAGCTTAGATACCATAGGTGTCCACTATGCCCAGCTTTTATTGGTTGAGATAGGGTCTCATAGATTTTTTTCCCTCTGCCTGACTTCAATCTATGATCTTCCCAGTCTCCATCTCCAAAGTAGCTAGGATTTCAGGCATGAGCCACCATGCCTGGCATAGTTTCTTTTCTTTTTTTAATCAGAAGCAAATATGAATATACTATTTTAATCTTTTATATGTAAAATTATACTGAATTGTTTTAACTTTCATTTGGATATATTTATTGGTCTTTTCTTTGTGGATTTGAGTTTTGTATCATGCCTGGAACTTTTTTTTTCTACTTTGAGATTATAAAAATATCTGAGATATTTTTTCTGATATGGCATTTTTTAACATTTGAATCTTAAATCCCATCTGGTAGATATCTTATTGTGGAGATTAAATTTTGAAATAGCACTTATCGTGTTTCTTCCCGTATGGCCCATTGTCTCATTTCAAGTCAATTTGTACCATTGTACTGTTCCTATTATATATTCAATTCCCAGGTATTTTTGAACATTGTCCTTTTGATCCATTTGTTCATTGTCCACAGATCTATTTGTTTATTCCTATGCCAAGACAATAGTTTTAAGTTAATTCATATAGTATGTTTACTGTCTGATTTATATTTACTTATATATTTTTTCCTTTTCTTTTTTTCTTTTTTTGTCAGTCATAGGGCTTGAACTCAGAACTCTGATGTTGTCCCTGAACTCTTGCTCAAGGCTAGTGCTCTACTGCATTGAGCCACAGTACCACTTAACAGTGTTCTTTCCTGCCTGGGCAGGGTTCAAACTGTGATACTCAGATCTCAGCCTCTTAAGAACTCAGCTATATTTTTTATCTTCCAATATTTCCTTTCAGGCAACCCCTCCCCCCACACATACACCCCATGAGCATCAGAATCAGTTTGTGTGTTATTCCTTTTAAAATTTTTATTGTTACTATAAAGGTAATGTGCAGAGGAGGTTTACAGTTATATAAGTCAATGACATCCTTCCCTCACTCTCCACTAGTTTTTTCCTCCCATCCCCACACATTAGTTCTATAGTTCATTTTCAACATAGTGTCCAGTGAGTACCATTGCTGCATTTGTCCACCTTTTTTTTTCCTCTCCTTTTTTTTTTTTTTTTTGGATCAATCATGGGGCTTGAACTTGGGGCTTGGATTCTGTCCCTGATCTCTTTGGTTCAAGGTTAGTGTTCTACTACTTTGAGACACAGCTCCATTTCTGGGTTTCTGATGATTAATTGATGGCAAGAGTCTCACAGACTCTTCTGCCTGGGCTGGTTTCGAACTGTGATCCTCATATCTTACCTTCCTGAGTAGCTAGGATTACAGGTGTGAGCCACCAGTACCTGGCTTATTTGTTCACCTTTTGTCCCTCCATTAGTTTGTGCATTCTTGTAAAATGTTGGGGGAAGATTTTTAGCAGAATTCTTGTGCATTTTGAGATGTCTTTGCTGCTATTTTGTAATAGCTAGTTTATTCTATCTTATAGGTTTATTGATATCTTTATTTACTTACATCTTGGATTATAGGCATGTTGTATCTCAAGCCTGCTTGTGATTTCATTATCTCCTTTAAGCCAAATATTCACAAACTAACATTAATTGCATGTCTCACCTCAGCCCCATCTCACTGAAATAGTCCTCTTAGATGTCTTTCAGGCACTGGTAGCGTAGAGCCTCTAAAATGCATTTGGTTGGTAAGCGTAGGTGGACCCCAAGGTTAAAAATGCCTAACACCATTGTTAAGAACCAGAAATGGAAGGAGGTCTTCCTACCTTGACCCCTTTTCCAGGGGTCTTAATCCCCACTAATATCACCTCGAACCAGCCACCTGCCCTCCCTCTATCTCAGTGTGTGCTTTGGATATTGGCCACATAGTCTGCCTTTCTGAGGAGCTCTTGCCAGTCTTGGACACTTGCCTCAAAAACCACATACTTCCTTGCCAACACCCTCTGATTCTTTGCTGCTATCCGTAGGCCAGCATGTGGTCAGTTTCTAGTTACCATCCTTTTCTCCTCTTCTGGGATGCCTTTACTGCTGTGTGGAGGACAGATGGAAGTGATTCCTCTGAGGTTCACTGGATGCAGATTCATGAAGAAGTTAATCTGCTCTTCTCTGTGTGGACAGGAAATATGAACTGTACAGCATGGACTGGGACCTGAAGGAGGAACTCAGGGACTGCCTGGTGGCTGCTGCACCTTATGGGGGCCCCATTGGTATGTTGTTCTTTCACCGTTACATGCTCTGGAACCCAGGGATGAACTCAAGGCCCTTGACTCCTGGGGATTTGCTGTCAAGTTGTTTTCTGCCAATTCACTGTGCTGTGGTTCTTTTAATTCTGGATGTCAGGGTGAGGCCTGCCCCATGTGAAATGTATAGGTCTAGAAGAAAAATGTCTTCTCAAATTGCAGCACTACTGAGGAACCCTTGGAAGAAAGAGAAAACTGTCAGTGTGAGGCCAGTACTTGAGATCTACTCTGCGTCTGGCATGCCTCTGGCCAGCCTGCTGGTGAGCTTCCCAGACTGCCTTTGGGTTGTGTGCTGGGTAATGCTTTCCAATCCCATGGATAACCTCAGAAACCTCTCTACTCTGCAGTGGAAGAGTGGGCCTGTGGTGTCCCTAGGCTGGTCAGCTGAGGAGGAACTTCTCTGTGTGCAGGAAGATGGTGCAGTACTCGTTTATGGACTTCACGGTGACTTCCGGAGACACTTCAGCATGGGCAATGTAGGGGTCCATGGGGGATGGGGTTGGTGGATGGAATTTATGACTCAGTGGAATGCTCAACCCATGACCCTTTTCTCCAGGAGGTACTCCAGAACCGGGTTCTGGATGCCCGCATCTTTCACACAGAGTTTGGTTCTGGGGTAGCCATCCTTACAGGAGCCCATCGTTTTACCTTGAGTGCCAATGTGGGCGACCTTAAACTCCGGCGGATGCCAGAAGTGCCAGGTGAGCCCTGCCTGACTGAGATAACCATTCAGTATGACTGATGTGCTTCTAGTCTTTGGGACCAGCAGAGGCAGAAGCGGTGGGGTCCAGTGATTCAGATTGTCCCCTTCCCTGGTTGTAGGTCTGCAAAGTGCACCCTCATGCTGGACTACACTGTGCCAAGATCGAGTGGCACACATTCTTTTGGCTGTGGGGCCAGATCTTTATCTCCTTGACCATGGAGCCTGCTCTGCAGTGGTGAGGAGTGTAACAAATAGAGGGCTGGGAGAGGCAAAGAGAAGTCTAGTGTCCTCTGAGCCAGTCTATCTGACTCTGAGAAGTCAGTCTGTCTGGTATCCTCTCCTTCTGTGCTCCAGACCCCCCCTGGCCTACCCCCAGGAGTGAGCAGCTTCCTGCAGATGGCTGTCTCCTTCACCTACCGACACCTGGCCCTTTTCACAGACACAGGCTACATCTGGATGGGGACAGCATCACTCAAGGTGTGATACTAGGACAACAAGGGGTACCATGCCTTGTCCAGGGAAAATGTATTGGTAGCAAGGGGTTTTTCAAGTAGACTAGTATCTGCTGGATGAGACTATGACATGTCTGCACCCTTTCAGGAGAAGCTGTGTGAATTCAACTGCAATATCCGGGCACCTCCAAAGCAGATGGTCTGGTGAGGGTAGGAGCGTTCTTGGGGTTGGGGCTGGGATATGGCTTTCATTTCTGGGATATTTTGTTTCCTCCTGTATTGGTAAAACTAAGTGGAGTATGGGTCTCCCCTTCTCTGCTGTTGTAAATTTATACCATTGTCCACAGGGGGCTGCTCACAGGAGCTGGCAGCATAGGACTGAGGGGGAAGTAGACAGGGCAGCATATAGCCAGAGGAATGGGATAAGGGGTATGAGAATGTTCAGAGCTATCCAAGGCAAAGAAATACAAACAGTGATGGAGACATGGCTGTGAGCCTGCTATCCTACAAGGATCTCAGACATAGGTGGTATTGCCCACAGGTGCAGTCATCCTCGCAGCAAGGAGAGGGCTGTCGTGGTGGCCTGGGAAAGGTGCTTGATGGTGGTGGGTGATGCGCCTGAAAGCATCCAGTATCCTTAAAGGGCTGCCTATTTGGTGAGAGGGGGAAAGAAGGGTCATCTGCCCTACCCTATCTTGAAATGCCCTTGGGAGCCTTGACTTTGCTTAGGTTTGTGCTAGATGAGGACTCCTACCTGGTGCCTGAACTTGATGGGGTCCGAATCTTCTCCCGCAGCACCCATGAATTCCTGCATGAGGTGCCAGGTAAGGCCCCCATAAGTGCGCTGCATAACCCAGGGCAGGTCTCCTGACCTTTCCTGGCCCAGCCTCCTTCTCCCTACTGTCCTGGACTATGACAAGTAGGTTCTGGATTTTGAGGTAGAGCTGTGGGTTTTGTCTCTTATTCACTCACCAATTTCCTCCCCCAGTGGCCAGTGAAGAGATCTTCAAAATTGCTTCAATGGCCCCTGGAGCGCTGCTATTGGAGGCCCAGAAGGAGTATGAGGTAGATCCCCAGGCTTCTTTCCAGGCCCCATTAGGTTCTCCATCCCTTTCCCCTGATTGGTTCAACCCCTTGTCTCTTTCTTGGTGTGTGTGGGAACACTTAGGTGCCACCTCTCAAGAGAGGGATTTTGACGAGACACCTGCCTGGGCTGGTGGGCTTATAGGAGTAGTATCTGACATGTGTTGGGATAGGACACAGTGCCTCCTCTCTTCCCAGCCAGGCACAAGTTGGCACTATTGGAGGTGTTAAGTCCCCTTTCCATCTCCCCCCAGGGGGCAATTGTAGGAACCCCAGGCTCAATAGATAGAATTGAGGGCTGATCTCTGGCCTATGCAGCTACCAGTTAAGAGAAACTCAGGGCCAGAATTGGGATATCTCCTGTCATGATGCTCCATCTTCGGGCTTTCCTCCACAGAAAGAGAGCCAGAAGGCAGATGAATACCTGCGGGAGATCCAGGAGCTGGGGCAGCTGACCCAGGCTGTGCAGCAGTGCATTGAAGCCGCAGGACATGAACACCGGCCAGACATGCAGAAGAGTCTTCTTAGGGTTGTCCTGGAGGGAGATCTCAGGGAGGGAAGCCTGGGAAGAGTGGCCTGAGTAGCATGGGAAGCTCTCTTCCATTACCCTTTGGCTCTTCTTAGGCAGCCTCCTTTGGAAAGTGTTTCCTGGACAGATTTCCACCAGACAGCTTCGTGCACATGTGCCAGGACCTGCGTGTACTCAATGCTGTTCGAGACTACCACATTGGGATCCCTCTCACCTATAGCCAGTATCCCCATGCACGTGGAGAAGGCATATGAGCTGGGTGTGGCAGGAGAAGGAGTTGGAGATATGGCCAGATAGACCGTTGGAAAACAGGCTTTTTAAATTTATGCCATTCCTGGCACTTGAACTCTGGGCCTGGGCACTGTCCCTGAGCTTTTGTGCTCTAGGCTAGTGCTCTACTACATGAACCACAGCCCCATTCCTGGATTTTTTTTTGGGGGGGGGATTAATTGGAGATACGACTTTACTGTCTGGGCTGGCTTTAAATTGATTCTTAGATCTCAACTTATTGAGTAGCTAGACTTACAGGTGGGACCCACCAGTACCTGACCCTGGCAAATAGGCTTTTATTTACAGCTGGATCCTTAACCAAAGAAAATAAAGATATAAGCAGCTCACCATCCAGGTGCTGCTGGACAGGTACAACAAACCCAGGGGTACTAGAGCAGGGCTAGAGGTGGGTGGCTCCTATAGCTTTCAGTGGGGTCTTTAAGGTCACATAGGCTGGGTCTGCTCTTCCTTCTCTAGCTTTCTCATCTTACCCTTGCGCCTTTGTGTTCTTGTCTCTAGGCTTGTGTTGCGAAGGCTTTACCCTTTGGCCATCCAGATATGTGAATACCTGCGTCTTCCTGAAGTTCAGGGTGTGAGCAGGATACTGGCTCACTGGGCCTGCTACAAGGCAAGGATATGGGGTGAGGTCCAGGGGCACTGAGATAATTTCAGTTCCTACTAAAGTACAGGAAACACAAAGTATAGAAGTGAAGGTTCTGATTGAGGGTACTCTGGAGGGGGCAGGGATGAGATCCAGATTTGTATTATACCCTACAACATACCTTACAGGTACAACAGAAGGATGTGTCCGATGAGGATGTTGCACGCGCCATTAATCAGAAGCTGGGGGATACACCTGGTGTCTCATACTCTGACATTGCTGCGAGGGCCTATGGCTGTGGCCGCACGGAGCTAGCTATCAAGGTAGAGGCATACAGCCCTCCCCAGGCATGCTGATGTGAGTGTTCAATGCTCTCACACCAGCTTTTTCTTTCCCTTTGTGCTGTCTTCCCCATCCCACAGCTGCTGGAGTATGAGCCGCGCTCAGGGGAGCAGGTGCCCCTCCTCCTAAAGATGAAGAGGAGCAAACTAGCACTTAGCAAGGCTATTGAGAGTGGGGACACAGACCTGGGTAAGCAGAGTTTAGGTGAGGGCTAAGTAGGGTTCCTTCACTGAGGAGGGCCAGTCTGGAAGTTGCATTTTCCTTGTCCCACAGTTTTCACAGTGTTGCTGCACCTGAAAAATGAGTTAAACCGAGGAGACTTTTTCATGACCCTCAGGAATCAGCCCATGGCCCTGAGTTTGTACCGACAGGTACGTGGAAAGCAGGGAGGATGGAGTCTCTTGAGTTCTTGAGTTGACTTTGCTGACTAATTATCTTATCTAGTTCTGTAAGCATCAGGAGCTAGAGACACTGAAGGACCTTTACAATCAGGATGACAATCACCAGGAGTTGGGCAGCTTCCACGTCCGAGCCAGCTATGCAGCAGAAGAGGTCTGAGGTCATGGTGGGCTAGGATTCCTTATGTGGTTCCTTCTTCAGGAACCTAGACCCCCCCACACTAGTACACACCACATCTGGTCATCATCATTATCATTGAGGGAGAGTCTGAGAAGACATGATCTCAGAGGAGCTAGCCATCCCCCTAGAATATCTGAACCATATCCCTTTGCTATAAGGCTGACCCAACCGACTGTAGGCATATGGATTGGGGGGAAAACTGTCACCTGGGCTGGGAGGGCCAAGGCCCCTGTGCACTGTGAACCTAATCCACCTCTGTCTTTATAGCGTATCGAGGGACGAGTAGCAGCCCTACAGACAGCAGCTGATGCCTTCTACAAGGCCAAGAATGAGTTTGCAGCCAAGGTTTGGCTAGCCTTTTTTCTGAGTCTTGTCATCTTTTCTTGGACTTCCCTCCTTGTCCTTCCTGTCCATCCCCAGGCTGCTTTATCTTGGTTCCCAGGCTACAGAGGATCAAATGCGGCTCCTACGGCTACAACGGCGTCTAGAAGATGAGCTGGGGGGTCACTTCCTAGACTTGTCTCTACATGACACAGTCACTACTCTCATCCTTGGTGGCCACAATAAGCGTGCAGAGCAGCTGGCACGTGACTTCCGCATTCCTGACAAGAGGTAAACGAGGACGTGGGTTGTGGGTTGTCCTAGAACCACCTGTCTCTCCTGCATGCAGTACATTCAAGTCCAACTTCCCTGTAGACTCTGGTGGCTGAAGCTGACTGCTTTGGCAGATTTGGAAGACTGGGAGGAGCTAGAGAAGTTTTCCAAGAGCAAGAAATCACCCATTGGCTACCTGGTGAGATCTTCCCTCATCCCCCTACCACCAGTAAGGGTAGTCCTTGGCAAGGAATTAGGCAGGGTGACTGGCAGGATGGCCCATACATGTTACCGAATAGGTAACAGCTGAACAAGCTGACCCAAGTCCTTAGCTAATACTTTTTGTGTCCATGAGAAAGTGGGAAGACACCACGTACTGTTCTAGATGCACTGGAGATTGACCCTGAGCAGGTGCTAAAGAGCATGAGGAGGACCATGGGATATCATGTGCCTTCAGGGAAGTCCTGCTTAAGTTAGGGGTAGAAAGGGGAGGAAGAGTCCAGGGAGGATATCAGGTTATTTCTTGTGGCAGATGGTACAGAGAAGTAGAGTGCAAGTTTCATTATGAGAGAAGACACAGGACCTGAGAAGTCATCCTATTGTAGATAGTTAAAATTAGTTTCAAGGCTCTAATGGATCTTTGCTTTAGATTGTTCCTTCTCTAAGAATGTTGAAATCAGGGGCTGGGAGTTTGGCCTAGTGGTAGTGCTTGCCTAGCATGCACAATGACCCAGGTTCAATTCCTCCGTACCACATACATAGAAAAAAGCCAGAAGTGGTGCTGAGGCTCAAGTGGTAGAGCTCTAGCTTTGAGAAAGTCCAAGGACAGTGCTCAGGCCCTGAACTCAAGCCCAGGACTGGCAAAAAAAAAAAAAGAAAGAAAGAAAGAAAGAAAAGAATGTTGAAATCACAGCAATTCTTGTGAAGATGGGAAAGGAACTACATATACTATTTAGTGTATAAAATATGTACAGC
The DNA here is from genome assembly GCF_031878675.1 of Megascapheus bottae. Taxonomy (NCBI): domain Eukaryota; kingdom Metazoa; phylum Chordata; class Mammalia; order Rodentia; family Geomyidae; genus Megascapheus; species Megascapheus bottae. The sequence continues at coordinate 27,013,278 of NC_143526.1, read as the reverse complement.
CAATATATCCATTGGAATTTTGTCAGAGAAGACTAGGGGTCTGCTTTGTTTTCCCTTCCCTTGCCTTCAAAGCCCTTTGTGGAGATCTGCATGAAACAGCACAACAAATATGAGGCCAAGAAGTATGCTTCCCGTGTGGGTCCTGAGCAAAAGGTCAAGGCTTTGCTTCTTGTTGGGTATGTCAAATAAGGGCCCCATGGGGGGAGGCAGCTAAACCAGTGGGTTGATAAGAGGCAGGGTTGTTGCTCTTGGGCAGCCCCAACACCATCTCCTCTCCTGCTCAAACAACAGTGATGTGGCTCAGGCTGCAGATGTAGCCATTGAGCACCGGAATGAGACTGAACTGAGCCTTGTATTGTCACACTGCACTGGAGCCACAGACGGGGCCACAGCTGACAAGATTCAACGGGCCAGAGCACAAGCCCAGAAGAAGTGAAGAGCTTCTAGAAGCTTTGGGGAGATCTTCTATCCTGGACTTGGCAGAAGGGTCACTCCATCCAACTCCTTCCCTCTCTGGGTGAAGCTGAGAAGTTGGGAGGGGTCTAAGAATGCAGAGCCTGGTTGTAAATAAACTTGGAAGACTTTAAAATGGTTATTTTACACAAACTAGCCTGAAAAATGCAAGCATGAGGGGACTGAAGGTGTGACTCAAGTGGTAGAGTGCTTGCCTAGAAAGCACGAGGCCCTGAGTTCAAACACTAGCACCCCCCCCCAATAAAATAAAATATTAAAGCAGAATCATCTAGATACTGCAACAGAATTTTCCATCTTTGTGTAGAGGCTGGAGGTAGGTTCTTATAGTAGAGGCCTATCTGCTTCCACATAGGTACTAAGGAAAGCTCTTTTTTTTATATTAAACATACTTTTATTGTAATTAATATAATGGTTACATTATATTCTCCAGATAGAAGGTGCATTACTTCACAAACATTGATACCCCTTATGTTTTTGTCCCCATTTCCCTCCCCCCCAAAAGCTCTTTTAAGGGACTCTCTCAAAACTCCTAGGAAGATTATGGGGAGAAATGGCATGAAACTTAAGCACAAACCGAATAAGAACCACAATGAAAAACATTCCCTGTATGTGCACACACTTCCGAGAGCCATGCTGAACACTTGGCCAATACTGCACTTATTCCTCATGATTGGTAGCATCACCTCTCTTTATAGAAGAAAAAATTGAGGACCATAGTCACAGCAAATATGTGACAAAACCAGGATTTGAAAGCCAGATTGACTCCAGCTGGAACAGGAATAAGTCCTGAGACGGCTCTGTGTTGCCCTGCAGGGAGGATTGGAGGACTAGTAGGACACATGTGACCAACCATTCATTTGTGGGTGTTTGAGGAGAAGCCTTTGGGAACCTTGCTTACTGAACTGTGGTGAGCACTGGAACAAAGAGAAAGAGGGATGAAAGATCTGCCCAACACAGAGGATGGAAAAACTTTGCCCAAAGAACTATGAACTAGAGACCCCCCCCCCCCAGCTCCACTGCATCCCAATTGAAGCCTCCCAGTCAGCAGAGGCACCAGCTTGGCCCTCCACTCTGTTCCCAGCATACAGTCTGTGTACTCCAATGTACCATGACACTGCCACCTGTTACTGAGGGCATTGTTGTCTAGTAGGGAGACACAGGAAGAAACCAAAGCCCAGAGAGTATGCAGCCTTCACTAGAGCTTCAGGAACTCTTTAACACCCCTAGGCCTGACCATGTTTTTTAAAAAAATGAAAGCATCTGGGCCTAGGTAGTTCTTTTTTTCCCCTGTCTGATTTATAAATGTTAGTTTGTAGAAATCTTCCAAGGGAATACAACTCAGATCGTCAAACAACCATTTATTATGCTTACCATTTATTATGTGGGTCAAGAATGTGGTCAGCATGCAGCAGGGATGGTTTGTGTCTACTCCACAATGTTTATACATCGGCCAGAAGACTGGAGACTGAAATCATTTGATAGCTTGTTCCCCCACATGCCTGGATAAAGCTGTTTGTTGACTAGAACATTAGGATTTTTAGACCAGAACACCTACAGCCTGGGGTACCTGGTAGCATAGTTGTCCTAGTGTCAAAGTACATTTTGCTGTTGCTGACCTAGCACTGAAGCCCCTTGGTGTCTCATTTGCCACATTCTTTTTGTCAGGACAGCTTCAGAAAGCTGTCTAACCAAGGAAAACAGTAGCACCTCTTGATAGGAGAAAGTTCTAGAAAGATTGTTACTAGTTATTCTTTCAAGATTAGTCTTCTCTTTGGAGTAAACAGACATTCCCAAAGAAAGAGCAGGATCCCCCTATGCCAGGCTCTTCGTTCTGGTCTTTTTGTCTTCTTTAGTCTTGGCCTCACAGTTCATTACCCTAGTAAGGTCTTGCATCTTTGCCTCAGAATGATTTGACTTAGACTCCCCTACCTATGTTATGGCCTTCTGTGTAGCTAGGATTACAAATGCATACTTCTCCCATTTTACTGATTGAGATGCGTCTTTTTGCCTTGGCTGGCTTAGAACTAACTACAATCCTGATCTCTGCCTTCCAAGTAGCTAGGATTACAGGTGTAACCCATTGCACTTGGGTTCTTTGATTCCCCCCCCTCTATTTTTCCTTCCCCTTAGTGGAGAAAAGATGCTGCCAAAGAGTCCAGTCTTCCCTCTGTGGAAGGGGAGACTTGTCCAAGGCTAAATAAATATATATGGCTTAAAAAAAAATCACCCACAAAGCAACATATTACCTGCTTCCTAATGTGCAATGCAAACAATAGACACTGAATGTGACCTTTTAGCAATATGTGAGAAATAAGTTTTAACAACAATGGAAGATTTATAAAGCAATTAAAACTTCATGAAAAATGTGTGTGCCTGTGGAAAAGCCTTAGGATTGTCTATTGGAGAGTTATTTGAAAGTTAAAGGCAGACACTAAGGATGTAGCTCAGTGGCAGAGCACTTACCTAGAGTGGGCTTGATGTTTTTCTGAGTTTTTTATCCATGGTACCACCAATGGGAGGGGAGAGGAGGACAGGTTGTGTGTGTGTGTGTGTGTGTGTGTTTTAAAGTCAATCACCAATTTTCTTTTTAACATTCTTCTATGAAAACTTTTAACATATGTAACCAAACTGGAAGATTTTTACAGTGAGCACTTGTATAACTACTACTTGGATTCTTCATATTTTATTGTACTTATTACACATCTATCCATGTATCCATTAATTAATGCATCTTATTTTTGTTGCATTTCAAAGTAAATTTTATGAGGGGTGTGGCAGCACAGGTCTGTAATACCAGTACTCTTGATTACGAGGAAGTTGGAGAGTTCAAGGCCAGCTTGGGCTACAACAATGAGACCCTGTCTTTAAAAAAGAAAAAAAAAAGTAAATTGAAGATTTCAGTACACCTCCCTCTAAATACTTAAGAATTCATTACAAGTTTTTTGTTTTTATTTTTCTTGATGGAGAAGTTGGTCGTAGGGCTTGGGCATTCTGGACTTGGGCACTGTCCCTGAGCTTTTCAGTTCAAGGCTAGCACTCTACCACTTGAACCACAGTACCATTTCCAGTTTTCTGGTGGATAGATACTTCAAGATGAGTCTCATGGACTTTAGTGCCCAGGCTGGCTTTGAACCACAATCCTGAGATCTCAGCTTGTTGAGTAGCTAGGATTACAGCCACCAGCACCCAGCTACAGGGTTTTCTTTTCTTTCTTTTTTCTTTTTTCCTTTTTGGCAAAGACTACCTATAATGAATCACAAAGATCTTAAGTGTACATACATCGGCTGGGCTTTGACAGGTTCATACAACTGTAAAGGGATACTTAAAAATCTGAAATGGAGGGCAGGGAGTTTGGCCTAGTGGTACAGTGCTTGCCTAGCATGCACGAAGACCTGGGTTCGATTCCTTGGTACCACATACTTAGAAAAAGCCGGAAGTGGTGCTGAGGCTCAAGTGGTAGAGCTCTAACCTTGAGAAAGTCCAAGGACAGTGCTCAAGCCCTGAGCTTAAGCCCGGGACTGGCAAAAAAAAAAAAAAAAAAAAACTGAAATGGAGAGGAGGTAGGCTAAGCCCGGTGGTAGAGCATTACCTTCTATGTGTGAGGTCTGAATTCAATCTTGGAACCAGAAAATTAAAAAAAAATTATAATTAGGGCTTTTTCTTCCAAATTCTTAATTGCTCCGTTGAAAGTAGTGTAAAAGTTCTTTACTTGGAGCAGTTGTATAGCAGGCCTGAACCTGTGAAGTGGGATGGGGCCAAGTCTTTCCTAGAATTCTAGCTATGGGCAGGGTCTAGAAACATTTCTCCTAGTTTAGGTATGAGTGGTGGGTATAGACAAAGTGAGAATGCTCCCGTAAGACACCTCAGGGCAAGAGGCTTCTGCAAATCTTGTAGATAGACAGTGACTGGAAGGACTCTTGGCTCTCATTTATTTCATCTATTATTGTGTTGCTTTATTTTTATTACAGCACTTAGGAAACATTCTTTTTCATTTGTTTATTGTCTCTCCCTCCAGAAAGTAAGCCCCTGAGAGCAGGAGGCCTCTTCTTACTCCCTGCTGTGTCCAGCACATGGTCTGTACTCAATAAGAAATTGAATGACTCATTGTTCCATTTACTAGATGGGGAAAGGAGGCCTGGAGAGGGAAGTGATTTGCCTGAAGGAACAGGACAGCAACTTTTCTTTAGTTTTTTACTCATTAACCCTGTGGCTGTTGGGAACCTGTGGTGTGGCTGACAGGTGCCTGTTAGGTATGACCTGAGTTGGGACTAATGCAGAACAGGGAGTAAGGGAGCCACAGTCTCAACTTGGGTTATCTGGAGAAGCCTGTCTCCAATCCCTCTCTAAACAGCTCTTAACTATGTTGATGGGGAGAGGCCCCCAGACATTCAAGTAGAATTGAGCACCAGATCAGTTTCCATGGCAGGCAGTTTAGGACTGTGCCCTCGACCAGTGGAAACAGTGTGCACACCACATCTTCCCAGGGTCTTGAAATGGGTTCCCCAACTCCCTTGCTCTGGAATTCTATATCACACACACCACAGATGTTATGATTACACAGTGTGCCTGCCTCATGGAGAGTGAAGGATCTTATATTTCTTGAGAATGGTTACTGGCCAAGCTGCGTGTGTGTGTGTGTGTGTGTGTGTGTGTGTGTGTCTGGAATTCTCATTGCAGCTCTGGAAGGTTCCAGGAAAGAACCTCTGGAAGGTTCCAGAGAGCTAGAAACCTAGAGCTCTGTGACTACCACACTCAACTGCAAGGATTCCCAAGTGTGGTCAGATCCAGTAGGGGTTCTTCACATGATTGTCCTTCAAGGACAACCCACCTGTCTTAACAGCTGTTTTAATTCATTAGCACACCTAAGTAGCATGTCAAGCTCTTATGTTAATATAATCAAATTGACCAAAAGAAACATTTAGGTTACAGTGTTGTTAGGTAAAAACTAAGCTGGTAATGTGAAGCCATGGGGCTGCCCTTATTGCTGAGGTACCTTTTGTGCTTACATTGTTTTTCAGGTTTTTTTTTTTTTATTTTTTGCACAGGTCCAAGACATGGCCAAAATTTCATGTTTCCATTTTCTATGTACCTCCATTCTGGATAGATTTAAATGTGGACTTCCAAGAAATGGGCATGTGGAAGGATCTACCCTCACTGGCTACCCTTGGGGACTTAAGAGGACTGGGCAGTGGCTCTGAGCCTTTGAGTTGAAGTGTCTATCTGGCAGGGACCTTGGGTTGGCTCTGCCAGTAGTGATTTCTTTGCACAGAAGGGGTAGACCCGATGAAGGCCCACTGCAGCCCATATTTCTAGGACATGGCTCTGGTAAACATACTAATTTCACAGTTGGAAAATGGGGGAAATTTCCCTTAGGGCTCTGGTTGGGATGATGTAAGCTGCTGGCTTAATGTAAGGCAGTACCCAAGGAGCCAGACCAGTTCTAGGGTCTTATAAGTACCTTGCGGTAACCGAGGTGGGGAGAGCAGGGAGAGGGCGGGTTGCATAGAGTTCTATCAACAAGTGGAAGTTGTGGAGGGGGGGCACGACAGGAGATGACAGGAATACCAAACCGGTGTGCTAGCTCTTGTGCAGATGTCTTCCCATCGGCCACTCGGTTGCCTTAGTTACAGATTCTATCTCCTTCCTAAGCATTGGGCTCTTTGGGGTGTAGTGGGCGAACTTGACTCTTACCTGCCTGGAGGAGAAGCGGCCACCCACTCCGGGCACCACAGTCTCCGGGTCTAGGCTGAAGTGTAACCCTCCACTTCCAGGGCTTGCAGAAGCCCCGCAGGTCGGCCTGGAGGCCGCACAAGTGTTTCACTCCACTCAACACCACTGAGTAAGCTGACTTTTACCCGCAGGGGCTTAGGTCTTGCAGCACTCAAAGTGGTTCCACCTGGAAACATGCTGCCTACAGACACATGGCTTCCAGGGATACACGAGAGGGCGGCGGTTCCCCTTCCCTGGGCTCCGGGAAGGGGCTGAGCATCCCGGCCTTGGGGGACCTTGTCTCTCCATCTTCCTCAGGCTCTGATCCTCCCCTCCCCCGCCAGCATCACGGGTGGTGCTTCCACCCAGTTCCGTGGCTAGTCAGGCCCGGCACGGCGCATTAGGGCTCCGGTTGGGATGATGTAGGCTGCTGGCTTAATGTCAGGCAGCACCCGAGGAGCCAGACCCGTTCTAGGGAAGAGGCTCTTCTAAGTACCTCGCGGTAACGGGGGCAGGGAGGGCAGGAGAAGGCCGAATCGGTCACATTTGGAGGGGTGTGTAGATGGCTTTGGTGGTGTAGGCCGCTCCAGTCGCTAGGTAATGGTGTGGCTGGTCCCTGGCCTCAGTTTCCGCATCTGTAAACTGGGAAGAGTCCTAGGTCCAAGCGGAGGATCCTGAGGAACGATCTACCGGAACTACCAAAGTCCAGCTTTCCGTAGGATGGAGTTCTTGGAGCTGCAGAGAGCCGTGGGACCCACTTCACACCCCCGTAAAGAGAGAGAGGGAGGGAGAGAGAGAGAGAGACTTGGGAGGCGCGCAAGGGCGGGGCCCGCCAAGGCCGGAGACGCCCGTTCGGCGTTGGCCAACCAGCGCCCTCCTCTGAACAGCCAATGAGCACGCGCCTTACAACCAGGGCTGGGTCGCGAGCGAGGCTGCGGTGAGTGCAGCTCTGACAGGGACGCGCGCGCGCGCGCGCCACCGAGCTCGGACCCGGGGCCGAGGCCGCCATCACCGTCGCTTGCGCCGTCGTCCCTCTGCCACTTCCCCTCTCGCCATGCAGGCGAGACCGCCGCCGCCGCCGCGAGCCTTCGAGCTGCGGGCCGGGCGGCGGCCCTGAGGGCGAGTGGCGGGCCGAGCCGCCGCCGCCGCGGAACTGAGGCGGAGCTGCCGTCCCGGTCCCCCGTGGTCCCGCCCAGCGCCGGACTCGGTGAGTGTTCGCGGCCGCCGCCCGGGTGGGCTCCGGACGCGGGTGGGAGGGGTCCCCGGATTCTCCCTTTCCGGGCGGGGTGCGTCGGGCTGGTGCTCTGGGATCCGCATCCCTGCGCGGTGGGTGGGGACCCGGGGGTCTCCGGAAGCGTGGGGGACCGGGCGCCGACCCCTCTCCCGTGCCCCAGAACTTTGCGGGCGTCTTCCTGGGAACCGGCCAGGGCGCTGCCATAGTTCATTCTGAAACAAGAAACTTGGAACGGCGAGAACAGCATTCGCCTAGGTCCATGGGAAGAAGAAAAAGAAAGAAAGAAAGAAAACTGGCGAGAGAAATTTTGTTCTTGCAGGGACCCGAGTTTCTTTCCCTAAAAGCCCCTCCTGGCCCGGCTCCCAGGCCCCTCTCTCTTCGCCGTCCACTCCCAACTGTTGAAGATGCACGAGGAAGGGGGAAACAGGCAAACAGATAGCTGCCCAGAATTCGTAATGAGCCACTTGGGAATGCAGATCCCCTCCCTTTCTACGCTATTTTTTTTCTTAAATACATATATATGAATAATCCTCAAATGTATTTCCTGAAAATAAAAACCTTAATGGCAGAACTGAGTCTAATGTTGAGGTAGGCGTGTGTGTGGTCAGTAATACTTGTAAGACAGGAAAAGAGGAATGTTCAAAGCCTTCTTACGCAGAATAATGCCTGTAGCAGCCTTTGGCTAGAATAAGGATTGTTGCTGGAAACTAGACACATCTCCTCCGAGATTGCTTCACTAACCACCTGCTAGCTGTTAAGACAGCCAGACAACCCGAAAGATGGTGGGTGAGAGGAAGATTGAGTAGGAAAGGGCGAGCATCTTCCTGCCTGGCCACTCCTTTTAAAAACACAGATCGGATGCTGTCACTTGTTTATTTAAAAACTCCCTTGCTTTGTTTTTCTCGTGGGATGAATGAAACTCAAAATGTCTTAATCAGGTCACAATCTTACCTCAATTTACTCTTTTATATTTAGCTTAATTCTATCCTCCTATGGGTCTAGCCATTCAGAGCTGCCTGGTTGCCCCTTCACCTATTTGGAGGTTTTTGCCTTCTTGTGTCCTGTTTCCTCCCATCTTGACTGTGCTGGGAGAATTCTTCCCAGTTGTCTCCATTTCCCAAGAGAATTTTCACTAGTCTTCCCCAAAGGCCTGTTTGGAATACATGGCCAGGACTTTTGGTACCTCCAATTCCCCCATCTTCCCATGTCTATCCCACCTAGCCTTCATAAATAGCAGGCAGGAATGGACAGGTTCTATAGTCCACAGGCTTCCAACTTGCTTGACTGTCCCTGAAAGACCAAAATCCCCTTAGTCATTTTTCACTGCTTAGAGGGGCCTCGGGTACACTAGAATGCATGATGAAATAAATATAGGAGTCCACATAATGGGTTCCTGTTTAGCATGTGAGTACTCTACAGAATAAAAAAATGCAAGCCCTTTGACTTAAGTATATTTATATGTCATCTGTTTGCCAAGTAAAGTGCTTGATTATGATGCAGAATGAAAGTGAGAAACTTCTTGGGTCCTTTCCTTTGAAGCACTCAGACCAGTGCAGGACAGGTGGATATAATTACATTGTAGGTGCTACTGGAGTAATAATGATTGCTATTACCTTTTATTTGCCTGTGACAGGTTATGTAATAAACGCCTACAGTATTCTCTCATGTAATCTTTTCAATAGTTGTATGGGGGCTTATTCCTACTCTGTAGGGCTGAAAACTAAGTTTCTATGGTAGGCCTATGAGGCAATAGTCTGAATTTTAGTCCTGCCAGTCTACCTTCAGATCCTCTACCGGGCTTCGCAGGTTGCATTCCCTGAGTGGTTAGAGAAAGGCTTCTTGGTAGGGAGCCTTTGGGTTCTGAAGGATGCATAGAAGTTGGTTTAGGTTCTGTTTTGTTCTGTTTTGTTTTTTGAGGAAGCTTGAAGGTGGGAGGGCCAACTGTCTTTGGGAAAAAGTTAAACATAGCTGGATTGAATAGATGAGATTAGGGTCAGTTTGGAGGACTATAAATGCTGTGTTAAGAGTTTGCAGGGCCAGCCGGGAGTTTGGCCTAGTGGTAGAGTGCTTGCCTAGCATGCACAAAGACCGGGGTTCGATTCCTTGGTACCACGTACATAGAAAAAAAAGCTGGAAATGGTGCTGAGGCTCAAGTGGTAGAGCTCTAGCCTTGAGAAAGTCCAAGGACAGTGCTTAGGCCCTGAGCTCAAGCCCAGGACTGACAAAAAAAAAAAAAAGAGTTTGGAGGGCCAGGAGTGTGGCCTAGTGGTAGAGTGCCTGCCTAGCATGCACAAATCTCTGGGTTCGATTCCTTGGTACCACATACACAGAAAAGGCTGGAAGTGGTGCTGTGGCTCAAGTGGCAGAACTCTAGCCTTGAGTTAAAAAAAAGCTCAAGGGCAGTGCTCAGGCCCTGATTTGAGTCCCAGGACTAGGAGAGAGGGGGGAGGGGAAGAGAGGGGAGAGAAAAGAAGAGAGAGAGTGTGTGTGTGTTTGAGCAGTGGAGAGCCACAGAAAGCACAGAAAGGCTTAAAGGAGGTCAGAGACTTGGGACTGAGTCTTGGGAAAGGTCTTTCGATGAGTGCCTTTCTGGGGCCAGTTGCTGATAACCTATCAATTTAGAAAATAGTGTCCCAGCTCTATCATATAGAATTGTATCCTCTTAGACTTAGTTGATTATTCCTCTTCTGAGATAATTTTGCTCAGGTTTTTTTTGTTTGTTTGGTTGTTTTTTTTTGGTGCTAGTCCTGGGGCTTGAACTCAGGATCTGAGCACTGTCCTTAGGCTTTTTCCTCAAAGCTAGCACTCTGCCACTTGAGCCACAGCACCCCTTCTGGCTTTTCTTTAATGTATGTGGCACCAAGGAATCGAACCTGGGTCTTTATGCATGCTAGGCAAGCACTCTACCACTAGGCCAAACTCCCAACCCCAATTCTGCTGAGTTTTGAGAAGATAGTGCATTTGAGAGGAAAATCTAGCAGTGCAAAACTGTATATAGAAAAAATAAGTCTCTCTCTTACCCCTGACCCCAAGTTTGCTATTTCCTAACCTCATTCCTAGAGATAGCTGGTTTCCAGTTTCTGTGACCTTCCATAGTCACTGTTTTATAAATGTGTGTCAACTTACATTTCTCTCACCATGGTATGTTTGTCTCACCTTACTTTTTTTTTTTTTTTTGCCAGCCCTGGGCTTGAGCCCAAGGCCTGAACACTATCCTTGGGCTTTTGCAAGGCTAGAGCTCTACCATTTGAGCCTCAGCACCACTTCTGGCTTTTTTCTATGTACATGGTGCTGAGGAATCAAATCTCAGTCTTTGTGCATGCTAGGTAAACACTGTACCACTAGGCCAAACTCCTGGCCTTACCTTACTCTTTAAATTAACATATTTAAGAAATTACCTTATATTACTATCTTCTGAATCATTCATCTTTTTGGAGTAGGAGGATTGAACTCAGGGCCTGGGCTTTTTTATAGAGCATTTTTGTTCAAGGCTAGCACATTGCCACTCTACTTCTAGCTTATTGGAAGATTTTGAAGATAAAAGAGTCCAGTGGACTTTCCTGCCCTGTGTGGGTTTGAACTTCTGTTCTCAGATCTCAGCCTTTGGAGTAGCTAAGATTATAGGAATGAACCCTGCTGAATTATTTATTCTTTGTATTGACACTATGCAACTGCATTGTGAAATAAGCTATATTTGTATATACTTGTAAGTAGCCTTCAGGGTAAACATTTGTTACAGCCTGTTTCTCTTACAGAAATAGTATATCCTTCGTTTTGTGCTCATTTGTGCAGTTGTCTCAACGGTATAGTTTTTGAAGTGTAAGTATTAAGTCAAGGACATTATACTTTCTTTTTTAAAAGGTATGTAGCCATATTGCTAACCCTTTGAGATAATTCTTTGAATTTAACCTGTTCCCCAAAATGTGTTGGATGCTCACCAAAATATCTAATGAGATCATCTATGATGCTTTTTCAGCCATCACATGGCTGCTTCCCACCCACCTCCCCATGTGATTGTAGCCTGTTTTCAGTTTACATGGAAGACACTGAGGCTCACTCAGAAGGGTTTGAGTGACTTGTGCAAGATCAGTGTTAAATAGTGGTGGTTTATTTTTGCAGCTCTGGCATTGTGTATCTAGTCCTTTATGGAGATGCTGAACATTAATTTGTGAACATTGTTGGACTATTTTTTTTCCCTCCTCCAGGCTTGAGTTAAAAGTAGGAAGCTGATCAAATATAGTCTGTTTTTTCTTTTTTAATTTCTAGTACAATAGCTAATAAATGTTTCAAGTTCTGAAGCTGAAGGAAACCTATAAATAACCCAATATTAAGGTTTATTTTAAACATACTCTCTGTTGAAAGAGAATTCATTAAGCATAAAACTATATTTATTTTAAATTCCCATCTATTTTGGTATACATTGATTTTAATAATTGTAGCCTGTATATAGGGAATATAAGTTTTGAATTGTTGAGTAGCATGAAGTATTTTATATTTACTTGTTTATGTGTCTTTACTATTTTAAATCACAATATTTTAAAAATCACAACATGAATCAACATTTGCAATTTGTTTTTATTTTGTTTTTTGTTTTCTTGCCACTCCTGGGGCTCTAACTGAGGCCTAGGCACTGTCCCTGAGCTCAAGGCTAGCATTCTACCACTTGAGCCACAGTGCCACTTCCAGCTTTTTCTACTTATGTGGTACTTAGGAATCGAACCCAGGGCTTCACACATGCTAGCCAAGCACTCTACCACCAAGCCACATTCTCAACTAACACCTGTAATTTGTATAGTGTGCTTTATTCCTTCCCTTTTTTTTTGTTATAAATTCATGCATCTGTGTTCAAGTACTTCTTTTGCATTATTTTCTTGGACCTTAACTTCTCAAGTGGTCTTAAGGAGTCAGAGGAATAGTTTAGTGCTCAGTTGCTACAATTCCATCAGCAACAAATGTAGCCCTGTTTCCTGGGAACCTAGCCAGTGTTATCACTTAAAAAGGAAAGGCTTATATTTCATATTTTATTAATTTGAAAGAAACACAGGGGTACCTTGAGGTAGATTCAACACATAGTGTGTGTGTGTGTGTGTGTGTGTGTGTGTGTGTGTAGTGTAGTGTGTGTGTGTGCGCATGTGCGTATGTGCATATGTGTGTCTATGCATGTGTATATGTACACGCTTATGCATGTGCATTCCAGTACTGGGGCTTACACTCGGGGCTTGGATGCTGTCTTTTAGTTTGCTCTCCACTTTAAGCTTTTTTTTTTGTGGTTATTGGAGATAAGTCTGTTGGATCTTGCCGACCTGCTGCGTCAAACTGAAATCCTCAGATTTTAGCTTCCTAAGTACCTAGTATTATAGGCATGATCCACTAGCACCCAGATCCCAGTTTATATTTCTTTAATGGAAAAATATTGCAAAAGTAAAAAAGAATCATCATGGTATAAAATCTAGGACTAAATGTTGTTCTATTGAATATGTAAGGCATTGGCCAGGAGCAGGGGGCATTGATATAATGTCTTATCCTCATGACACTTGTTAGTGCAGTAAAGAGATATTAATCACCTTATGGTGATTACAGACACAGTGGATGTGATTCAAGGAGAAGAATTGTTTTTTTTGGGGGTGTCAGAGAAGTCTACCAGTTAAGCATTTACAAAGGCCCTGAGCTAGGAAGGGTTTGATAGCTCAGGACAGTGTTCTCCAACTTGAATGTGCACACAAACCATCTGGGACTCTTGTTAAAATGCCAAGTTCTGATTCAGTGGGTCTGGGGTGGAACTTGGGACTCTGTATTACTAACCACCTCGCAGTTAGCAGATGCTACTGGTGGGTGGATCACATTTGGCAGAGCAAAGCCTACATGAGTCCTTGGTGAGCACCTGAAACTGGCTGGCCATGGTGAACAGGAAGTGCCAGGTGGCTTGCTATGACATTAGAGCCTTAATTCTCTGTCCTGGCTGTACTCTAGATTCACCTGGGAGCTTACAAAAATCAGAGATGCAAATGCCCTGCCTACCCCTGTGGGTTTTTATTTAGTTGGTCTTGGGTAGGATCTGGGGATGTATATACATATTTTAATTCCCCAGATGATTCTAATATGAAGTTAGGACTTGGAACCAGTGGTCTGGAGACAGACAGAATCAAGGGCTCTATATGCATGTAAAGATTTTGGGCTTATCTTGAAGACAGAGCTAAGCCATTGAAGAATTTTAACCAAGAGAGTGAACTGATCTGATTTGCAATTTTAAGAGGTTACTGTGGCCTCAGTGTAGAGCAATAATTTTCATAGTGAGGTTGATAAGACAGCTTATGGGAGTACTGGCAAAATGTAGAACTTTTTATCTAAAAGAAAAGAGAGATCACATTTAATTTAAGAATCATGGAACTTAGGGTGTTTTGAAGGAAGAGAGGGAGTTCTTCAGTGAGCATAGTTGTATTCATCCATTCAGTAAATGGCAACAAATTGGTAACAGTTTACATTATCCAGTTTTCATTCAGCTAACCCTTATACAAGTTGTGAGGAAGTGATTGAAGAAAATGCTGATTACACAAGCCCAAGGGAAGGTGGCAAAGCTGACACTTGTCCTGTTGGTATTATGAGATATTAAGTCAGGTTTAAGTAAATCAGCTCTCATTAAAAAATATTATACAAAATATGGATCTGTATCCTATATTAATTAGAATTTTGCCCTTTGAGTATGTAAAGCCTTGATAGTAAATTTTAGTAGTCTGTCACAAGTACCAAGAAACGTCAAAGCTAAGCATCCAGAACATAAAGAAAACTTCTCAGTGTTGGTAATTAAACCAGGGCCTTATTAGTTCAAGGCAAGTTTTCTGCCACTTATCCATATCCCTACTGCCCTGTTTTTTTTCCCCAATGATTTTAAAGATACAGATATTCAGTCAGATGGATTTATAAATGTTAGGATTAAAGTTTATATTTTGAGGTTTTAGAAGTAAAAAGGCATACCACTGGCAGGCCCTGCTAAATACTAAACAAAAAGACGATAATGTATGGGAAATAATGTATCAAGAAAGCAAAATGGGCTGGGTGCTGGCAGCTCACACCTGTAATCCTAGCTACACAGGAGGCTGAGATCTGAGGATTGCAGTTCAAAGCCAGCCCAGGCCCCAAAGTCCATTGAGACAGTTTTTTTTTTTTTTGTCCCTTAGTGCACACACACACATATATATGCACATATATATGTATATATATTATATTATTGTCAGGGTGATATATAGAGGGATTATTAGGTTACATTCGTCAGGTAGTGGGTATGTGAGACTCCTATCTCCAAGACTCTTATCTCTAATGAATCACCAAAAAACCGGAAGTGGCACTGTGTCTCACAGTAGTAGAACTCTCTGAGCTGACTAGCTCAAAGACAGTGCTAGGCCCTGAGTTTGAGTGCCAAGGCCAACAAATTAAAAAAAAAAAAAGCTAAATGGTTTCCTTTGTCAGCATTTTGTTGGAAGACCATAGAAAACACTAGTAAATTAGTGAACAGATGTTAGAACAAAGCCAGATATGGTTGTACATGTAAAATCAGGTAGTCTGGGACTGAGGCCGGGAGATCCGAAGTTATAAACATTCAGCCTCTGAGCCCATGGCTACACTCAAAGGTAAAATGCTTGCCCTAAACATGTATGAGGCCCTGAGTTGGAAAATAGTACTAAAAGAAAATAAAAATCCAGCAGCTTTTAGCATTAGTATTACTGTCTCCCCTTTACTCAACCCTTTATTTCTGTAGCCTAGACTGTTACCGAACTTTTGATCTGTCTTCCTCTTCAAAGTGCTGGAATTTGCCAGGTGCAGTAGCTCACGCCTATAATCCTAGCTACTCAGGAGGCTGAGATCTGAAGATCCAAGGTTCAAAGCCAGCCTGGGCACAGAAGGACCTGATTTGCCAGGTGCAGTAGCTCATGCCTATAATCCTAGCTACTCAGGAGGCAGAGATCTGAAGATCAAGGTTTAAAGCCAGCCTGGGCACAGAAGGACCTGAGACTCTTATTTCCAATGAACCTCTAGAAAATGTGAAGTGGGGCTTAGTTCAAGAGTAGAGTGGTAGCCTTGAGCTATAGAGCTGAAGGACAATGCCCAAGCCCTGGGATAAGGTGGTAGCCTTGAGCTGAAGAGCTCAGGGACAGCCCCCGGCTGAGTTCAAGCTCCATGATCCACAAAAAAAAAAAAAAAAAAAAAAAAACTGCTGGGAGTTGTTTATAGGTATATGGCACTACACTTGGCTAGATTCTCTTTTAATAATTATATTCAAGGACATCCAATTCTTTTGTGACTACTAGAGAAAAAAAAAAGAGAACATACATTATTATTGTGAATGATTGCCTTAATAAGTAAGAACTTGGAATATAAACGGTTGGCAGCAGAAAAGCTACTTTGAATAAAAGAATGAAAATTCATTTGTTGCCCCATTATGGACAAAGAGTTGTTAAGTTATCATTTATTGGTCTTTTGATGATGTACTCATTTTTTTTTTTTGCCAGTCCTGGGCCTTGAACTCAGGGCCTAAGCACAGCCCTTGGGCTTTCTTAAGGCTAGAACCTACCACTTGAGCCACAGCACCATTTCTGGCTTTTTCTACGTATACGTGGTGCCAAGGAATTGAACCCGGGTCTTTGTGCATGCTAGGCAAGCACTCTACCATTGACTGAACTCCTAGCCCATGACTGGCTTCTTAATAATAATAATTTCTTTGGGACTCATCCATGTTTAACTTGTTTACTCCTCTTAATGGCCAAAAATTACAGTATTTCATTATGTGGGTATATCATATTTTGTTTATCCATACATTAGTTGATGAACATTGGGCTGTTTTTGGCTATCTGAATAATGATGCTATTCACATTTATCTATATATTTTTTTAAATTATTTTTTAATTTTTTTGTTGGTTGTGGGGCTTAAGCTCAGGGCCTGGATGCTGCCTGTGCTCTTTTGCTCAAAGTTAACACTCTACCAGTTTGAGCCACAGTTCCATTTCTGGTTTTCTAGTGGTTAATTGGAGATAAGAGTCTCATGGACTTTCTTCCCTGGGCTGGCTTTGAACAACTATTCTCAGATCTTAGCCTCCTGAGGAGCTAGAATAACAGGTAGGAGCTACCAGTACCCACCTCTCATGTATAAATTTTGGGGGGGGGGGCTTGAATGGGCCTGGGCATTGTCCCTGAGCTCTTCAGCTCAAGGCTACCACCCTACCCTTGAGCCAAGTTCCACTTCCCATTTTCTAGAGATTAATTGGAAATAAGAGTCTCAGGTCCTTTTGTGCTCGGGCTGGCTTTGTACCTCAAATCTCAGCCTCCTGTGTAGCTAGAATTACTGCACCTGGCCTCACGTATAAAATTTTTGTATAAATATGTTTATATTTCCCTTGGGTATACATTTAAGAATGGAATTGCTTTGAGGAGTTGCCAAATTGTTCCAAAGGGACATTTCCAGCAGTAATGCCCATGAGTTGTAATTTTTCTAAGTCTTTGTCTACACTTATTATTCATTCTTTGTTGTTGTTGTTGTTATAAACCATCAAGTGGTAGATTGCTAACCATGAGTAAGCAAACCGAGCAAAACTACAAGGCCCCAAATTCAAACCCCAATATTGGAAATAATAAAAAAGTTATTGTATGAGAGAAGATGAGCTTTTGCTAGCCAAATGTGTTTATTTAAAAGATTTTGCCATGTGTACCCTACCCTTGAGCTGAAGAGCTCAAGGACAAGCTCAGGCCCAGTGCAAGCCCCATGACCCACAATAAAAAAAAAGAAAGAAAGAAAAAAAAAGATTTTGTGCCCAGTACAATGGCTCAGGCCATAAGAGGTAGATTTGAGAGCATCATAGTTCAAAGGCAGCCCTCTCACAACATCCCATTTCTACCATGAAAAGCTGCCTGTCATCCCAGCTACATAGAAAGTGGAAATAGGATTGTGGTTCATGCTGTCTTCACATAAACATAAAATCCTATTTCAAAAATAACCAAAGCAAATAGTAGAGTACCTGCCTAACAAGTGCAAGGCCCTATGTTCACACCCCAGGAACACAAATAAGTGATGCCTTAAAAAAAAATTGGCAGCCAAATTTAAGATGCTTGTAATTGAGTGATGGAAGAATAAATATCACAACCATGGTGCCCTTTTAAGTATCTCCCTCCCTCCATTCCTTCCTTCCTTCCTTCCTTTATGGCTGTTTAGGAGTTTGAAATCAAGAGCCTCATGTTTGCCAAGAAGACACTGTACCACTTGAATCATACCCCTAGCCCTTTTTTGCTTTATTCTTTCAAGTAGGATCTCTTAGTTTTTGCTAAGGGCCACCAAGAATCTAGTACTACTATGGCCTTCCTATAGGCAAGCATCATAAATGTGAACCAAGATGGCTGGCTTGTCCAGATGGAGGTCTCACTTTTTGCCTTGCCTGGCTTTGAACTGCGGTCTTTCTAATCCTTTGCCCCCTGTGTTGTTGGAATTATGAGTATAAGCTGCTGTGCACAAACATAAATACTTCTTTTATTTTTATTTTATTTATTTACTTATTGCCAGTCCTGGGGCTTGAACTCAGGGCCTGATCTCTATCCTTGGGCTTTCTCAAGGCTAGAGCTCTACTCTTTGAACCATAGCACCATTCCCAGCTTTTTTCTATGTATGTGGCACTGAGGAATCAAACCTGGATCTTTGTGCATGCTAGGAAAGCACTCTACCACAAGGCCAAACTCCTGGCCCAACATATTTTTAAGTGAGTTCTATATTAATACTTTAGTGATAAAAATATTAGTATGTGGTGATTATTTGAAAATGTTTAGTACACAAACATAAATGTTTATTATATGTTAGTACCTATGGTACTGGAGAGAGGTCCTATTTATTTTTGTTGGTCCTGAGGCTTGAACTCGGGGCCTCGGCACTGTTCCTAAACTCCATTTTGCTCAAAGCCAGCACTGTACCACTTGATCAACAGTACCACTTCTAGCTTTTTCTGTGATTAATTAGAGATATGAGTCTCTTGGGCTTTCCTGCTCAGGCTGGCTTTAAACCATGATTCTCAGATCTCATCTACTGTCTCTTGAGCAGCTAGGAGTACAGGCATGAGCCACTGGCTCTTGGCTAAGAGGCTTCTTTATTAGTAGATGTGTAGCAAAAAGATTTGATTCACTGCTAAAGAGAATGTACTGGTCAGAGCAGTCTTTTAGCTTTTTGATTTTTTTATTAGCATTAGCTAGTTGTACCAAGGAATTTCATTTTGTCACGTAGCTTGATGGGACTAACCTACTCTGTTACTCTTCCCTCTCCAGATTCCCAGATTCTCATATATGATTGTTTAGTATGGGAGAGTGGGGATGAAGATTTGTGGACAGGTATGATTTAAACAATAGAAATGGTAGTATTCCAGAGTTTTGGCTTTAGGAAGAGAATGCTTGTTAGATGGTGAACAGAGCTTCTGTGTATAGGAAGTTGAAATCCAGCTTCTGTGAATTGTGAGGTAGTTTTCAAATATTGACTGACAAATAGCTTAACCTACAATTAGTTTTCAAACACTGGTTGACAGGTGGCTTAATACATAAGTATGTAATCGATATAAAGACATCAATACTACCCATTAACAAAGAGAATGCTTTTCATTGATGTGTTAGCAGCCCTGTTACCACAGTAGTGTGGAATAGTGCCAGAATTTCTGTGTTCTTCTAAAAGGAACTGATCTTTTGTCTACATGCTTCTGCTCTCCTGATTTTCTGTCTGTGGGAGATAAAAGCTTCTCCTACCTTGTAGAGAGTAAGGCTGGTCCCTAACTTAGTGCCTCTATTGTACACTGTAAGATAGTTCCCTCCATCCTCTCCTTGTCTCCGCGGGGTTCATCCACTTTTAGTTAATAGAGCCTGAGATCACAATGATTTCCAGCTTATCAGTGGTTCCCTTTACTGGGTCTGGTATGTTAGCTTGAATGGGCCTCAGTCTAAAACTGCCACAGGTGACAAACAAGCAGCTCAGAGAAGCCTTGCTGTGTCCAGCGCCTTTCCTGTAGTTGATGAGTGTGGCATAATGTTAGAGATCCTTTACTTTCAGTGGTTCATGCCTAGTTAGCAGTAGTGGCACTAGTAGCAGTTGTGAACCTGTAATCATAGCTACAGAGGAGGCTGCGATCTGAGGATCGCAGTTTAGAGCCCTCCCGGAGCGACTCTTATCTCCAAATTAACCACCAGAAAACAGGAAGTGGAGCTTTGAGGCACAGCTCTACTTCCAGTTTTCTGGTGGTTAATTGGAGATAAGAATCTCTTAGACTTTCTATCCTGTCTGGCTTCAAACAGATCCTCGGAACTCAGCTTCCTAAGTATCTAGTATTACAGGCATGAGTCACCAGTGCCTGGCTGAACTTATTTCTAAAGTTATTCACAGAAATAGTGAACAGCATTTATGAAACCTCCCAGAAATACTATATGCCTATACAACATAGCAGTTATTTAAACTTGCTATTTCAAGTCACAATGAAGGAGGGTATGAGTTGTTTATCAGAAGGGTTGAGGGGAGATTGAGATGGGTGAGGGGAGTGTGTGTGTGTGTGTGTGTTTATGTTTATGTGTTGTGCTAGGATGAAACCCAGTGCTTTGTACTTGCTAGGCAAGCACTAAATGTACCTTCCTATCTATCTTTGGTGCCAATGTTACACGTACATTCAATTTAGTTCCTTCAGTATTACTGGGAGAGATAGCTTGACCTATTCATACTTAATCAGTTTTCAAAGTTTCTTCCCTAAAGAAAACTTTTCAGAAGAACAGCTCAGGGTTTGTTTGTTGTTGTTTGTCTTGCCAGCCCTGGGCTTCCACTTAAGTGGGCCTGGACACTATCCTTGGACACTTTTTGCTCAAGGCCTAGTGCTCTACCACTTGAGCCAGAGAACCACTAACTGCTTTTTCTGTGTATGTAGTACCAAGGAATTGAATCCAGGGCTTCGTGCATGCTAGGCGAGTAATCTACCAGTAGGCCATGCTCTGGACCCTAACAGTTCAGTTTTATGTATGAATGTTTTCATGTTAGAGGAGGTTTTTTTTACATGTAAAAGACTATACTTCCTTGAGTTTCAAAATAATACTTTATCTTCTTGGCCATTTATTGTCAGGACTGGAGTTTGAACTCTAGGCTTAGCCTTACTCTTACTAGGCAAATAAATACTCTTACCACTTGAGCCACTCCCCAGCCCCAAATTTAATTTGTGGCAATTTTTTTTGTCAGTCATGGGACTTGAACTCTGGGCCTAGGCGTTGTCCCTGAGCTCTTCAGCTCAAGGCTACTGCTGTACCACTTGATCCACAGTGCCACTAATTTATGTCAAGTTAAAACCTAAATTTTCCATTGTTAGTCTTTCCTTTGATAGGTTTGCTATTATACTTATAAGCATTGTAATTTTATATAGAAATAGGAACAATAACTTTCATTGTATGTTAATTCTTGAACTTAATGAATTATTCCAAAACCTTAGTCATTGAATTAAATTTCCTGAGACGTTTAAAACACATTTATATAATCAATCTGTCAAGCTCTGACAGACTTTGACAGGTCAGTTATTACCTTAATATACAGAATCTCTAAGCACTGAGCTACAAATTAAACCCAAAAATTAAACCCAGAAATGTATGAATGTAGGTTCTTGTAAGACCTGTGCTTTTCATTGGCTAAATCTGAATTACCATCATTTAACCTTTAAAGTATTAGCAGTACAACTTTTGTATACTTGATTACCCACATCTTTTCTTCCTAGAGTTTAATGTTACCCAATTATGGAGAACAGCTTTACCATCTCAGAGAGCCAAGATTTTGGGGTTAAAAGTATGGGCACTGTTGGCTTACACCAGTAATCCTAGTTACTCAGGAGGCTGATTAGAGGGTGGTGGTTCGAATTCCGCCCAAGTGAGAAAGTCTGAGAGACTCTTATCTCAACTACTCAGAAAAAGATGAAAGTGGTGCTAACTTGCTGGATATTCTCTAACCTTCATTGCAGAATAGCAAGTGAAGCCCTAGCAAGTTATCATATGTTGCCACGAGTGATCTCAGTACTCCCCAATCATAGCACTCCCCAATTTAAAATCAAACTCCTTAACAGAGCAAGCCTTTTATAATATTTCTCCTCCTCCCTTTTTGAGACAAGGTATTGTTGTGTAGCTCAGATTGGCTTCAGAATTAGTCTCTGTTGGGGGAAAAATGATAGTCTTGGGGCCAGGAGCATGGCCTCGTGGTAGAGTGCTTGCCTAGGATGCATGAAGTCCTGAGTTTGATTCCTTGGTACTACATACACAGAAACAGCTGGAAGTGGTGCTGTGATTCAGGTGGTAGAACACTAGCCTTGACAAAGTTAGAGGATAGTGTCCAGGGCCTGAGTTCAAGCACTAGGACTGGAGGTGGGGAAGAATAGATAGATAGATAGATAGATAGATAGATAGATAGATAGATAGATAGATAGATAGATAGATATAGAGAGAGAGACAGAGAGAGACAGAGAGAGACAGAGAGAGACAGAGAGAGACAGAGAGAGAAAGAAAGAAAGAAACTATTAATAGGGTTTTTATTACAATCATCCAGATTTGATTATGGTCTGTTCTGTAGAATAAATGATAATGATAACCAATAGTACTTGCAATTGCAGAGGTTTTCTTTTTTGGGGGGGAGGGGGGCCAGTCTTGGTGCTTGAACTCAGAGCTTGGGTACTGTCCTTGGATACTTTTTTTTTTCTTCTTTTTTTTTTTTTTTTTGCCAGTCCTGAGCCTGGGCTCAGGGCCTGAGCACTGTCCTTGGACTTTCTCAAGGCTAGAGCTCTACCACGTGAGCCTCAGCACCACTTCCAGCTTTTTCCTATGTATGTGGTACCAAGGAATCGAACCTGGGTCTTTGTGCATGCTAGGCAAGCACTCAACCACTAGGCCAAACTCCCGGCTCCCTTGGATACTTTTTGCTCAAGGCTAGCACTCTGCCATTTAAGCCAGAGTACCACTTCTGGCTTTTTCTGAGTATATGGTACCAAGGTTTTGAGCGCAGGGCTTCATGCATGCTAGGTAAGCAGTCTACCTACCACTAGGCTACACTCCTGGTCCAAATTTTGTCCTTTTTTTTTTTTTTTCTGGTGGGTCATGGGGCTTGAACTCGGCCTGGGCCCTGTCCCTGAGCTCTTCAGCTCAAGCTACCCTTCTACCCCTGGGCCTGGGTTCTGTCCTTGAGCTCTTCAGCTCAAAGCTACCACCCTACCCTGGAGCCAAGCCCTACTTCCCGTTTTCTAGAGGTTAGTTGGAGATAAGAGTCTCAGGTCCTTTTCTGCCTGGGCTGGCTTTGAACTGCTATTCTTAGATCTCAGCCTCCTGAGTAGCTAGGATTACAGGCATGAGCCACCTTGACCGGCATCAAATTTTCTTTTTTTAGACAGGTTCTTGTTATGTAGTCTGAACTGGCCTCCAAGTGTTTTTTACTGCTGCAGCCTCTCTAATACCTGGGGAACTAGACTGCCTTGGACTTGTGATTCTTGTACCTGTGATTTGTCAGTTCTGGGTTTATAGTTGTGCTGTACTGTACCATGCCCTAAGCTCTTTTTTTGGAGGGGGGGGTGGTGCTGTTTATTTTACTCAGGAGTCCTGAACTTGCTAAGCAGGCACTCTGCTCCCTGAGCCACACCTCTGGCCCATATTACTTTGGATTTGAACTGCAAACCTTATACTTGCTAGGCACACTACCACTTGACCCATGCCATCACTTCTATTTTCTTGCCTTTTTTTTTCTTTTAGTCTCTTTTATTTTCCTTTCTATTTTTGAAAGTACATTTGAACAAGAAACTTTAAGTGCCTTCAAAATGCACACAACTTGAATTTTACTTTGTGTATGTGGTGTTTGGGGGGAGGGAGAGAGTGACGTGAGAATTGAACCCATGACCTTGAACATACTAAGCAAGTACTCCACCACTTAGCTCCAACCCTGTTCCTCATCATGTTCTTATGAGATACCTTTTGTTCTCTTTTTCCTATCCTGTTTGTTTTTCTATGGAGTCATGTGTTGCTTACTCAAACATATCTTTGGAAGCCAGGTAAGCATCTGTCTTCTTGCATCTCACCGGGGGCTGGCTCAGAAAGGAAGCCCTCACCTGATATCAACACTTTGATACTAGATTTCACAGCCTCTCAAACTGTCAAAAATCAACCTTCCTCTCCTTCCTTTCTTTTCCTTTTTTTCATATCCTGTCACAGAAACACAACAGACCAAGATGTGTCTGTAGTTGTATAACACCATGATTTTATGTTTACGTGCGTTCCTTATAAAACATTAATTTAGTATTAAAGGTATATAAGAATCTTGTTTTCTTTCAGGGAAGAACTATTCTTTTGTACATTTTTTGGTCCATAATAATTTTTTTCAAATATTTTAGATATTTCAAATAGAAAGCAAAAGCTTTTTATTTCTCCTAGTTGTATGTGTCTTGGCTGGCATAACAAAAAATAGTTGCAAACATTATTTCCTTACTGAGTGGTGGGGATTTTTTTTCTATTTTTTTCTTTTTCATTTTACAGTCTGTGGGTAAGTGGGTAAAGGAGGGGGTGGCTTATGTTAAATGTTTTATTGGTCTTTTGCATAATTATGGGAAGTGGGGACAGTCCTATGACTTGAATTCTGGGACTGGGCACTATCCCTGAGCTTCATTTGCTCAAGGCTAGCACTCTACCACTTGAGCCACAGCACCACCTGTGGCTTTTTAAAATTTTTTGTTTACTAGAGATAAGAGTCTCATGGACTTTGCTGCCCTGGCTGGCTTCAAACTGTCATCCTCATATCTCAGCCTCCTGAATAGCTAGAATTACAGGCATGAACCACCAGTGCCTAGCTTTGTTTATGGGGTTTTGGAAAACTTCATACAGTATGAATAAGAAAATAAAGCTAGATGCAGTGGCTCAGCCTGTAATCCAGCTACTCAGGAGGCTGAGATTTGAGGATTGCAGTTCAAAGCCAGCTCCGGTACTAAAGTCCATGAGACTCCAATTCACCACCAGAAAACTAGAAGTAGCACTGTGGTTCAGGGGTAGCCTTGAGCTGAAGAGCTCAGGGACAACTCCCAGGCCCAGAATTCAAGTCCCACAGCTGGTGAAAAGAAAAAAAAAAGAAAAGAAAATATTTGAAACTTTACAAAAGAATAATTTTGTTTTTTTCAAGGGATCTATATCTCAATTCTAAGAAACTTCTTCCTTCCCCTCTCTCCTCCTCTCCCTTTTCCTCCTTTCTCCCTCCTTCCCTTTGTATAATCTTGTATCTAGCAACTTTGCATAGGTTGATTACAGCAATATTTTGTCCACTGATATCAAATACATGTTCTTAAGCATGCAGTTTTTGTCATCTGCAAACAATTTTTCTTTTCTGGGGGGGAGGGGTTGGTAGTGGGACTTGAACTCTGGGCCTGGGTGTTGTCCCTGAGCTTTTCAGATCAAGGCTACTGCTGTACTCTTTGAGCCACAGCATCACTTCCCAGTTTTATTTCTTTACTTGAAGTTTTTATTTTATGTTGATTAATTTCTCAAGCGATAAAGCATTCAGGTACAGTGCGTAGGTCCTGAGTTCAAGCCCCAGGATAGGCATAAAAAAACAATAATTTTTTTTTTTGTCGATTTTGGGACTTGAACTCTGTGCCTGGACGTTGTTTCTGAGCCGAATCATTTTACAAGTAACATGCAGACATGTATTCCTTAATCTCTAAGTTATTGTGTATTTCTTTAAAACAAGAATACATCCTACATTGCATAGAACCCAATTAAAATCAGGTAGGGCTGGGAGTTTGGCCTAATGGTAGAGTGCTTGCCTAGCATGCACGAAGACCCAGGTTTGATTCCTTGGTGCCACATACATAGGAAAAAGCTGGGAGTGGTGCTGAGGCTCAAGTAGTAGAGCTCTAGCCTTGAGAAAGTCCAAGGACAGTGCTCAGGCCCTGAGCTCAAGTCCAGGACTGGCAAAAAAAAAAAATCAGGTATTAAAAATTTATATAATGCATTAAACTCATCATCCCTATGCCAAAATGCCTAACATGAACAACTTATAAGGAGGAAGGGTTTAGCCAAGAACCAGTAACTCACAGTTGTGGACTTTCTGCCCAGGATAGCTTGAACAAGACTCCATTTCCAAAATAACCAGTAAAAAGCCAGTCTGGAGGTGTGGCTAAAGTGGTATAGCATTGGCAAAGCAGTCAAGTCAAGGAAGCACAAGGCCTTTACTTCAAACCCAGGACCCAGTAAAAAGGGGGAAAAAAAGACTCATTACAGCTTTTGGCCCCATTGCTGTGTATGATGAAACACAGTATCATGGTGGCAGGGTCATGTTGCTGATGATGCTGCTCACCTCTCAGCATCTAGGGAGCCTTAAGAGAGAAGAAAGGAAAGAACATAGAAACCCATGCCTTTTGGCTTCCTCCATTATCTTTGATTCCATTCAGACCCTCGGTCTATTAGACGATATAACTCACTTTCAGAGTGGTTCTTTCCTATGTAGTTGCTGCGCCACATATTAATAATCACTGGAAATTCCCTTATAGGCACATCAAGAATTGGGTTTACTAATCAGTTTCTTTCAGTCCAATAAGTTGACAGTCACGATTAACCATCACACCCCTTAGATTTTACTAATCTCCCAATTATATCTCTTGCAGCAGAACTACTACAACCGAAAACAACAATATCAACATACCACCATTACCTCAAAAATAATGCTGGAAAACCTCTTACCATGTTTTTTTTTGGTCAGTCCTGGGGCTTAAACTCAGGGCTGGGCACTGTCCTTGGACACTTCTTGCTCAAGGCTATCACTCTGCCACTTGAGCCACAGTGCCACTTCCAGCTTCTTCTGTATATATGGTACTAAGGAATTGAACCCAAGGCTTTGTGCATGCTAACCGAGTGCTATTTATTACTACTAGGTTATGCTCCTGGCCCCAACTTCTTACCTCTTTTACTACTCTTACTTCCAGTTATATCACTGTTCAATTGTATCACTTAGTCAAGATGTTAGTTCAGAAGTATTTTTGTGTACTGATTAATAAACAGTATATGTTTTTGTAGAACTGATACTTTGAATCCATGTCAGTTACTTTGGAGTAACTGACACAGATACTCATTGATAATGTTATTGCTATGGTGGTTGCCATATGGTAAGTTTTTTAAAACTCTCATTCCTTTTGCATTTACCAGGCATTTTGCTATAAGGAAAAACAATCTTGCTGGGCACGGTGGCTCAAGCCAAGAATCCTAGTTATTCAGGAGACTGAGATGTGAGGATCGCAGTTCAAAGCCAGCCCGGGCACTAAAGAATATGAGACTCTTATCTCCAATTGATCACTAGAAAATGGGAAGTGTGGCTCAAGGGGTAAGGTGGTAGCCTTGAGCTGAAGAGCTCAGGGACAACAAGTCCAGGGGTAGGGCACCTCACCCAGGCCCAGAGTTCAAGTCCTATAACCCACAAAAACAGACAAACAAAAAACAAAACAAAAACACACACCACCTTAAAATACCAACATAGACTCACAGATTCCTATTTTCTTTTTCTTTTTCTACTTATTTTGCTGTTCAGGTTGTCCCAGATTTGGTCACTGGAAACTTTTCAAGCTCTTTCCCGTGTCCTTTTTTCATGTCCTCCTCATTCTTTGATCATTTTTTCCCCCTTTGGTTCTAGATTTTTCATGTTCATCTCGTACTTTAGGCTTGGTCCTGGAATCAGCCAGAACCAAGGCTGTATTTAGAAATCAAGACTGAGCACTGGATGTGTTCCTTGCTATTTGGATGCCATTGCTCTTAGGCTCAGACAGAACTGTGAAATTGTTTTAATATATAATTTGAATTTAACTTACAGGTTTGCCTGAGGAATGACCGAGTTCAGTACCATTGCAAGTTAAATTTGTTAGTTTCCCAGAAGCAAGATGTATACCTTGTTGCATAGGACCACATGGAGAAGCACCAGAATGGGTCCAGAATAGCAGGAGGTAGTAGAAAACTATTCTTAGTATAGTGGTTGATACTTGTTAGGTAGAGACATCTCTTATTGTACAGAAAGCAAAACTAGACGTTGAGATCTGTGAGTAAGGATTTGTAATAGTTTTTGTGTGCATATGTGCATACAGGCATAGTAGTCCAGTGGCTTAAAATCAGGGACTGGGTGCTGTGCTTTAGCTTTTTCGCTTAAGGCTAGCATTCTACCACCTGAGACACAGCTCCACTTCCAACTCTTTGGTAGTTAGTTAGACATAAGAGTCTCACAGACATTCCTGCCCAGGCTGATTTTAAGCTCTACTTCTGGGTAGTTTATTAAAGGTAAGAGTCTTATGGATTTCCTGCTTGGGTTGGCTTCAAACTGTGATCCTCAGCTCTCAGTGTCCTAAGTAGGATTAGAAGTATGAGCCACAAGTACCTAGCATAATAGGATTTTTTTTTCACATTGTGAAAAACCACAAAGATGGTATGAATATGAATAACTTTAAGGGGCTGGGAATTTGGCTTAGTGGTAGAGTGTTTGCCTAGCATGCAAGAAGACCTGGGTTCAATACCTCAGTATCACATAGATAAAAAAGCCAGAAGTGGTGCTGTAGCTCAAGTGGTAGAGCACTAGCCCCGAGGAAAGCCCAAGGACAGTCCTCAGGCCCTGAGTTCGTTCCCCAGGACTGGCCAAAAAAAAAGAAACAGAAGAATATGAACAACTTTACCATTTTGGCTAATGCTTTCAGGATGGCATATGTGAGTATATAAATATGCACAAGCATATATACTTACCTGTAAATATTAGAAGGTATGACTTCATTCTGATAACTGTAATTCCATTCCAACACTATAGGGATTTTGTTGATGTTGTTTGTGCTAATACTAAAACTTGAACTCAGAGCCTCGCACCCTCACTCAATGTATTTGCAGCTGATACTCTATCACTTGAGCCATACCCCCAGTCCAGCATGTTATTGGTTGAGATTGAGTCTTACAAACTTTTCTGCCTGTGCTGGCCTCACATTGCAATCTTCTAGGTCTCAGCCTCCTTAATAGCTAGGATTTCAGGCATGAGCCAGTGGCCTCCTGATACTGCTGTTATTTTAAAACATATATTCCTCTCTTCCCCCCGCCCCCCAATAATACTGGGATTTGAAAGCCTCAGTCCTCGCTAGACAGTTATTCTACTATTTGAGGTATGCCCCAGCTACCCTAAAGTTTTTTTTTTCTTTTTAGTTTTTCCCATTTCTGTTTTCATACCTCTCTTCTCTGATAATGACTAATCTGGCTTTCATTAGACTTTCATTGACTTTTTTCTTAGTCCCCTTATAGTTAGCAACCTGTTAATCACCAGGCCATCTCATTGGTCCCAGCCCTACTACTATATTGGCTAAGCATTCCCTTTTGATTCCATGAGCCATTTTTATAGAAAGTCTTTTTTTTTTTTTTTTTTTTTTTTTTTAATGCCAGTCCTGGGCTTGGGCTCAGGGCTTGAGCACTGTCCTTGGACTCTACCACTTGAGCCTCAGCACCACTTCCGGCTTTTTGCTATGTATGTGGTACCGAGGAATCAAACCCGGGTCTTCATGCATGCTAGGCAAGCACTCTACCACTAGACCAAACTCCTGGCCCCAGTCTTTTGTTTTTTTGGTGGTGTTGTAGTTTAAAATCCTAGCCTTGCCCAGCAAGTACTCAACCACTCAGCCATACCCCTAGTCCTTTTCTTCCTGTTGCTTTTATAGTAAAGTCTTGCAGTTATGTCTTGGCCAGCTTGGATCTCTATTTCTGCTTCCCAAATAGTAGAAATGACAGGCCTTTTCAATCACCCCTCACTTTTTTTTTTCCCCCCAGTCCTGGAAAATGGAATGGAACCAGGGTCTTTGTGCATGCTAGGCAAACACTTGGCCATTAGTCCAAACTCCCGGCCCTCATGCCTCACTTTTATGGTTGTGATAGGGCACTTTTGAACTTTTAGCCCAGTCTGGTCTCCAGCCAAAATTTTTCCATTGTCTGCCTCTGCATAGGTGGGATTATAGGTTCCAGCCACTGTATGTAGCATAGTCTTTACATGGGTCCAAAATTCAAACATTTCCATTACCATTGTTAATTAAATAGTACTGTTTCCTTTGCAATGTTAGTGAAATACAAAATATGATTTATGATCAGGAATAGCATCTCCATTTTTTTTTAATTTAGTCTAACCCTAGAATAGCTAACTAGGGAAGCTGAGGCTTCCCTTCATTCAACTGGAGCTAGTTTAATTTTTTAAAACTGAGAAAATTATAGTCTTCACTGTACTTAGCTGAACCTTACATAGCTCTGTATTTCCCTCTGTCAGTTCCTCTTGGAATGGTGGGTGGGTGGCAGAAGGGAGGATATGTATAATAATGTATTTTTAGTTCTTTTGAATAGAGGGGTTGCTCCAGCCATTGCTATTGATGGCAGGAAATCTATTTATAGCTCCAGGGAAGGAGAGGTGTTACGAATCCCAGTTTAAGAGAACCTAGGAAGCTGTACTTTATTTCCACATTACTCATTTATACTTTACTGTTCATTCTTGCCTTAGAAATGTAAGCGAGGTGAATGGACCTGTTGGTTTAGGAACTGCAGATAATTCAGTATATTGAATCTGCTCCTTAATTGGGACAGTTCTTCCATTTTGAAATTTCACAGTAGGCAATGCCTATAATAAAAGGACCTTCTAGAGCATACATCTAAGGGACTGTATAGAGAATTCAGGTGTTAGCATAGAGTTGAACAACAGAGGTATTGAGGGTTGCTAAATATTGTTCCCAGTTAGAATTATAAAGTTCTTAATAAAGCTTTTATCGTGATTGTTTTGACAATTGAAATCAAATTCATTTGCAGTTTTTTACTATGCTCCATGCAATTTCCTTGGAACTTTGGGATAAAACTTTTGCCTCATGGGCATTGGGCACATAGAATATGAGTTAAATTATTCTGAAGCTTTCTTATTTTTTTTTTTCTTCCCCACTTCCTTTCTTAATTGAGGGAAGCAGAGAGTTGGTTTCCAAGGTTACATCTTCTTTCTTGTGCTGGTCTCAGATTGATGCAGTCATGGAAACGAGGCAGTAAACTCATTCTTGGCAGCTACTAGCCCTGATCTGATCCTTTCATAAAAGGCGTAAGATTCTTTAATAATACAATTTGGAAAGGTTTGTGTCAAATGATTCCAAGTCATCTTAGAAGGGGGTTAAAAAAGTTCTTGAACTGATTTAAATGAATCAGTTAACTATTAACAGTTTGCTAAACAAAACTACAGTTAAAGATATTTATGTATAATTTAAGTAGGGGCTTTTTTATTTTAAGAATGTGGTGCGTTGAATTGTAGATATTTTGAGTTTCATTTAATTTATTTGATTAGGCTCTTAAGTGGCTTGTTAAAACCAATGCAGTAATGAAATGACAGTATGAAATTGTTGAGCACCATTGGCTTGCATCTGTAATCTTAGTTACTCAGGAAGCCAAGATCTGACAATCACAGTTCATAGCCAACTCCAGTCAGAAAAGTCCATGGGACTTAGCTCCAGTTAACTAGTAAAGAGCCTTGAACAAAAAAGCCAAGTAAGAGTGTAAAGCCCTGAGTTCAAGCCCCAGTACTGGCATACACAAGAAAAGAAAAAAGAAAAAGATGAAATTATGTGGTCCTTGAAATATTTTATTTATTTTTATTTTTATTTTTTTTGTTTTTTTTTATTCTAATTTCTTCTTTTTTTTTTGTCCTTGAAATATTTTATAGATTCTGCAGATGAACTACCTAGGGTCACATTTCATCTATGCTGTATGTTAGGGCCAGTTATTTAACCTGTTGGTGCCTCTGGTTCCACCTGCAAAAGAGGGAATAATCACATCCACTTCATGAGGTTGTGATGTAGAGTAAGAATGAAGTAAAGTGCTTAACTTAGAGGAAGCATTCACAAGGGGTGGCTACTTCTTTGATACATAAAAAATAAAAAATACCAGTGAAGTTGTAAAAGCTGGGAAAAAAGTTTATACTGAATTCATTTTTGAAAAACCTCTGAAGTAAGGAAAGTGTGTTGGACATAGGTACTTTCTAAGGCTCATTAACAAGGGTAGTGTTTTAAGACAGTCTTCTCTATCCCAAATGAAAAATCCATCTCTGTTTCTGTATAAAGATTCAGTATTGCGTTTTTTATCATTTAGCAAGATATTTGTCAATTTGGTAAACATTGTTCACTATATACTAGATATGGGGAGGGGTGTTATACACCAGTACTTGGGAGATAGAGGCAATAGGATGGTGAGGTTAAGATGAGCCTGGGATACATAGTAAATCTAGAAACAGACCTGGATGAAGCTGGAAATTTAGAATAAGATAAAAGTAGCATTTAAAGATCAGAGAAAAAAACTAGGATTCAGTGGCTTATACCTGTAATTATTGTTACTCAGGAGGCTGAGAGATCTGAGGATTGTGGTTCAAAGCCAGCCTGGATAAACTAACCCCCAAAAAGATGCGCTCTGGCTCATGTGATAAAGCACTGTTCTTAATAAAAAGAAGCTTGGGCTGGGAATGTGGTCTAGTGGTAGAGTGCTTTGCCTAGCATGCATGAAGTCCTAGGTTTGATTCCTCACTACCATATAAACAGAAAAAAGCCGAAGTGGTGCTGTGGTTCAAGTGGTGGAGTGCTCTCCTGGAGAAAGTTCAAGAACAGTACCCAGGCCCTGAGTTCAAGCCCAAGGACTGGAAGAAAAAAAAAATATCTAAGGGAAAAAAGGATTGACTATTCTGTAACAGTATGGGAAATGATCTAAAAACTCCTAATTGGGCTATACTCAGATAATGCCCAAATTACAGAGTCTATCTGCTGTATTGCCCAATCACATTTTTCTTTTCTTTCTCTAAAGCCTGTTAAATTTTGTGTGGGGGAGGTATGTGTGGTGGTGGAGTAGGGGGGAGGGAGGGGAGATGTGTTCCAGTTCTAGGGCTTAAACTCAGGGCCTAGGCAATGTCTCTGAGGTGTTTTTGTTCAAGGCTAGCTCTCTACTTCTCAAGCCCCAGCTCCACTTTTTGGGTAATTTATTGGAAATAAAAGTCTTGGGTTAGTGATAGAGTGCTTGCCTAGCATGCACAAAGACCCAGGTTTGATTCCTCAGTATCACACACATAGAACAAAGCCGGAAGTAGTGCTAAGACTCAAGTGGTAGAGCTTTAGCCTTGAGAAAATCCAAGGACAGAGTGCTCAGCCCAGGCCCTGAACTCAAGCCCAGGACTGGCAAAAAAAAAAAAAAAAAAAAAAAAAAAAGGTCTCACAAACTGTGAGCCACTGGTACCTGGCTTGAATGATTTTTAGAAAAGCTAAATATTCATTATTGGTAGGATGTTTCCTCTCTCCTCTTTAGTGTGCCTCATTCACTGCTCTCCAGGTTCCAGATTTCAATCCTGCGCCAATTATACTTAATTTTAATTTTATGATTTAATTAAGAAAGAAACATGAGTGCAAAAATACTTGCTTTTAAGAAAATTAACTTGATCTTGTGCAGATCTAAGAAGTACAAATTTCCTCTTACCCAGATTACTGTCTTATTAGTAGTAAACTTAAGCAGATAAGGGAAGCTGAGTGAAGGTAGCTCATGTCTGTAATCCAACTTAGGAGGCTAAGATCTGAGGATCATGATTTGAAGCTAGCCTGGGCAGGAAAGTTTTTGAGATTTTCCAGTTAAGCATCCCCCTCCCCCCCAAAAAAAGGTCAGAAGTGGAGTTGTGGCTTAAGTGATAGAGCATAAAACCTCAGGGATAGTGCCCACACCCTGAGTTCAAGCCCCAATACTAGCAAAAATAAAAGGTTAAGGGGGAAAGCATACAATTCTGAGTAGTCTATACTTGGAGCTAGTACAGTTTTAGAGACTATGCTTATTAGCATTTGTGAGGCCTTGGGGTAGGTCCTGGCACCACAAAAACAGGATAGAATATTCTATATTCAGTTATCTCACATTTTAGTCTACCAGTTTGTGGACAAGTTAACTGCTCTGTACCATAATTTTCTGCCTTGGCTGGATTGAAATTGCAGTCCTCAGATCTCAGCTTCCTGAGTAGCTAGGATTACAGGCATGAGCCATTAGAACCTGGCCAAAGAACCTTTTTATAGGTAGCCTACAGCATTATAAGCATTCTGCCGGCCTCTCTGTGAATTGACATAGACATTATCCTCAAGGCTCTTAGTGTTAGTTGAAAGATGTCATAAACCATAACATGTGCCAAGTATTCTGCTAGAGGTAATGACTAACTAGTGGCTGAGGGAAAGGAAGCAATTGGAACAACTGGGATTTCTGGCTTAGGTAATGGGATAGACCACAGTTTGTAAGCTATGACCTTCTGCCAGTTTTTGCATAATCCACTAAGAATGATTCTTGACATCTTTAAATAATTGAGAAAAAAGAAGAATACTCTTTTGTGATGTGGAAATTAAAGTCAAACATAAATGTCCTTAAATAGTTTTAGTGGAATATTGTTATGCTAAAATTGTACATAATGTCTGTGGCTGCTTTTGTGCTAAACAGCATAGCTCAGTAATTGTAACAGAGACTGGTCTGCAAAGCCATTTGCTTTTTACAGAAAATGCTGACTCCTTGGACAGATGGTGATTTTTATCTACTGAGACAAGCAAGTGAGGAGTAACAGATGTAGAAAACCTATCTGTGAGTGCTGATCCTCTGAGTCAGAGGTACTTTTGAAATAGGCATGTGTAGAAGGTAAAAGCCAATGTAGGTCTAGGATTATGAGGAGAGATTAAGGCTGGAGATAGGTTTGGGGAGAAAGGATGGAATCAAGAATCCTGCCTGGAAGAGTGGTAACTTAGACACCACAATTTTTTTTAAGCTCCTGACCAATTCCAATGTACAGTCAGCTTTGAGAGAGCCACTGGTATAGAGTGAGAAGATTGAAGATGGAACTCTGGGGAGCATCTGCATTTAAGGAACAGTTTTAGGGACTCCTATTGAGTAGAAGAAATGCTGATAGAGAGATGATGGAGACTGAAGTGCTCAGACCCCGCACCTGATCAAGTAAGATGAGGGTCTCTTTGGAGGTGACTGCTGACTCTTACCAATCAAGAGTAGCTGGTTTTTTTTGGTTTGTTTATTTGTGCCACTCTTGGGGCTTGAGCTCAGGGCCTGAGCACTGTCCTTGGGCTTTTGCCTCAAGACTATTGCTCTACCACTTGAGGCCATAGCCCCACTTGCTTTTCTATGTATGTGGTACCAAGGAATTGAACCCCGGTCTCCGTGCATGCTAGGCAAGCACTTTACCTCTAGGCTGAACTCCCAGCCCCAAGAGCAGTTCTTACCGAGGCCAAGTGGCAATCTGAGTTAGAGAACAGTGATTTGAGGTGAAAGTGAAACCTTTAAGTGTGAACTATTGAGGAGATTATCAGGTAAGGAAAGTGGGGGAACATAATAGCTAAGCTAGGGAGCAGTGGGGGATATAGGTTTGCTAAGAGAATACACCTTGAATCTATTTATGTAGTCAAGGAGTCAGCACTCAGAAAGGAAACCTGAAGTGACAGTACTTGATGCCACTGTTCAGTTTTCAGAGCTAGATTTTTTCATATTTCCTGAGCTAATCTTAACATTACAGACAGTTTGGAATTAAAGGCCTAATTTTTTTGGGGGGGCTGGGGCCAGGCCTGGGCCTTGAATTCAGGACGTGGGCACTGTCCTTGGGCTCTTGGGCTTTCTTAAGGCTAGAGCACTACCACCTGAGCCACAGCACCATTTCTGGCTTTTTTCTAGGTATGTGGTACCAAGGAATCAAACCTGGGTCTTTGTGCATGCTAGGCAAGCACTCTACCACTAGGCTAAACTTCCGGCCCCTAAAGGCCTAATTTTATATAAATATATAGTTAGATATTTGTATAATATAAATATAATATAGAATAACACAATAGTATAATTATTAAATATAACAATATATTAAAATACACCTTATATATTTATGTATAAATGTATTTAAATAAATATGCTTATGTTTAAATATCAAATTTATATTTATATATTAAGTATTTATATATTAAATATATTTGTATAAATATGTAATATAAATATATATATTTGGGGTGTTGCCACTTCCAGCTTTTTCTGAGTAGTTTATTCATTTATGTATTTATTTAGTCATACTAGGGGCTTGAACTCTGGGCCCTTGAGCTGTCTCTGAGCTCTTCAGCTCAAGGCTAGGGTTCCACTACTTGAGGCACAGGCCACTTCTGTGAGTAGTTTATTGGTGATAAGAATTTCATGGACTTTCCTGCCCAAGACTAGCTTTGAACCATGGTTCTCAGATCTCAACCTCATGAGTAGATAGGATTCCAGGCATGAGCCACCAGCACCTAGCTAAAGTAATTTTTTTAATATTTTTAATTATAAGTAGTAAATTGTTAACATTTGGAAGTTTTTTTCTCTCAGTGGTTTTTTCCTATGTACATATAAGTAATAAGGTGGAATTAAAGGGAAAGAATTCATTAGGGAGTAATGTCTGTGATGTCTTCAAGAAGAAAAAGGAATAGGACCAGGTACGGGGAGCCATCTGACAATTGCTTACCTGGCAGTCTCTGTTGCCAGATTGCCTGATAGAGGCCATGAGACCAAAATGGGCTTTCAACTCAACATATTGCCAGTCATTGGCTGGAGGCAGTGCTGAAGAAAGAGTGCTCTGTGCTTAAAAATGGAGACAGATTCCCAAGAAGCAAACAGGGAACTATTAGATCACAGGACTTCTTACAGTTTGAAGAGGAATCTGTTCAATGTATCTTTGTGTCTGTCATGATACAGAATGTTGTGCCTTGCCTTTTCTGCTTAACACACATGGGTTAGATTTTTTAAATGCATACATAGTATTCCAACAGTGCCTACTTAATATACTCATTCCCTAGGTTTCCAAATTTTCTATACTATCAAAAATGATAACACCTTTATATAAAGTTTTTAAGATTATTTAGGATTCTTTTATTTGAATAGATTCTCAGAAGTAAAACAGATTGAACAAAATGAACATTCATAAGACCTTCGTGTTAAAAGGGGTTAAAGGGACTGTAATTTATAGTGTCACCACAAAGAATGAGAACTGGTGACATAATGGTCCTCAGTAACCTTGAGTCTTGTTTTCTCAGTCATGGCTAATTTGTAGCTGAAAATGAAGTCTCCCTTTCTAAAGTGTGATCTCATAATGTCTTTAGCAAAGTGAATTGAAGATATGTTAGTTCAGTCCTCTGTCCAAAGGGTGGGAAGATGATGATAACAATGAGGGCTCCAGAATCTGATTGGGTTTAAATGTTGTCTTTGCTGTTTGTAATTTTGTGACCTTGAGAATGACTCAGAACATTAGCCTCTTTGTCTGAATATTGTGGATCAGTTTCTATCTTATAGGGATGTTTTGAAGATGAAATGAGTAGAATGTATAAAAACATGTAGTATGAGGTATTGACCATTGCAAAAGCTTAAAATTTTTTCTTGGTCTGTCATGGGCTTGAACTTGGGACTTGGGTACTGTCCCTGAGCTCTTTTGCTCAAGGCTATATTACTCTACCATTTTGAGCCACAGCTCCACTTCTGGTGAGATGAGAGTCTCAAAGACTTTTCTGCACAGGCTGGCTTTAAACCACAACCCTCAGATTTTAGCCTCCTGAGTAGCTAGGATTGATTACAGGTGTGAGCCACCAGCAACTGGCTTTAAATGTATTTTTGTTTGTTTGGGTTGGTCTTGGAACTTGAACTCTGGGCCTGTGCACTGTCCCTGAGCTCTTTCAGCTCAAGGCTAACACTTTGCCACTTGAGCCATAGTGTCGCTTCCTTTATATGTTATTTTATGTACCTTTTAAATTGTGTGTGTGTGTGCTTTCTTGTTTATACATTTGAGACAGAGTCTTACTATGTATCCTAGGCTGACCTTGAACTCACTATATAACCCAGGCTAGCCATAAATTCATTATCTTCTTGCCTCAGCCACTTGAGGCAAGTGCCTGACTAGATTATTAGACATTTGATTATTTTAGTATCTAATGAATTAGGAGATAACATTTATTTAAACTCTACGGAAAAAAAATGTGAGGCTTGTAGGAACTTAATAGATTTGGCTTGGATCCCTTAACTAATAAATTGTAGATCTTGAATCTAGAAGTGGATTTTTGCCAGATGCAGGGTTTTACTGTCTTGACAATGTTTAGGGACTGGATAATATTTTGTTATAGGACTGTCCTGTGATTATTAAGATGTTTACCCTCTACCAACTAGTTATCCGTAACACAGCCCTCACACTTTCAGTTGTGATAATCAAAATTACCACATGTCCCTTGGGGGCAGGTATCTAATGATCCTATAAGGACATAGACCAAGTTCAGAGACAAGGAAGTAGTACTCCATTCTCCATTCTGTCTTCAATGAGTGGGCCTAATCTCTTGTTGAATCCATTTCTCATGAGCTATAATCTGAATTGTTTAAGATGGAATTTGGGGGACCAGAAGTTTGGCCTAGTGGTAGAGTGCTTGCCTAGCATGCATAAAGACCAGGACTCAATTCCTCAGCACCAAATACATAGAAAAAAGCTGGAAATGCTACTGTGGCCCAAGGGTAGAGCTCTAGCCTTGAGGGGAAAAAAAAGTTCAAGGACAGTGTTCAGGCCCTGAGTTCAAGCCCCACAATTGGCCAAAAAAAAAAAAAAAGAGAGAGAGAGAGAGAAAGAAAGATGGAATTTTGGACCTGGAGTGTAGCCTAGTAGTAGAGTACTCGCCTAGCATGCATGAAGCCTTGGGTTCAATTCCTCAGTACCACATACTCAGAAAAAAGCTGGAAGTGGCACTGTGGCTCAAATGGGAAAGCAGTAGCCTTGAGCAAAGAATACTCAGACTGTGCCCAGGCCCTGAGTTCAAGCCCCTAAACTGGCAAAAAAAAAAAAAAAAAGATGGAATTTTGTTGCTCTGTAGCCTCTGGAATTTTAAGTACATCTTTTTGAAACACCTTGTAAGGGTGTTAAATAGAGCTATTTTATATCTTTTTCCCTTTGGTTGTAGGTAGCCCAACTAGAAAAAAAAAAAAGAAAAGGTATTTATTGGAATTCAGATGAATGGTGATGGATGATGCAGTTCAAATAACTAAGGTAAGAGAAATAAAACCAGAAGTGTACTAATTACAAAGTAAACTTCAAGGGCCGGGAGTTTGGCCTAGTGGTTAAAGTGTTTGCCTAGCACGAATGAAGACCCGGGTTTGATTCCTCGGTACCACATACATAGAGAAAAAGCCGGAAATGGTGCTGAGGCTCAAGCGGTAGAGCTCTAGCCTTGAGAAAGTCCAAGGACAGTGCTCAGGCCCTGAGCTCAAGCCCAGGACTGGCAAAAAAAAAAGTAAACTTCAAACCAGATTCTTTTCCACTGTCTTCTGTTTATAAGTTAGGTACCTTATTTTTATTTTATTTGTTTATTTGCCAGTGCTGGGGCTTGAATTCAGGGTCTAGGCAGTGTCCTTGAGCTTTTTCAAGGCTAGTGCTCTACCACTTGAGCCACAGCACCACTTCCCACTTTTTTCTGTATATGTGGTACCAAGGAATTGAACCTAGGGCTTTGTGCATGCTAGGCAAGCACTCTTACCAGTAGGCCATGCTCCTGGCCCTCTTTTTTTGTTGTTGTTGTTGGTCATGAGACTTGAACTCTGGGCCTGAGCACTGTCCCTGAGCTCTTCAGCGCAAGGCTAATGTTCTACCACTTGGAGCTACAGCACCACTTCCAGTTTTCTATTAGTTAATTGGAGATAGGAGTCTCCTGGGGACTTAACTGCCCATGCTGGCTTTGAACCACAAATCTCAGATCTCAGTTTCTTGAGTAGTTAGGATTACAGGTGTGAGCCACCAGCACCCGGCCCAGCCCTTGTTGTTGTTTGTTTGTTTGTTTGTTTGTTTGGTCCCTCTTGTGACTTGAACTCTGAGCGCTGTCCCTGAGCTCTTCAGCTCAAGGCTACCACCCTGCCTTTTGACAGACAGCATCACTTCTAGTTTTCTAGTGGTCAATTGGAGATAAGAGTCTCAGGGTCTTTAGTGCTTTAGTGCCTGGGCTGGCTTTGAACCCCTATCCTCAGATCTCAGCCTCCTGAATAGCTAGGATTACTGGAATGAGCCACCGAACCCGGTCCCAGTCCTATTTTTTTTTTTTTTTTTGCCAGTCCTGGGCTTGAGCTCAGGGCCTGAGCACTATCCTTGGACCTTCTCAAGGCTAGAACTCTACCGCTTGAGCCTCAGCACCACTTCGGGCTTTTTCTGTATATGTGGTACCAAGGAATCGAACCCGAGTCTTCGTGCATGCTAGGCAAGCACTTTAACCACTAGGCCAAATTCCCGGCCCTAGTCCTATTTTTTTTTTTTTTTTTTTTTTTTTTGCCAGTCCTGGGCTTGAGCTCAGGGCATGAGCACTGTCCTTGGACTTTCTCAAGGCTAGAGCTCTACCACTTGAGCCTCAGCACCATTTCTGGCTTTTTTCTATGTATGTGGTACCGAGGAATTGAACCTGGGTCTTCGTGCATGCTAGGCA
The DNA here is from genome assembly GCF_031878675.1 of Megascapheus bottae. Lineage (NCBI taxonomy): Eukaryota > Metazoa > Chordata > Mammalia > Rodentia > Geomyidae > Megascapheus > Megascapheus bottae. The sequence continues at coordinate 26,973,345 of NC_143526.1, read as the reverse complement.
AGCACTCTACCACTAGGCCAAACTCCTGGCCCCCCTAGTCCTATTTTTATAATTAAAGCATTTAGCATCTTTTAAGATTAAAGTTCTCAACATAGCCATAAATCAGAATCGCTTAAAGATCTTTACAAATAAGAGCCAGGGTGTGGCTCAAGTGGTGAGGTGCTTTTCTAGTAAATGCCAAGGCCTGATTTTAAACCACCAAACTGCCAAGGGAAAAAACAGAAAAGCCAGAGGAAATGCTCTCCCATCTTGCTATTATTGAATTAATTCTTCTGTAGAAATGAGCACAGGGTAGAGCACAGTTTTTTAAGTTGTTTTTGTTTTTTGCCAGTTCTGGGCTTGAGCTCATGGCCTGAGCACTGTCCTTAAGTTTTCTCAAGGCTAGAGCTCTACCACTTGAGCCACAGCACCGTTTCTGGCTTTTTACTATGTATGTGGTACCGAGGAATAGAACCCGGGTCTTTGTGCCTGCTAGGCAAGTACTCTACCACTAGGCCAAACTCTCGGCCATAGAGCCCAGTTTTCAGTGGGACTATAAGTCACTATAAAGCAAAGAACTTTTTGGCAGTACCAAAATTAACACTAAAGTTAAACATACCTGTATCTAGTAATCCAAGACTTCTACTCCTAGGTACCCTTGACAAAGGAAAGCAGCTCCACACAAAGACACACAGAACTGTTCACTGAAACTTTATTTTGAATAGCTGGGAAAAGTTGAGAATGAAATGTTCAAAAACAGATGAGTAGTTAAGTTGTGATTTATCCATGCAGTGAGAGTCTGCTTAGCAATAGAAAGAGCAAACTAACAGTATGCATATAGGTGAGTCTTAAGAGATACAATCTTCCCTGAGTGAAGGAAGGAAAACACAAGGCCGATGTAGTTCAGTTACCATGTAAAACTAAAATGGAATACTGGAAGTCAGGTTGGAGGCCATCATCTAGCTGGCTGCAGGCTGTGCTGAAAGGAATGAGAGTCTCAGCCACACTGTAAAGGCCTGCTGTTAATGTTTGCATATATGTACAGCTTTTCTTTTTCCCCACATGACTTAAGCCATTCTAATGATTAAATGATTTTAAGCCATTGTTAAGTATATGATACATTAACTTGAAGCAAATTCACATAGTAGAATCATTACTACCACCCCTCTCCAGAACTGACTCCTTTACCAGCCCCTGTCTGTTACATTTCACTTTCTGTCTGTGAATTTGACTGCTCTGGGTACTTCACATAAAAGAAGCAGAATATTTGTCCTTTTGTGTTTGGCTTATTTCATTTAACATAGTGTTTTCAAAAGTCATCTGTGCTGCAGCATATGTCAATACTTCATTCCTTTTTTTTTTTTTTTTTTTTTTTTTTTTTTGCCAGTTCTGGGCTTGAACTTAGGGCCCGAGCACTGTCCTTGGGCTTTCTCAAGGCTAGCACTCTACCGCTTGAGCCTTAGCACCACTTCTAGCTTTTTTCTATGTATGTGGTACTGAGAAATTGAACCCCAGGTCTTCGAGCATGCTAGGCAAGCACTCTTACCACTAGGCCAAACTCCCAGCCCTACTTCATTCCTTTTTAAGACTAAACATTGCTCTGTATATATATATATGCCCCATGTTTATGTTTGTCACTTGATGGACACTTGGGTTGCTTCCACCTTTAGGCTATTGTGACTAATGCCACCCTGAACATGGATGTGTAAACATCTATTCAAGTCCCTGCTTTCTGTCCTTTGGGATATATATTTAGAAATGGAATTGCTGGATCATATGGTAATTCTATGACCCAGTAACTCTTTTGAGCAACCTCCATGCTGTTCTGCAAAGTGGTAACACTGTTTACATTCCACCCAGCAGTGCTGCTTCCACTGCAGTGGTCTTCCACTGCTGTTTCTTTAGTGAACTTTTTTTCTTAGAAAAGAAAAAAAACCATCAGCAGTTTTGCCTCTGCATTGTGAAAGTGATGGTTTTACCTTCTGTCCATTGTGAAAGATGAGGATTTACCTCTAACTCAGTTGATTGAATGAATGCTTGAGTTGGAGAAGAAACACATGAACTTTACAATAAAGAAAATTGCATTTTTCTTCCTTGCATGCCTTATTAACCCAATGCCTGCCCATAATCAAATGGTAATGAAATTTTGAATTGCTAATAGTAGAGAAAGAAAAGGTTTTGGAACTGAAATTTATTAGTGCTTGTGTCAAAAGAACCAAGAAACTGAGAAACTTTTGAGAAAGGAGCCAACTACAACATGTTTTATACAGACCGAGGAAAATGAAAACAGGAAAAAAAATTGATCAGGATGTTCTTTGTAGATTTGAGAGTAAAGAAATTAAGAACATAAGTACAAATACTATGTATCAAAAGCTTAGCAGAGAACATGATGGGGTGTTCTTGTCTCCCCTCTCCCTTTCTTCCCCACCTCCCCTTTCTCCTCTTTCCCTCTCCCAACTCCTTTCTTCTCTCTCCTCTCTTCCCTCCTTTCCCCCCTCTTTTTTTCTCCTCTTTAACCTTCCTCCCTCCCTCTTTCTTTTTTTTTTTTTTTCCACTCCTGGAGCTTGAACTCAGGGCCTAAAGCACTGTCCTTGGGCTTTCTCAAGTCTAGAGCTCTACCAATTCATCCATAGCTCCACTTCTGGCTTCTTCTATGTATATGGTACTGAGGAATCAAATCCAGGTCTTCATGCATGTTAGGCAAATACTCTGCCACTAGGCCAAACTCTCAGCCCCTCTCCCTTTCTTTCCTATGTCATTCTTTCTTAGAGACAAGTTCTCATTTATGTAACCCAACTATCATTGAACAGAATTATGACACTATTGGTAAAAGATTTGAATGAGGAGAAAAGAGAAGTGGGATTAAGTAGGGACTGTGGGGTACAAAAGCCAACCCAGTAGAAAGTTCCATAAACTTTATTTCATTTGATGGAACTTTAACCTGGAAACATCATTCAACACAGAAAGTGCGGGGGTGGGGGGATGATCTGCTTTCTCTTCAACAAAGGGGCAGCACAGAATAGCAGAAATATTTGGACCACGCCTGTCCTACTTCAGGCAAAGGGAAAAGGGAGTACCCCTGATTCTCCAGGGACTGTGGGCAGTCAAACTGTAGCTGTGGGAAATGCTAGTTGCACTATCTTCCATCCTTACCCCCATCCAGGTGTCCCAAGATGGACCCAATTATAGCACAAAGGACAGAGCTTCAGAAATTAGTTCCTTAAACCTATATATTAGATCCTCCCTCACAGAAAAGAAGGAAGGGAGGGACAAATAGTTGGAGCTCAGGGGATTTACTGTGTGATACTGTAATGGTGGATATATGTTCATCAAATTCACACATGTATCACCAAAAAAAAAAAAAGCAGTCCCTAATGTAAGCTTTAACAATCAAATCAATACTGACTGGTCAATTGAAAAAAAAAATATATATATATGGAAATAAATGGAAACTACATTCCACTCAATGTTTCTGTACAGCTAGAACTGCTTTTTAAAATTGTATATTTTAATGGAAAATGATTTACCATAAAAACACTAATCAAAAGAAAAATAAGCTGAACTTCCTATATTAAAACCTGATAAAGTATTCTTCTAAGCAAGGAAAATTATCAGACAAAGAAACAATACACACCAATAAAAGGATCATTTTCACAAGAAGGCATAAATATTCAAATGTACACATGGAATATGTAGCTTTAAAGTAAGTAAAACAAAAACATATGATTGAAAGAGAATGAAACAGACCAATAATTACAGTTGCCAGCTCAATACCTTCTTTTACTAATTGACAAAACTACTAAGACAAATATTGTATATTTACACTCCGATGTGGAGTCATGAAAAACCTAAAGACTGTTGTTGGGTGCCAGTAGATCATGCCTGTACTTAGTTACTTGGGAGGCTAAGACCTGGAGGATGGTGATTCAAGGCCACCCAGGGAGAAAAGTCTTCAAAATGACTAGCAAAAGATAGGCTAGATGTGTAGTTAAGTGGTAGAGTACCAGCCAATCAAATACAAGGCCCTGACTTCAATTAATAATTAGTGGGGAGAATAAAGTAGACAATGCTTAACTCCTATTGTGTTCTGAACTGTAAATTCCTTTGGTAGTTTAACTTTCAAGCTTTATAGTATCAGTAGTTTTTAAGTATATATCTTTTTTCCTCTGAGATTTTTCTTCCCTCACAAAGCCAGTTTTCTTCTTCTGCTCCCTGACTCATTGAATATCACCTTCTAGGTACTCAAGAAACATAGGAGAAACAGCATTTAACACCTCCCTTCTCACCCCCAAAGCAAATTCTGCCCAGTGCTGTGTAGTTTGCACCTTAAAGATCTCCATTCTTGCATTTCCACTTGTTATCTAACCTTCTAATGAGGCTAGAATGTTTGTTCCCAAAACACAGGACAGGCAAGTCACCCTTGGGCTTCCATTCTTCAAAGGCAACTTAATGCTTGAAGAACAAGAAAAAAATCAGAGCCCCACACTCATGATCCTGCCCTGTATACGTCCCCAGTGTCTCCTGGCACCATGTTCTCCCTCAGTCTTTGTGCCCTGGACACAATGGTTTCTTTCAGTGGCTTCTGCACTCTCTCTAACCCAATTCAGAATGGATTTCTGTATCCTCCTGTCTCCCTAACTCCCATTCATTCTTTACATTTTGGCCCAGGAGTCAGTCACTCCCGAATCTTTGGCTCCCTTACTTCTATATAGGTTCTCAAAGTCTTTTAATTCTCTTTCTTCCACTTTTCACATTTGGAAAGTGGTCAGTATCACTGGACTGTGTGTTTCATGAAGGCAAATATTTAGATTTGCTATTTCATGTATTAGGAACAAGACCCAAGTACACAATAAATGCTTATTTAGTACATCCCCTTTCTCCAGTGAATATATTTTTGATCACCCCCAAAAAGTGAAGTTTTGTAAGCACATTTTTCTAGTATTGATTAGTCATCTGGCCTTTCATGTTTTGAATTATTTTATGAGGATTTTTTTTGTTTATCTATTAACATTTATTAACTTGTATGGGATATTCTCTCTAGCCTATGGATACATAGCATTATTTTCAACTTTTACAGAATTAATTCCTTCATTTCCATTTAATGGATCAGTTTCAACTGTATTTATGCCCTTATCATTTACTTTACTCAAATTGTCCAACTTTACACATTAACTTATAGATAGTTATGAAATTTGCTATTCAGATGGTTATTTATCTTTCATTTCTTCTAATGTTTCACTCTAAAATTTTGTCTCCCACTATAAATCAGTTTCAACACAATTACATAATAATTCTCACGATGTATGAGAAAGCACTTGCTATTTTAATTAATTGCTAGATATATTTTTAAATGTTCTTCTAAAATATTTCCAGTTCCAAGGCTCAAACTCACTGCTTTACACTCATTTGGCAGTTTTGTTTGATGTTGATCTTTTACCAATTGAACCATACCTCCAGTACAGCAGTTTGCTGATTAATTGAAGATTGGCCTTCAAGCAATTGTGCTTGACTTGAAATTGTCTTAAAAGTTGTTCATAACTACCTTCTTAACCTGACTACTAATATCTTCTGATGACAGTACTTTCAGATTATTTTATGAGGATTTTTTATTAGTTGTTTTTATAATGGTTCTTGGTTAAATTTCTCAAGTAAAATTTAATCATGTTATAACATGGTGCATTTTCTTTGCCAGGAATTTAAGGCTTTATATGTATAATCTCTCTTTCTTTCTGTTACTATTTTCTTACTGTATGCTTTGTCTGATTTTGACATCAAGGTTCATGGTTTATTCACTGTTTATTGAACCATTCTTTTTTTTTTTTTTTTGCCAGTCCTGGGCCTTGAACTCAGGGCCTGAGCACTGTCCTTGGGCTCGCTCAAGGCTAGAGCTCTACTACTTGAGCCACAGCACCACTTGTGGCTTTTTCTGTGTAGGTGGTACTGAGGAATCAAACCTAGGGCTTCATGCATGCTAGGCAAGCACTCTACTTACTAGGCCACACTCCTGGCCCCTGAACCATTCTTTTATTTTCAACTTTTCTGTATCCTTATGTTTTAATATGTTTTTTTAAATAAACTATACAAGGTTCAGGCTTTGTTAGCATATTTAATGTAATTAACAAGGCAGAATTAAATCCAACCATTTCATTCTTTACTTCCCCCCTCCCCAGGTTGGGGAACTTGAATTCTGGGCCTGGGCACTGTCTTTGAGCTCTTCAATTCAAGGCTATTGCCCTACCCCTGGAGCCACAGTACCACTTCCAGTTTTCTGGTGGTTAATTGGAGAAAAGAGTCTTATGGAGGTTTTATGCCTTGGCTGGCTTTGAACTACAATCCTCAGGTCTCAGCCTGCTGAGTAGCCAGGATTACAAGGTGTGAGCCACTGCGCCTGGCTCATTCTTCATCTTATAGTTGCTCCATCTGTTTTGTGTTCCTTGTGTCCTCCTTTCTTGCCTTTTGGATTGATTGACTTTAATTTTTTTTTTTTTTTTTTTGCCAGTCCTAGGACCTGAACTTTGTCCCTGAGCTGTTTTTGCTTGAGCCACAGCACCACTTCTGCATTTTTCTCTATATGTGATGCTGAGGAATTGAACCCAGGGCTTTGATGTACGTTAGGCAAGCACTCTACCACTAGGCTACATTCCCAGCCCCCCAATTTTTTAAATATTATATATATATAAATATATGTGTGTGTGTGTATATATATATATGTGTATATATATATTTTTTTTTTTTGCCAGTTCTGGTGCTTGAACTCAGCCTAGGCACTTTCCTTGGGCTTAACATTTTACCACTTGAGCCACAGCACCACTTATGGCTCTTTCTGTGTATGTAGTACAGAAGAATTGAACCCCGGGCTTTGTGCATGCTAGGCAAGCACTCTACCACTAGGCCACCCTCCTGTCCCTTTAAATATTATTTTTAGGTAGTTGTACAAAAGGACTTTTCTTTTGACTTAGAGCATTGATGTAGAAGAACTATGCATGTTGATCAGTATCACCTTTTCCATCATTCTCTTCCATCTCTATCATCTTTACCTATCCCCTCAAGTTACCTAGTTCTATTTTCACATAATATTCAGACTATATTCTCCCACCCTTTCTCTCTTCATTTGTTTACTTTTCTCTCCCCTTGACCTTACCTCTCTCTGATATCCCAAGTTCCAGCTTCCTGGTCATTTTGTTAGACTAAGTTAGTTGCTCCAAGGGATTACACCTTTGGAACTCTCCCTTTCCTTAACATATTTGTGAATGTATGCAGATGTTTACAGATATATATATATATATGTGTGTGTGTGTGTTTGCTTATATATGTTTGTATATTTTTTCATATGTTTACATATATTTGTAAATTAGATCTAGGTTTGTTGTTTTTGTTTTGTAGCGCTGAGGACCAGACTCAAGGCTTTGCCTTGCACTTGCCAGGCAAGTGTTCTTCCACTGAGCTAAATCCCCAACCCCATAAATTAGATCTAACTTCTACATATGGGAGAAAAAAAATATGAAATGCCTCACAAGTTTGTGTGTCTTTCTTGCACAGGAACCATGCTGATCTTCTCTGCATTGTTCTAATTTTGGCATATATGCCACCAAAGCACATGGTTGAGCAAAATCATGTAACTCAGAGCCTATTTTATAATGAAGTGTTTGATTTCTCATGTCATTCATTAAGTTTTTAGTTAAAGTGATTGCCAGGGGTTGCAGGATATGTTTTCTCTACACCATAAAACTGAAAAAAAAAATCCTAAGTCAAGCAAAGCTGAGTCAGGGACTCTATAAATATTTACTTACAGGTTTGTTTTAAGGAATTGACTTGTAGAGATTTGTAGATAGGACATTGAGAAAGGAGTAGTAGTTTAAATCCAAAAGCTGTTAGAAAATTTTTTCTCTCGCAGAAGCCCTTTTCTTTTGTCCAGACATTCAGAAGATTGGAAAGATAGTCTGGAAAGATAGTCTGCTTGACTCAGAGTTCACCAATTAAAAGGTAATATTGAGGGAGTAAGCAAATGGGTGACATTGTTCAAAGAGAAATGTACTCTTTTTTTTTTTTTTTTTTTTTTTCCATTCCTGTGGCTTGAGTTCAGGGCCTGAGCTCTGTCCTTGGACTTTCTCAAGGCTAGAGCTCTACCACTTGAGCCTCAGCACCACTTCCGGCTTTTTTGTATGTATGTGTACCAAGGAATCGAACCCGGGTCTTTGTGCATGCTAGGCAAGCAGTTTAACCACTAGGCCAAACTCCCAGCCCGAGAACTGTACTCTTTACCTGACTTATGTTAACTGTAACCTCTCTGTATATCACCTTTATAATAACAATTTAAAATTTTAAAATAAATTTAAGGAAAAAAGGTAAATATTAAATTAGGCACTGGTGGTTCATGCCTTTAATTGTAGCTACTGAGGAGGCTGAGATCTAAGGATCGTGGTTCAAAGCCAGCCTGGGCAGAAAAGTCCAGATTCTGATTAACTACCAAAAAAAGCCAGAAGTAAATCTGTGGCTCAAAGTGGTAGAGGGTTAACTTGAGTATAAAAGGTCAGGGGCAATATGCAGGCCCTAAGGTCAAGCCCAAGACTGCCACCAAAAATTAAATAAATAAATAAATAACCATCACAAATGCTCCTACCCCTTGTCTTATCACAGTTCACATCTCTTTAAGCCATACTTAACCTCTGAAGACTTAGCAAGGTTAGGCTTCTGACATGATAGCACTGTCCTTATACAATTAAAACCATCTTTCTACAGAAGATACAAAGTTTATGGGTGGTATTGATCCCTTTGATATATTGTAACTTAAATATACAATCAGCTGTTAGTGTAATTGTTTTTCCTTGAAGAAAATATTTACCATTTTTGTTATTATATGATAAAATATCTAATGTTTAATTGTTTAAAATAATCCATTTGGCCAACAGTAATAGTCTGCCTATAATTCTAGCTACTCAGGAGAGCAAGGCAGGAGAATAGTAAATTAGAAGCCAACTGGGAAAAGTTAGTGAAATCCTATTTCAAAAACAAAATGGGGAGCCAGGAGTTTAGCCTAGTAGTAGAGTGCTTGCCTAGCATGCACTAAGGCCAGGCTCAATTCCTTGGTACCACATACATAGAAAAAGCCAGAAGTGGTACTCAAGTGATAGAGCTCTAGCCTTAAGAAAGCTCAAGGACAGTGCCTCAGGCCCTGAGTTCAAGCCCCAGAACTGGCAAAAAATGGTTAGGAGTGGAGGCATGGCTCAAGTCTTAGAGTACTTGCCCAGCTCTGTCCCAAGTATTCAATCTAATTAGCTCACAATTCTGTGAGTCAGCAGTCTCTGCTGATTATCTGTTCAGTTCATCTGCTGTCTTGACTAGAGTCATTCATGCAGCTGTAGGCAGCTAGTGATTTGTCTATAGCTGAGATTGTCTTAAGCATATGTCTGGCAGTTGGTGTTGGCTATTCTCTAGGCCTCTCCATGTAAGAAGGTGTGCCAAGGCTTTTCACACTGAGAATAGTGTTTCCAGAAAGCAGAATGACAGCTGCAAGGTTTCAAGAGGTGTCAACTTGGAGGTCACACCATCATTTCTGCTGCATTTTATTGGTTGAAACAAGTCACAGAGCAATCAAATGAAAGGGATGGGGAATAAACTCACTACTTTGTAGGAAAAATGACAGTGTCTCACTGTAAAAAATATCTGTATAGGAATAGGAGTTTTTGTAGGCATCTGCACGAATAGACTTGTCACTGTGTGTGGCTTTGTTTTTTCCTTCTGACTACCTTTAAAAAAAACTTTTTCAAGCCTGGCGTGGTGGTTCACACCTGTAATCCTAGCTACTCTGGAGGCTGACATATGAGGATCAAGGTTCAAAGCACAAAAAGACCTGAGACTCTTATCTCCAGTTAACCTCTAGAAAATGAGAAGTGGGGCTTGGCTCAAGGGTAGGGTGGTAGCCTTAAACTGAAGAGCCCTGGGACAGCGCCCAGGCCCAGTCAAAGCCCTATGACCCACCAAAAAAAAACCAAAACCAAAACCCGAAAAAAAAACCCACAACTTTTTCAGAAGTCTTACTATGTCCTTGGGCTCTCTCAAGACTAGCTCTACCACTTGAGCCACAGCACCACTTCCAGCTTTTTCTGTGTATGTCACACTGAGGAATTGAACCCAGGGCTTCATACATGCCAGGCAAGCATTCTACCACTAGGCCATACTCCCAGGCCCCTGATTTCCTTTTTATCTAGTCACAAGTTTCCTTTTTGTTCATCCATTTAGAAATTCTTAGGCCTTCTTAAATGTATAGTTTGATGTCTTTTGCCCATTTTTGAGTGTTTTACAGCCCTATCTCTAAATATTTCTTCTGTCCCATTTCTCTCTTTCCTTTTATTGAGGACTCAAACTATGTGCAGGTCAGATTTTCTCACAGTATGCTTCTCTATATTTTTTGCCCTCTCTGCTCCATTTTGAATACTTCCCTTTGTTTATCTTCCAGTTCACTAATTCTTAAACTATAGTTTTTGTTTGTTTGTTTTGTTACCCATGGGGCTTAAACATGGGATCTGGGCAGTTGTGAGCTGTTTTGGGCAAGGCTAGCACTCTACCACCTTTAGCCACAGCTCCACTTCTGATTTTCTAGTGGTTAATGGTAGATAGAGTGTCTCATGGACTTTGCTTTTTCTGCCCATGCTGGCTTTGAACCACAATCCTCAGATCTCAACCTTTTGAGTAGTTGGTATGAACCACCACACCTGACTTTAAGCTGTTTTATCTTATATAGAGATTTATCTTAAATCTTTATATTAGGGCCTTTATGTCAATTATGGTATTGATTTTAAAAGTTATAAATTCTTCATTCTAATTGTGTAGGTATATGTGTGTGTCTCTATGTCTGTCTATGTGTCTGTCTGTCTATGTGTCTGTATATGTGTTCTGAGGCTTGAACTCAAGGCCTGAGCACTGTCCTTGAGTTTTTGTGTTCAAGGTTAGCACTCTGCTACTTAAGCTATAACTTCTGGCTTTTCAGTGGTTAGAGATAAGAGTCTCATTGGTTTCCTGCCCAGTCTGTCTTCAAGTCATGATCCTCAGATCTCAGCCTCCTGTGTAGCTAGGATTACAGGTGTAAGCCACTAGTCCCAGGCCTCCAATGTTTAAAATAAAAATAAAACTTTTAGCAAGGATTTATTTTTGATAAACAGAATGTGGAAAAATTTCTCCTATGCAAAAAAGGTAGTTAGAGACCAATCTAGATTTTTATTTTTATTTTTTTGTCAGTCATAGGGCTTAGACTCTGGGCCTGGGCGCTTTCCCTGAGCGCTTCAGCTCAAGACTAGTGCTCTGCCACTTGAGCCACAGCACCATGTCCTATTTTCTGGTGGCTATTTGAAGATAAGAGTCTCACGACCTTTAGTACCTGGGCTAGCTTTGAACCATGATCCTCCAATCTCAGCCTCCTCAGTAGCTAGAATTAGAGGTGTGAGCCACCACACCAAGGTGTGCTAATGTAGTGCCTCATCTATATAAGCAAGCATCCAGGGCCTCATCTATATAAGCAAGCATTCAACCACCAAGCAATATGCATAGCCCTATAGAATATCTGGTTCTCATTGTAATGTTTTTTTAAGTAGCACTGATTATTTGCTGAAATTCATAATCAAGTCTGACTTTTAACTTTTGTTTGTAGAGCTGGGTATGGTGGTTCATACCTATAATCCCAGATTACAGGAGACAGAGAGAGAAGGATTTTGAGTTAGAGGCTACATAGGAAGTTCAAGATTATGCTATGCTGCTAATGAGACCTTATTACCAAAACAGAACAAAAGGAAACAAAACTTTTTTTTTTTCCAGTCTTGGGGCTTGAATTTAGGACCTGGGCGCTGTTCTTGAGCTTTCACAAAGGTGGTTCTCTACCACTTTAACCACAGCACCACTTCCGCCCCTTTCTGTGTATATTCCTCTGTGATATCGAGGAATCAAACCTATGGCCTCATGCCTGCTAGACAAGCACTCTACCATTGGGCCTCACTCCTGGCCAACAAAACAGTTTTTGTAAAGAGTTTCAGAGATTATGAATTTACTTTTGTTCTAAAGATTATTTGTAGGGCCAGGAGTTTGGCTTAGTGGTAGAGTGCTTGCCTAGCATTCACAAAGACCCAGGTTCGATTTCTTGGTACCACATACATAGAAAAAAGCTGGAAATGGTGCTGTGGCTCAAGTGGTAGAACTCTAGCCTTGAGAAGAAGCCCAAGGACAGTGATCAGGCCCTGAACTCAAGTCCCAGGACTGGCCAAAAAAAAGATTATTTATATTTGTTTCTGACTTTGTATGGGGGTCTTGAATCATTTTAATCCAGTTTCAGAGATGGAGTTGCTTTTAATCAGGACCCATAGTTCTACAGGGGTTCATCAACCTCAGTCCATCACCTGTTACACATATTATGTATGGGATATTTTTCTTGATACTTTGTAGTTATGTGATAGAAGCAGACCTGGTTATTGGCCTGAGTTGAGCATAGCCATGATTATAATTGACAGGTAAATATATACTCAGCTAATAAATTCTGTGGAAACTATGAGTAGGCTGCTGTGATAACACTTAGAGAATAAAAACAGTGTTATCATAATTCACACCGAAGCAGGTTTTGTTTAACCTCAAAACTGACTGATGGAGAGAACTAGAAAGAGACATTATTTTCTGTTTTTGTTTTTGTTTTTTTTTAATGCCTGGGCATAAAGTCAGCTGGTATCTTGAAAATAAATAATGGGAAAAGTGGCTGGAGTGGCGGTAGTTTGCATAGTAAAGCATATAATCTAGCAAGTGCAACATCTTTTAATTCTTATTCCAGTTCTGCCATAAATAAATAAATAGTATATGAGGGGAAAAGAAGGAGAGCAGACAGTTTGGACAGGGGTTTGAGACTGACTTAGAAGCACACCTGTGGGGCCAGGAGTTTGGCCTAGTGGTAGAATGCTTGCCTAGCATGCATGAAGACCCGGGTTTGATTCCTCGGTACCACATACATAGAAAAAGCCAGAAGTGGTGCTGTGGTTCAAGTAGTAGAGCTCTAGCCTTGAGAAAATCCAAGGACAGTGCTCAGGCCCTGAGGCACAAGCCCAGGACTGACCTCCCCCCCCACCAAAAAAAGAAAGAAAGAAAGAAACACATATGTACATACATGTTTTTCCTAGATAAGACTCTACCACTAGGCCAAACTCCCGGCCCCCCTTTTTTTCTTTTTTTACTCAGGCCCTGATGCTCACTCAGTTTGATTCTTTGCTTAGTTGAGCTGTGCTTCCATCCAGTTTTTGCTGATTATTTTGGAGATGAAGTTTCCTGGGCTTTACTGCTCAGACTGGCTTCAAATCACTATCTTCCTGGTCTCAGTCTCCTGAGTGGCTAGGATTACAAGTGTGAGTCACTAGCACCTTACCTGATTTCTAACTATATTGATGAGCTCTAGGGCATTATACCCCTATTTTTCTTCTATTTTCCTTCAGAAAAATTAATGAATTAGGTATTGATGCATCTAGGACCTGGATTTAGCTCTGTAACTCTTGGAGTTAGACAATTCTTCACTCAAAAAAAAAAAAAGATGGAAGAAAGGAAAATAGGGAGGAAACATTAAAGTGGTATAGGAAGGAAACACATAGGAGATACTCTTTGTGTTCCTCCTAAGCATTTGCAGCTTGATGCCTATAGTAGGCATCCTAGACTTACCTATGAATTCAGTAGAATGAGAACAGATCAGATTTGTCTTAACTATTGAGAAAAATAGATAATAATTTTCTGTCTGCCTCTCCTTTTTTGGCGGGGGGTGGGGGGGAGTGAAGGGAATGAGACCCAGACTTGAACTTTGCCGGGGCCAACCGGCAGCAAACCAGGGTTTGCAGATTGGGGTTCCTGAAATAGGGGACAAGGACTAGGAAGAAAAAGAAGAGAGACAGACACACACGGTCCGGGATGTCCGCAGTCCAGGCAAAGACTCCGAGACTGCCGCGTTTATTTTCCACTCCCCCTTCTTCCCTCCTCCTCTCCCAGGGAACCTCCAGGTGTTCCATTCATATGGTAATTCTCAGGTCATTTACATAGAATAGGGCCAGAAAGCAATAAGACAATATAGCCATCGTCTGATGCAAGTCAAGGTACAGTTTGATTCCACTCTGGCTCCCAACAGAACTTGGTACCTGGCGCTTTACTCATTGGCTGACACTCCACCAATTAAGCCACACCTCTAATCCCTCCATCTTATTTCTCTATTGAAAAGACAAAGAATCAATAGCCGGGCACCAGCGGCTCATGCCTATAATCCTAGTTACTCAGGAGGCTAAGATCTGATGATCGTAGCTCAAAGCAAGCCCAGGCACAAAAGTCTGTGAGATTCTTATCTCCAGTGTTAACCACCAGAAAACTGGAAGTGGGGCTGTGGCTCATAGTAGTAGAGTGCTGTCTTTGAGCTGAAGAGCTCAGGGACAGCATCTAGGCCCAGAGTTCAAGCCCATGACCACCACCAACAACAAAAAAATCAAGGTGAAGAAAACTCACATCCATCTCCTAAGTGAAAATAATTTGATCTGAAATGTTTAGAGCAACATGAAAAAAAAAATGGGTAAGAAAATGCTGGAGCTGAGTGCTAGTAGCTACTTAGGAGGCTGAGATCTGAGAATTATGGTTCAAAGCCAGCCTGAGCACTAAAGTCTGTGAGACTCTTTATCTCCAATCAACCACTAGAAAACCAGAAGTGGTACTGTGGCTCAAAGTAGTAGAGCACTAGCCTTGAGCTGAAGAGCTCAGGAACAGGACCCAAGCCCTGAGTTCAAGCCCCATGACTGACCAAAAAAAAGAAAGAAAATGCGAGACATGAGCTCCTCTAAATCAGTAACAGCTTTCTCCCTTGTCACCTCAGCTTGGCACAAGATAATTGAACAAATGAGCAATTTTAGAGTTTCCTTGCTTTGAAGCAATTTGAACTGTCATTACCTTATAAGTAGAGTTTACCATTTATTTGTTTTTTTAATTAGCTTCATTTATTTATTTATTTACATATTTTATTTTGCCAGTCCTGGGGCCCAAACTCAGTGCCTGAGTACTGTCCTTGGGCTTTCTCAAGGCTAGATAGAGCTCTACCACTTGAACCACAGCACCATTTCCTGCTTTTTTCTGTGTATGTTGGGTACCAAGGAATTGAACTGGGGTCTTCATGCATACCAGGCAAGCACTCTACCACTAGACCAAACTCCCAAATGAATGGCCCACCATTCATTTTTTTTTATGCAGTCCAGAAATACTCACAAAACTTTTCTCATGATATCACTAATCCAAAATTCTGGTCTGATCAGTTTTTGAATTTAAATTTCCTCAAGAGTCCAGCAATCAGAGAACACGTTGTTATACTGAGGTGAAAAGCCTATTCAGAGCTTTATGGCCATTTTCTATCTTTGGCCACAGACCTTAAGACTTTATCTGGTATTTGAGAGGGAAAAATTAGTTATGCTTCTTGTATCTTAATTTTCTAATTATGATGTAAAGTTTTCTTTTTCTAGAAAGAGACTAAACTAGAATGAAAATGAATTCTCAGCAGTGAAAGCAAAGCTTTAAGTAGGTCATCTGACTTTGCTTTTGTGTTCCACATTTACCCTAGTTATAAAAGGGCCTTTCATGAGTTTTCTAGGCTTTCATCACTGCCAGACTCTCAACAGGCATTGTGAGACAATTAAGCTACCCCCCTCCCCTATAACTGGTCTCATGTATTCTTTCCATGGAGCACAAACTAGACTATGTTTAGCTCAGCAGGAACTCTGCAAACACTGAATCCATGAATACCCTTCCTTCCAGATAAGAGGTTCAGCATTCATTAGTGTCACAGCCATAGAAGTTAATGTCTACCAGTATCTAATGAATATGTGACACAGCCTAATTTTTGTCAAATACTTATGCCAAAGTATAAAAAGTGTTTATATTAATTTCTATGTGAAATTTACCTGTAGGTAATGTCTTCTAACTCAGTTGGGTAGGAGATAATGAATGTTTCAAATAAGCTAGATAAATGCTCATAACTTTTGTTGTTGTTGTTGGACCTGAACTCTGGGTCTGGATGTTGTCCCTGAGCTCTTCAGCTCAAGTCTATCATCCTAACCCTTGAGCCACAGCACCACCACTTCCATTTTCCGGTGATTAATTGGAGATAAGAATCTTATGGACTTCAGTGCCTGAGCTGGCTTTGAACTGTGATCCTCAGATCTCAGCCTCCTCAGTTGTGGGGATTATAGGCATGAGCCACTGAGTCTGACTAGGGAGCAAGGAATTTTGAAGCAAGCTGCTTTTGTCATTAATTTGGGGTAGTAACAGATTTACATTGTATTAGTATTGTATTCTACTAATATCCATATAACTCAAGGGTAGTTAGCCTTATTGTTATTTTTAAGTGTGTGTGTGTGTGTGTGTGTGTGTGTGTGTGAGTGACATAGGGGAGAAGAGAGTTGGAACATGATCTCTGAGCCACACCTCCAATTCCTATTTATCATTTCTTTAAAGGGGGCCAGGAGTGTGGCCTAGTGGTAGAGTGCTTGCCTGGCATACATGAAGCCCTGGGTTTGGTTCCTTAGTACCACATACACAGAAAAAAGCTGGAAATGGCGCTGTGGTTCAAGTGGTAGAGCTCTAGCCTTGAGCAAAAGTATCCAAGGATAGTGCCCAGATACTTGAGTTCAAGCCCCAGGACTGGCAAAAAAAATAAATAAATAAAAAATAAAAACATTATTTACTCAAATTTCAAACCATTCTGATAAAATAAGTCTTCTAAGGCCTGCACAATTTACTTGCTGCACTGTTCCCATTCTCTACCCATTTAAATCCTTTATATTCCCATTCATCTCTAGTGTTCTTCCTTTTTTATCTTTCTAGAGTGGTTCAGCAACTCAGCCATTCAGTCCTACTCATAATTTTGTTGCATTTACCCAGCAAAATTTTAATGCTGTATGTTTGTTCTATAAACTAGGGAGAAAAATAAAACTAGTAAAAGTAGGTCTCATCTCATTTGGGTTGCCCAAAGTCTGTAATTCCTGTCATTTTCTGGAGCATCATTATTAGTCTTACCACTTTTAAAAGTATCTCCCTGCTCTCTCTCCGTGCTTCATGGATCACAGAGAAATCTTGAAAACGTTGAACAGTAGTGCCCTCATTTTTCTATTTCTCCTACTTTCAACCTTTCTTACATACCTTCTCTTTCTATCTGATCTTTGTTAACATTAATACATCCTTAGTTCTTCCTTGACATACAAGCTAAGTGACTTTTTATAGGATGCATAAAAATCCTATATTTAGGGCTGGGAATGTGGCTTAGTGTTAGAGTGTTTGCCTAGCATTCATGAAGCCCTGGATTGGTTTCCTCAATACTACGTAAACAGAAAAAGCTGAAAGTGGTGCTGTGGCTCAGATAGTAGAGTGCTAGCCTTGAGCAAAAGAAGCTCAAGGACAGTGCCCAGACCCTGAGTTCAAGCCCCAGGACTGGCCCCCCAAACAACCCCAAATCTATATTTAGTAGGCTAGAAGGTGTACCTCAGTTGTACAACACTTGCCTAGTACACAGAGACCCTAGATTACATTTCTAGCAACACACACACACCACCACCACCACCACCACCGCCCCCCCTCTCTCCCTCTCCCTCTCTCCTTCTCCCTCTCTCTCTCTAATTACCTCAGTACCCTCTCACCCATAATTTCTAATAATTTGCCTATACACACTCTTGTAGGTTTCCTGTCAGCAATCATTTCCTGCAAATAACAGTAAGCTTTCTAATTTTTACTATTTTATTTTTTTTTTTAGGAAATAAGCTAAAAGTTAATTCTAATCAAACTCTATAATCTGTATATCCACCAATCCACTTGGTCCTCACCATCTCTCCTCAGTAGTTAACTGTGTTCTCTGTAAGTCTTTTTATTTATTTTTATTGTCCTGAGAAAGACAAGGCTGGTATGGGGAGAGGGGAGGGCGGGGTAGGAAAAGGAATTGCCCATATATTACAACAAGTGGAAACCAGACATCAGTTGTGGCTCATGCTTCTAATTCTGTCTCCTCAGGAAGTTGAGATCTGAGGAGCATGGTTTGAATCCAGCAAGTCCATAAGACTCTTATCTCTGGTTAACCACAAAAAAAAAAAAGCCAGAAGTAGAGCTGTGACTTAAGGAGTAAAGTGCTAGCCCTGAACACAAAAGCTCAGGGATAGAGCCCAGGCCTTGACTCCAAGCCCCAGAACTGACACCCCCCCCCAAAAAAAATGGGCCTAGCATGGTGAAACCCTAATACCTTAAGAGGTAGAGTCAAGAGGATTGTGAGTTCAGATCAGCCTGGGCAACAAAGTAAGACTATTTCAAATAAATCCAAAATTAAAAAAGCAGATAGTACTTTTCGCTTGCTTGCTTTTCTTTCTTTCTTTCTTTCTTTCTTTCTTTCTTTCTTTCTTTCTTTCTTTCTTTCTTTCTTTCTTTCTTTCTTTTTGTGTCAATTATGGGGCTTGAACTGCCTGGGCATTGTCCCTGAGCTCTTCAGCCCAAGGCTAGCACTCTTCCACTTGAGCCACAGCGTCTCTTCCAGTTTTCTGGTGGTTAATTGGAGGAGTCTTGTGGACTTTAGTGCCCAGGCTGGCCTTTGAATCACAATCCTCAGTTCTCAGCCTCCTGGGTAGCTAGGATTACAGGTGTGAGCCACCAGTGCCCAGCGCAGATAATACTTTTGCTTTGTGTATGTGTGCCTGTATTAATGTATTCACATTGCTCTATGGCCATCCATGTTCAGAACTTTTTCATCTTCACTACTGAAGACTCTGTACGCCCATTAGAAACGAACCCCTATCCCTTCTTCCTGGACACCCACCCTGGTATCTGCACATGTACCACTGAGCTACATACATATTCAGTCCAAAGCTAGCTTGGACAGAAAAGTCCAGTAGATTCTTATCTCCAACTAACTAGTAAAACTGCTGGACTAGACTCATAGCACAGTAGTAGAGTCCCAGCCATGAGTGAATGAAAAGAAGGAAGATGTAAAAAAAAAATTTTAAAAAAAGGTGGGGGGCCTGGAGTGTGGCCTAGTGGTGGAATGCTCGCCTAGCATGCACAAAACCCTGAGTTCAGTTCCTCAGTACCACACATACACACAAAAAAAGCTGGAAGTGGTACTGTGGCTTAAGTGGTAGAGTGCTAGCCGTGAGAAAGTTCAAGGACAGTACCCAGGCCCTAAGTTCAAGCCCCAGGACCAAAAAAAAAAAGTGAGAGCACCCTGAGTTTAAATCCAAGTACTAGCATAAGAAAAGAGAAAGAGAGAGACCCACAAATAGATACATAGTATATTTTGGTAAATTTGAGTCTGGTTCTGTAATTTATTCCATTTTTCTGCCTGTCCTTCTAATACCACATTGATGATGGTAGCTATACATGAAGTAGAATTTCTTGCTCTGGTTGTATTGTCCTGATTTGTTTTATTTTCATTTTATACAGCTAACCTATAAATCCAGTGATATGCTTCAAATACTTTTTCTATATTATTCTTATCTTGATCTTCAATGTAATTATACCAATTCCTCCTCCCACCCCCACCTTCTTGTGCACTGGGACTTGAACACAGGGCCTGGATGCTGTCTCTGAGCTTCTTTTGCTCAAGGCTAACACTCTACCACTTTTGGCTTTTTCTGCGTAGTTTATTGGAGATAAGAATCTCATGAACTTTCTGCCCAAGACTGGCTTTGAATCATGATCCTCAGATTTCAGCCTCTGGAGTAGCTAGGATTACAGGCACGAGCCACCAGCACTCAACCTCAAATTCCCTTTTATGTGCTTTTTCATTGAATTTATGTAACTAACTTTCCGAGCTCATCTCTACCCTGGCCCCAAACTGAATTTTGCCTTAGGTATAACTTAAAGGCATTAGAACTTCAGAATCTGTAGCCTTAGTGGTCTCAGTTTGTTCCTTGTGGACTTTCATCTGTGGAAGTGAGCAGCTTTCCCAGGCCTCCAGTTTTCTCTAGTCCTTTTCTTCCTCTTGTTTTGGACCTCTCTGTTACTGCATTGTCTTTCTCCAGGGAAGACCTATAGAGAAAGTTGATGTCTAGTGTCTGCTGACCTCCCCAGAAGCTCTCCATCAATTTCTCAAGCCACTTTCTCTCACTGGCAGTGTGCTGCTCCTCCTCCACCCTCCCTTGATAGCATGTATCAGTTTCCTACTCATCAACACCCACCTACTCCTGCCTCTTGTGATTGTCAGATGTCTCTTCCCTGGCTTGCTCATTGTCACTTTTGTGACACTTTTTCTTATACAACTTCCCTGTAGCAGTCTTTGGCTTTCTGCCTGACTTCCATGGCAGTTGCTCCATGACAGACGATGTCCGTCATTCTGGTCCTTCTCCCACCACCCCTTTCAGGTACAACATGTACTGTACTACTGCATACTCTCCACCCTCTTAGCTAAACTGAGCATCCTCCCTCATGCAGGATGGTGAGCCACTGAAGTCAGACCCTGTGGCAGTTCTTACTTCTAGCCTCTCATTTTGTCGTTTTTCTACCCCTATAAATTCTCTTAGTCGGGCCGGGAGTTTGGCCTAGTGGTAGAGTGCTTGCCTAGCATGCACGAAGACCTGGGTTCGAATCCTTGGTACCACATACTTAGAAAAAGCCAGAAGTGGTGCTGAGGCTCAAGTGGTAGAGTCTAGCCTTGAGAAAAATCCAAGGACAGTGCTCAGGCCCTGAGCTCAAGCCCAGGACTGGCAAAAAAAAAAAAAAAAAAAAAAAAAAAATTCTCTTATTCTACCCTAGATAGTATTGTCCTCTGCTGAGGTCTTTCTTCTTCATTCACTAGATAACTTCTGAAGACTTCAGTTAGTGTCTTCTTTTACTTCAGATTCTACTGTCGACCCTCTATCCTGCTGTTAATTATCATTTCTAAAAACCCAGATTATGCCAACCACTGATGGCTCATGCCTCTAATCCTAGCTACTCAAGAGGCTGAGATCTGAGGGTCATGGTTTGAAGCTAAGGCAACAAGCTCCCTGAGATTCTTTATCTCCAGTTAACTACCAAGAAACTAGAAGTGGAGCTGTGGCTCAAGTGGTAGAGTGACAGTCTTGAGCAAAAAAGCTCAGGGATAGCACCCATACCCTAATTTATGGCTCAGGACTGGCACACACACACACACACAAAAGCTTAGTCATTCTTACTTACTGTTAAAATATGGCTAAATCATGATGTAATTCCCTGTTGAGATAACTGCTAAGACATTTTCTCATAGCCCACCTTCACTCCTTTGGTCTAATTTTGTGTATTATTCTATCCTCCATCCTCCCCAACACTAGTCTTTCATATTAATTTAATAGATATTGAGGTCCTGTTTGATGACCTTATCTAACTCTACCATTTGTATAACTTAACGAGCCTTTTCAAACTTCAAGCCTTCTGTGCTTAAGATTATGTCTGATCCTTTTCTTGGTTACCTGCTCATATACTTCCAAGTGCAGCTCAGGGTTCATCTCTCTTGAAGATTCCTTCACACTATAGTGTTCCCCACACTCTAGTGTGCATTAGCTAGTGTTTTCTTTTTTTCTTTTTTCCAGTCCTGGGGCTTGAACTCTGGGCCTGAGCACTGTCCTTGAGCAGCTTTCTCAAGGCTAGCACTCTACCACTTGAGCCACAGCACCACTTTCGGCTTTTTTCAATGTATATAGTACCAAGGAATCAAGCTTTATGCATGCTAGGCAAGCACTCTACCACTAGGCCGCACTCTGACCCCTTAGCTGGTTCGTTCTTAGCTGGTTCGTTCTTTTTTCTTCTCTCTCTCTCTCTCTCTCTCTCTCTCTCTCTCTCTCTCTCTCTCTCTCTCTCTCTCTCTTTCTCTCTCTCTCTCTCTCTCTCTCTTTCATTTTTGGTCAGTCATGGGGCTTGAACTCTGGGCCTGGGCACTGTTCCTTGAGCTCTTCAGCTCAAGGCTACTGCCCTACCTGTGGAGCCATAGCACCACTTCCAGTTTTCTAGTGGTTAATTGGAGATAAGTGTCTCACCAACTTTAGTTCCTCAGCTGGCTTTGAACCAGTATCCTCAGATTTCAGCCTCCTGAGTAGCTAGGATTACAGGTCTGAGCCACTGTACCCAGCTCTTAGTGTTTTCTATGGGGAGAGATTATTTAGTATTTGAGTAGTTTATTTGTGCTTCACTACAGGTTAGTGAAGTCTTTGATGGCAGTGTGTGGAACCTGAGACTCTCCCAATATCTGGCAAATTGTGAAAGAAAGAACATGAGCTTTGGAATTTGAAAACCAATAACTATTAAGTATTTTGCTTTTCCAGGTGCTAGTGGCTCATGCCTATAATCCTAGTGACTCAGGAGGCTGAAATCTGAGGATCATGGTTCAGAGTCAGCTTGGGCAAGAAACTCTGTGAGACTCTTATCTCTAGTAAACTGTCCAAAAAAAAAAAAAAAAACCTGGAAGTGGTACTGTGCTGCAAACCTTGAACAAAAGAAGGTCAGACATCCAGGCCCAGAGTTCAAGCCCCAGGACTGGAATAAATGAATAGCTTTGAGCAAATTCCTAAACTGTGGGTTATTTACTTTCTTATTCTGAAAAAATGGGAGGGGGGAAAGAGTGTGCCACTGGGCCATGCCTATAATCCTTGCTCCTTAAGAGGCTGAAATCTTAATGGTGCAGGGATAGCCGAGACAGAAAATTTCTTGAGAGTCTTATCTCCAAAATAACCAGCAAAAAGCCAGTCTGGAGATATAGCTCAAGTGATGAGTCCTAGCCTAGGAAGCATGAAGCCCATAAATACCAGGAAGTGGAAACATATTTTAGGAGGAGGATATGCATCCTTGCAGACATAAGCAAAACTAACACCCCAGGAAAATGATTGGAAGTAGAGAAGGCTATGAGAATTGGAAATTCTGAGCAGAAAAGTTGTGTTCCATTGAGGCACATAAGTGATCCATGATCACACCAACACTATGGGTTGTTCAGCTTTCATAAGCATCATTTAGTAATCATCTGCAGGAGTGATGAATTCTGGATTTTGTCTTTTATTTTGGTGTAAAAGGGTAGTGTAAGGAATTTAGAATATCAAGATGACTTTGAGCTGACACCAACATTTTGTGGTTTAGTAAAGAAGGAAGAAATGAGTAGACAAAGATTGGAAAAAGGTTGAAGACAGTTCAAGAGACATAACGCCTGCATGAAATCAGAGAACTGGTATAACAGACATAACCAAGGGAATTTCAAGGGCAGGAAGTGTGGTTGGAGAGAGGAAAGGCAAGATTCTATGCCAGAGATTTTCTGAGTAATGACAGAATCTGAAATGCACCTATTATCATGGGCAGCCCAGATGAATAGAGCTCTGAGGTCTTTGGAGTTAAGGAACTGGGAGGCTGGTCTGCTATTGTGGTTGTTATCGGGGAGAAGGCCAGAGTCATTCAAGAGAACTGAAGGATAAGAAAGTGATGAATTGCCATTCAAGAATAGAGAAATGGGGCCAGGTTTGGCCTAGTGGTAGAGTGCCTGCCTAGCAAGCACAAAGACCCGTGTTTGATTCTTTGGTACCACATACATAGAAAAAGCCAGAACTGGTGCTGTGGCTCAAGTGATAGAGCTCTAGCCTTGAGAAAGCCCAAGGACAGTGCTGAGGCCCTGAGTTCAAGTCCCAGGACTGGCAAAAAAAAAAAGAATAGAGAAATGGCTTACATCTATGAGTGAAAAGGATTCAACTCTACTTCTGACAGGATACTCCAGGATATTTGGAATAGACCAAAGATGGAAAGTGAGGATTGATGTTGTTACAGATATCAGGAGGGAATCAGGAAGTCTCAGTAGTTTGCCTAAGGATTTCTTCTCTATAACTCTGTCTCTCTCTCTGTCTCTGTCTCTGTCTCTGTCTGTCTGTCTCTTTCTCTCTCCCCCTCTCCCTCTCCCCCTCTCCCTCTCCCTCTCTCTCCTCTCCCTCTCTCTCCTCTCTTCTCTTCTCTCTTCTCTCTCTCTGAAAAAGCAAGCTGCTTTCACTGTGGTTTTCCTGGTTTGAATCTATGAGCATAACTTGGAAATAGCATGGTAATATGGGTCTTCTTAAATGTCTGTTATTCTCTAGCTTATGCATACAAATCTTCTCTTACTTCCATTACTGCATTCTTTATTTTCCTTTGCATTCTTTTACTTCAAGTATGCCTTTTTGCACTCTCTCTCTTTCTCAAGGCTAACACTCTACTCTTTGAGCCTCAACACCACTTCTGGCTTTTTCTGTGTATGTGGTACTGAGGAATCAAACCCAGGGCTTCATGCATGCTAAGCAAGCACTCTACCACTAGGCCACACACCTGCCCCAGGGGGTATTAGTCTTTCACATTTATGCTCTATGGTGAAATCTGCACTTTTTAACTTTTCTTGATGTTATACTGTTACTATAAAGGTGATTTACAGAGGGGTTATATTGCTTTTTAATTAAAAATTATACTTTTAATTTGTAATCCTAGCTATTTGGGAGGCAGAACAGGGTTTTGTATCATTCTAGGCATAAAAGTTCATGTAACTCCATCTCAAGCCTAGGGCTGTTCACACAGTTATCATCCCAATGACAAAGGGAGGAAAAATTGGATCATATAGTCCAGATCCCTCCAGGCATAGAGTAAGACCATCTTGAAAACAACCAATGTAAAAAGGAACTTGTAGAATGGCAGTAGAGTACTATGCTAGCAAATACAAATCCCCAAGCTCAAACCCCAGTACCAACCCCCCTCAAAAATAGATCATGCTTATTATTTGAAAATAATAAGCTGTAATTATAAGAAAGGTACAATGCCAAAATATTTATAGACATTTTTACTTCCAGTTGTTCATATACGTGCATCACACTTAGCTTTCAACTTCTGTTGAAATGGAGTCTTGCTTTTTACCTAGGCTGACCTTGAGACATGATCCTCTTGATCTTTGTCTCCCAAGTAACTGGCATAACAGTCATGAGCCATCATGCCTACTTCCTTCCAAGTTTTGTTGGTATTTTTTTCCTGAGACCAGGACTCAAATTTGCTAACACTCCACACTTCTTGAAGGCTCTCTACACCTGAGCCATGCTTCCAACCCCTCTTTCCAAATTTTAACCATTTGGAATAAAGTTATTAAAAACATCTATGTGCGCATTTTTTGTGTGTGAGTATGCATCTTCAATCAGTTGGGAAAACACCAAGAAATGTAGTTGATGGCTGTTATGGTAAAAGTATATTTAGTTTTAGCTGAGTGACAGTGGTTCTTGCCTATAAATCATAGCAACTCAGGAAGGCTAGTTCTGAGGATCGAGCTTGGAGCCAGCCAGTGCAAACAAATTCAAGAGACTCTTCCAGCTAATCAGAAAAAACTGGAACTGGAGGTGTGGCTGAAGGGGTAGAACAATAGATATAAGTGAAAAAGCTGAGTGAGAATGAATCTTAAGCACCAGTTAGCAGCATGCATGTGCACTTGTGCACACAGATGCACACAGTAATGATAATAAAAAAAATAGTTTTTCAGAATAACTTTACCCCACATTGCCTTTCTACCAGCAATGAATGAGAATTTCTATTGCTTCATATTCATGAAACAGTTGTGTATCTGTGTTTTAGATTTTGGCTATTCTAATAGGCATGCATGTAGTTGTAGTCCATTGTTTTAGATCCCTAATGACATTCGATGTGCAGCATCCTTGTCACATGTGTGTCTTCTTTGGTACATATACATTAGTCAGCCTACCAGTCTGTTTTTTAATCCTTGTGGAGAGAATTATATGTATTCCTAATTGTTGAGTACAGTCAGGTAAGAATTAAGTGGGATTGTCAGAAATCAGTGTTAGCCTTCTATCCAAATCTTTTAGAGTTAAATAACTGATTTAATGATCACAGCCAAAAAATTTAAAAGGCCAGACTCCAGTGGCCCACACCTGTAATTCTAGCTACCAGCTACTCAGAAGGCTGAGATCTGAGGATCACAGTTCAAAGCCAGCCTAGGCACCAAAGTCCATCAGACTATTATTCTAACCACCAGAAAACCGGAAGTGGCGCTGTGGCTCCACTGGTAGAGCACTAGCCTTGAGCTGAAGAGCTCTAGGCCCAGAGTTCAATCAAGCCCCACAACCGGGGGGGGGGGGCGGGGGGGGGGAGATGAGGAAGGAAGGAAGGAAAAGAAGGAAAAAGAGAGAGGGGTTAAAGAAAATTGTGAGATTACCCCTGGAGAAATTACCAGCTGACCCTACTCCCCAGCTAGACATTGCCAACAAGCATGGCAAACTTCTGGGGTTAGATACAAACAGTTTACATCTCCTTCCTTTCATACCCCTACCCCAACCCCAAAGATTGTCATGTGCCCCTGAGGAAGTCATGTTCTCTTTCCCTTGGAAGGTAACTACCATACTGAATTAGTTCTCCACTGTGAGCCCCATGGAAAATAGGACTTGTAAGGAATTGTTCCCTGATATTTTTTCTATAGGGTCAACCTCCTTGTAGGACACAGAAATATGAGTGAATGAAAGAATCCTTACTACTAGTGAGAATGTACCACTGTCTTCTTACAGAGTTTGAAGATTAAAGGTTGAGAACAGAAATATAACATGATACACCTCAAAGAGTGTACAGTAATTAGTACAGTCAGCCTTTCTCCATACTTTTCACTCTGTAAAGGATAAAGGTGCACATAGCAATTAACTTCAGATCTTTAAGGACCACTCCCCACATCTCACCCACAGAGATAAAGTCTGGCCTGAGCATTTTTAAGAGGTTTTTGGTAATTTTAAAGTCCAGTCAGGGATGATAATCAGTGCTTTAAAAAATAGATACTTGTTGGACATGGTTGTACATTCTTATAATCCCAATATTCCATAGGATGAGACAGGAAGGTCACAAGTTTGAGGCCAATAAAACATAGTGAAACCTTGTCTCAAAAAAAAAAAAGATGTTTTCTTAATTAAACCTACTTTCATTTGTATAAAGGCTCAAAGCCTAAATGGTGGCTTATGCCTATAATCCCATCTACTTGGGAGGTTAGGGCTAGTTGACAACCTGCCAAAGCTCGCAAGACTCAATCTCAAAAACACATGTAAACCTAAGGGCTGAAGACATAGCTCCAGTGGTGAAACACTTTTCTAGGAAGTATTTAATCTCCAGTATTAAAAATAAAGGGGGGAGGAGGGAAATAAAGTATATCCATTTCACAAAAGGTTATTAAGCCTGTGTACATCGTGTGTGTGTGTGTGTGTGTGTGTGTGTGTGCGCGCGCGTGCGGAACATGTGTACCAGTCCTGAGACTTGAACTCAGGTCCTAGGCACTATCTCTAAGCTCTTTTACACAGACTTGCAATCTACCACTTCAGCCACAGTTTAACTTCTAGCTTTTTTTTTTTCCCAGTTGTGGGGCTTGAATTCAGAGCCTGAGCACTGTCCTTGGACTTTTGTGCTCTACCACCTGAACCACAGCATCACTTCCAGCTTTTTTTCTATGTATGTGGTACCGAGAACTCAAACCCGGGTCTTCGTGCATGCCAGGCAAGCACTCTACCACTAGGCCAAACTCCCGGCCCCTATACACATCTTTTAATAGCTACAAAAATGCTGCCCAGCCAGGCAAGGTGCCTCATACCTAGCTACTCAGGAGGCTGAGATCTGAGGATCGCATTTCAAAGCCAAGCTCTAGAAAACCCGGAAGTGGTGATATAGCTCAAGGGGTAGGACAGTAGCCTTAAGCTGAAGAGCTCAGGGACAATGCCCAGGCCCAGAGTTCAAGCCTCATGAATGACTAACCAAAAGAAAAGCTTGCCCAGAATACTTTTTGTATTTCAAGTCATTGGATACAGTTATAATAACAAAACCTCATCTTATATATTCCTTGTTTTCCAGGTCAGCATGGATTCCTGGTTCATTCTTGTTCTGCTTGGCAGTAGTCTGATAGGTGCCAGTGCCAACAATGCTACCACAGGTAAATTGCCATTTGAGAAGGCTATTTTTTAAATAATATTTTGCTTTTACATGTAATGACCCAAATTTAGAGACCTAAGTAGTAGAAAATTAATAATAATTTAATTAATTTAAAAGTTATGTTGGGGTACTATATTTTAGGGCAGGAGGGCAGGCAGAGAGATAGAGAGGGTGAGATTATTTGGAATACAATGGTGCAAATATATGAGAAAATGTAACAATTAAATACCTTGGTGTATAACTGGTGTATGTTTGTGTAAGTATGTAATGGTAAAAGAAGTGGGTATTTTTTTTAGAAGAGTGTGTATATGTGTGCGCGCACATGCATTTGGTCATGCGTGTATGCTCTCCCGAGGGCGCGCATGTGCATGTGTGTGCACGCCAGTCCTGGGGTCTGAATTTAGATGCCTGGACACTGTCCCTGAGCTTTTTTCTCAATGCTGCTGCTCTACCACTTGAGCCACAGCTTAACTTCTGGCTTTTTGGTGGTTAATTGGAGATAATAATCTCATGGACTTTGCTTCCATGCTTGCTTTGAACCATGAATAGCTAGGATTATAGCATGAGCCACCAGTACCTGGCAAAATAAATATTTTTGAAAAATCTCTTGAGTTGTGTTGAGTGCTCAGCTTTGTTATGCATTTTGTCTACTGTTTTAAATATACCAATGAGATTATATATTCTTTCCTGAAACGTAACAGAAGTTATTGACTCTTAACACTGTACCTATTGATCTATAAAGAACAAAGTAAGAAATCTCATTTCTCCTGCATGCACAAGTGCATGTGCACACACACACAGAGACACTTGTAATATATCTTTGCTTGGTCTCCAAACATTAAGAAGTTTAATGAAACTTAACTGCTTTGTGTCTTAACTTTTAAGCTTCACATTCTTTGTGTGATGTCTTCTTTTTTTTTTTTTTTTTGCCAGTCCTGGGTTTGAGCTCAGGGCTTGAGTACTGTCCTTGAGTTTTCTCAAAGCTAGAGCTCTACCACTTGAGCCACAGCACCACTTTTGGCTTTTTTCTATGTCTGTGGTATTGAGGAATTGAACACGGTCTTTGTGCATGTTAGGCAAGCACTCGGCCACTAGGTCAAACTCCCTGCCCCTAATGTTTTCTTACCTTTTTGTGTTTTGTAGTTTCACCCTCCTTAGGAATTACAAAGTCAGTTACAACATCAGCAGCAGAATCAGCTAAAGAAGAGAACAAGACTTCAAATCCAACCTCTTCAGTAATTGCTATTTCTGCAACACCAACAGTCAGCCGAAATCTAACTGCAAAACCCACCTATGTAACCACTGTCAATTCTTTACACTCTGACAATGGGACCACACAAACAGCAAGCACCAATTCTGAAGACATTACCATGTCACCAAATGGAACATGGCTTCCAGATAACCAATTCACAGATGCCACAACAGAACCTTGGGAGGGGAATTCCAGCACAGCTGCAACCACTCCAGAAACCTTTCCTCCTGCAGGTACAGAGATGCTTTCTATTTGTCACAACTTTTTTCCTTTCTTGTTTTTAAATTAGCTTATTCCAGTTCTACCAGAGGTAGGATTTCATTGGTATATCTCCACAGATTTATACTCTATTCCAATTAGTCTCTATCACTCTGTTCCATCTGTTTTCTTCTTCACCATTTTTTACTCACCATTTTATTTTGTGTGTGTACAAAAATTAAGTAACATTGCCCAAGCAAAGTAATGAAACATAGAGGTAAGAAGTGCTTAGAATAGCTCGTCAATGTAGTTTTCTGGATCCATTTTTTTGGCTAGGTGAGATTCTGGTTAGTAGACTATGTTTAAAGATAAAGAAAAAAGTTGAAAACTTAAGAGAGAGAAGCCAATTAATGATGCAAGAGACTAACATGAAAAAATGAGTAATAATAGCCTTGAAAAACGGGAGCCATAGAGACCATGGAAAAGGGGATGGAAACTAATGTTCAGGCATGTATTTAGAAAGGTGGGGCCCAGGAAAACTCTTTCATTGCAGGACCTCAGGATCTCAGGATCTCAGCCCAGCCTTCTGCCTCCTAGAATCAGATTCACTTGTTTGAAGTCCTGGATCTGGGACCAGGTCTATAAAACAGGATCCTTCATGTGTAGCAAAGGATATAATTTTTCCCTGGTTTCCTTGTGACTGTCATTTCATTTCTAGCAAAATTATTATTTCCCCTTCAATAATCTGTCATCAGGCTTGAACTTAAGCCCTGAGTGCTGTTTGAGCCAAAGTACCACTTCCAGTTTTCTGGTGGTTAATTGGAGATAAAAGTCTCACATACTTTACTGATCAGGTTGGCTTTTCAAACTGTGATCCTCAGATTTTAGCCTTCTGAGTAGCTAGGATTACCGATGTGAAGCCACTAGCACCCTGCTTTCATTTTTTTTTTTCTTGTTTTGTGGATTCCCTAATTGAAATCATGTCTGTCTCATGGTACATTTAGAAAGTACTTAATAAAAGCATGGTGACATATACTGTAAACCTTAGGAGTCTTAAGTCAGGAGGATCACTAGTGCAGACCAGCCTGGGCTACATAGTAAGTTACTGACTTACAAAACTTAAGGGTTAAACTAGAGGTATGTCTCAAGGGTAGAGTGCCAGCCTACAAGCACATGTCCTGAGTTCAAACTCCAGTACCCCCCCAAAAAAAGAAAAATGTTCTAATTTTGCCAAGCACCTATAATCTTGGCTCACACATGTTATGAGACTGAGATCTTATGGATCACATTGATAAACAGTCCAAGTAGAAAAGTCAGCAAAAGAAGCAGTGGCTCAAGTAGTTGAGTGCCAGCCAAAGCAGAAAGCCTTAAGTTCAGACACTGTCCCAGAAGAAAACAAAACCAAACAAAAAAAACCACAAGGACTGACTTTAGAGCCCAGTGGTAGAAAGATTAGATTAGATTGGTATGGCTTCCAACTATTCTTTTATTTTTTTTTTGCCAGTCCTGGCACTTGAACTCAGGGCTTGGGCACTATCCCTCAGCTTCTTTTTTTGTTTGTTTGTTTTTTTAAAGAATTTATTAACATTGATTTTTACATCATATTTCAAATGACAAGTTTAACCTCAGCTTCTTTTGCTCAAGGCTAACACTCTACCACTTGAGCTACCATGTCAATTCTGTTTTTTTCTGTGTATGTGGTACTGAGGAATGGAACCCAGGGCTTCGTGTATGCTAGGCAAGCACTCTACCACTGAGCCATAATCACAGCCCAGCCCCTGCAAGTATTTTTAAGTTCTGCAGAGAACTTCAGACAATGTCTGCAAT